>NW_006921671.1:6113721-6130012 GCF_000298275.1 Orycteropus afer afer
AGGTGGGCGACTTTAAAATCAGGATCTCCTCCGTAGCTAATAGCAATTCCCACCTTAGAGTTTACAAAGACTTATGGGTAGAAAAGCCACACTAAGTAATTTACTACACCGCAGGTAGTATTTACATTTTGTCAGTGTTTGATCTTCCTATCCACAAGCATGGTACGTTCTTCCATTTATATAGAACTCTTAAGATTTCTTGTAGTGTTTTGTAGTTTTCTTTGTGCAGGTCTTTTGTGTCCCTGTTAAGATTTATTCCCAACTATTTTATCTTTTTGGTAGTTATTGTAGATGGTATTGATTTCCTTATTTCCTTTTCACCAGTCTCTTTGCTGGTGTAGAGGAATCCATCTGATTTTTGTACGTTGATCTTGTTAATACTATGCTGAATCTCTCAGTTCTTGTAGGGTTTTTTTGTTTGTTTGTTTGTTTTTTTTAACCTTCAGTCTCTTGGGTTTTCTATGTATAGGATCATATCATCAGCAAATAAGATAGTTTGACTTCTTCCTTACCAAGTTGGATGCCTTTTATTTCTCTTTCTTGCCTTAGTGCCCTGCCTAAGACTTCCAGTACAATGTTGAATAGAAGTGGCGATAGAGGACATCCTTGTCTGGTTCCTGTTCGCAAGGGGAATGGTTTCAGTCTCTCTCCACTGAGAATAATGTTGGCTATTGGTTTTGCATAGATGCCCTTTATTATGTTGAGGAATGTCCGTTCTATTCGTATTTTGCTGGGAGTTTTTAATAGGGATGTGTGTTGGATTTTATCAAATGACTTTTCTGCATCGATTGATAAGATCATGAGGTTCTTCTCCTTTGTTTTATTTATGTGATGGATGACGTTGGTTGTTTTATTTTAATGTTGAACCATACTTGCATACCTGGTATGAACCCCACTGGTCATAATGTATTATTTTTTTGATATGTTGTTGGAGTCTGTTGGCTAGGATTTTGTTGAAGATTTTTGCATCTATATTCATGAGGGATATTGGTCTGTAGTTTTCCTTTTTAGTAATGTCTTTGCCTGGTTTTGGTATCAAGGTTATGTTTGCTTCATAAAATGAGTTAGGGAGGATTCCATCCTTTTCTATGGTCTGGAATAGTTTGAGTAGGAATGGTGTCAGTTCTTCTCTGAATGTTTCCTAGAATTCTCTGGTGAAACCATCTGGGCCAGGACTTTTTGTTGTTGTTGGTAATTTTTTTATGACCTGTTCAGTTTCTTCTTTTGTTATGGCTCTGTTCAGATTCTCCACCTCAGTCTGTTAGTTTAGGTATGTAGTATGTTTCTAGAAATCTGTCCATTTCTTCCAGATTTTCAAATTTGATAGAGTACAGTTCTTCATAGTATCCTGCTATGATCCTTTTAATTTCTGTTGGTTCTGTTGTGACGTTGCCCAATTCGTTTCATGTTTGTGTTATTTGCATTCTCTCCCTTTGTTAAATTTGCCAGTTGTATGTCAATTTTATTAATCTTTTCAAAAAAACAATTTCTAGTCTTGATGTCTTTCTATTTTTCATTTATTTCTGCTCAAATCTTTATTATTATTTTTGTTTTGGTGACTGTAGGCTTTTTTGTTGCTCTTTTTTTAACTGTTGGACTTGGGTTAAGGCATTTATTTTGGCACTTTCTTCTTTTTTGATGCATGCATTTATTGGTATAAATTGGCCTCTGATCACTGCTTTGGCTGTATCCCAAAGATTTTGGTGTGTGTGTTTTCATTCTCATTGATTCAAGGAATTTTTTAATTTCATTTTTTATTTCTTCTATTACTGAGTTGTTCTTACAGAGGATGTTATTCATTTTCCATGTGTTTGCTCTTTTTCCGTGGGTCTTGTTATTGTTGATTTCTACTTTGGTAGCATTGTGATCTGAGAAGATGCTTTGCAGTATTTCAGTGTTTTTAAATTTATTAGGGCTTGCTTTGTGATCTAACATAAGGCCTATCCTGGAGAATGTTCTGTGTGCATTGGAGCAGTGGAGCTTTAACTGGAAAAGAATGTATATTGTGCTGTTGTTGGGTGATGTGCTCTGTAGATGTCTATAAGGTCAAATTGGTGGATTGTATTGTTTAGTTCTTCTGCATCTTTGTTGAGTTTCTTTCCAGTTGTTATATCTTTCATTGAAAGTGGTGTATTAAATTCTCCTGCTATGACTGTGTAGTCATCTGTTTGTCTTTTCAGTTCTGTTAAAGTCTGTTTTATGTATTTTGGGGCTCTTTCGTTGGGTACGTAGATAATTATTATAGTTATGTCCTCTTGTTCAATCAATCCTTGAATCATTATATAATATTCATCCTTGTCTCGTATGGTGGTTTTTGTCTTAAAGTCAATATTATCAGAAATTAATATTGCCACTCCTGCTCTTGTTTGATTGACATTTGCTTGGTATATCTTTTTCCAGCCTTTGATTTGTAGTCTATTTTTGTCTTTGTCTCTTAAGATGTAGATCGGTTATGTTTTCTTATCCATTCTGCAACTCTGTCTCTTCATTTTTATATACATCTTTTAATATTGCTAAAATATTATCTCTGGTCTTAATCTGAAAGCAAAAACCTGGAATTCAGGGAATATAATCTTTTAGACGTCAAGAAGTACCAACTATAGGCAGTTGGTTTAAGATAGTAGATCCAACCCTGCTCTCGAACATCTCTTTCTTACCACCTTACCCTAATCCCAACCTTGTCACATCCTGACTTAATTGAAAATGTTGAAATTTTTTGTTGATGGATTTTTTTTTGCATTAATTTTGATTTTGTGTGGTAAAAATACATACAAAACATCTTCCATTTCAACCTTTCTTATGTGTATAGTGCAGTGACATTGTTCATGTTAATTATGTTGGGGAACCATCAGCACTGTTCATTTCCACACTTTTTCATCTTCCTTAGCAGAGGCTCAGTGCTCCTGCTTTCACTCACACCTGCCCCTGGTAACTACTGATAAGATTTGGTCTCTATGACTTTATCTGTACTAAATGTTTCATACAGGTGGGGTCATAGAATATTTTTCCTTTTGTATCTGACTTGCTTCACTTGAGGTGATGTGTTTTCAGGGTTCATCCATGTTGGTAGTAAGTATCAAGATTTTTTTTTTTTTCTTTATGGATGGGTAATATTCCATCGTGTGTAGTGCCTTCATCCATTCATCTTTTGATGGGCATTTGGGTTGTTTCCACCTTTGGGCTATTGTGAATGGTACTACAGTGAACACTGGTACACAAATGTCTGTTTGCATCCTGCTTTCAGATCTTTTGGGTATATACCTAGGAGTGGAATTGCTGGGTAATTCTGTGTTTAACTTTTTGAATAATGATTTTGACTTTTTAAAATATTGCATTAAAATATTACTCATTTTTATTACTAAGTTGTATAATCAACTCAGTATCTCCTTAAAATTTTGTGCCTGGGGCAAGTGCCCCAACCCTCACCCTTATGCCCTGCCCTGACCAAAGGCCAGATTTTACATCTCCTTCCCTTCTGCAAGGGCAGAAAAATGGCTCTTGACTAACTATATGGGATTAATTTGAAAGGTTTCCTAGGAAGCATGGGGGTGGGCGGGGAGGACAGTGAATTTATGTTAATTGGAGAGGAACAATTTGGGGAAAAAGGATGAGAATGGTTGTACAGCTTTAGGAATGTAATCACTGAATCGTGCATGCAGAAACTGTTGAGTTATATATATTCTCTGTATATTTCCAGCAACATTAAAAAAAGAAAATTATTTTTTGATAAAGTATTTAATCAAGGAAGCTTGAAACAGTGATTTTCCAGGGAGAGGAGGAAGACTTGTGTTCTCATTTGGACTTTTTTGAATTCTGTACCATGTGTACATATTGCCTATTGAAATACTTGCTAGAACTAATCAAGATTGTAGTCAATATTCTACCCCACTCTTACTCTGAGGTTGTAAATAATGAAATGGGTTTCTTTTTCCTGCAGCTTCAGATCCTTCCCAGGATCTCCCTTTCAAAACTCCATTGCTTTCACCTGGTTCTTCCACAAGTGGTATCCACACAGCCAAAACACTGTCTGGGTCTGGTACTCCTGAAAACCAGAGACCGAAAGAAGATGCAGTGAAATACCTTGCTTCTAAGGTAATATGCTTTTGTTTTTTGGGAAGCCTTTCAAAGACAGACAGACAGACAAAAATTTGTTAGTTTGGCTTGTGAGAAATATAAAAAGAACTTAGAAATGGAAGTTGCTTAATCCAGAGAGATAGCTTTTGGTAAAATTGTGATAGGCTACTCCAAATAAAAGATGTTAATGAAAATAAAGGTCTCTTTTAAGATACTGGCCGTGGGCTTTTTCTTTCTCAAACAGTGGATTGAAGAACTTCCTCAGAGCAGCAAAATTTATCGTGTACATTCACCACAAATCCATCCTTAAAAAGTATATGCTCTCCATAATTTAGTACGGGAGCCAGATATTTGGAAGCTTTTAACCTCACCCGGACGTCTTCCATCCAGGTCCGTTGCCTGGGGCTCTTGACTCCCTTTGTCTTCTGTCAAAGTTTCTTGTGATGTTGTGAAAGAGATTTGGCTGACTTCTCCTTCAGGGTCATCAAGGTCCTTCTGAAATTTTCCTTCTGCTCAGTATCCATCATTAGTTCATAAATTACCATTCCTGCATGAAAGTGGCAATATCTCTCACTTCTGATGAGCTGCTTGGACCTTCCTTGGCAGTGATGGTGTAAGGCAGTGGAGCTAGAGAACCACCAGGGATGGCCTCAGTGGAGGGGCATTTCTCCCTTGGGTGTGAGGTTGATGAGAAGGGGAACTGAGGGGCATGGTTCTCAGCTTCACATCCCTGCTCCTCCTTCTGCTTCCCAGATCACAGCTGTTCCTCACTTTGCCTGGTTAGCCCTATGGTCTAATCACTGCTTCACAACAGTCATCTAGTCACAATAGAAAACCTCAAACTAAATTCCATTGCCATTGAGTGGATCCCCACTGGTAACAACCCCTTAGGACAGAGTAGAACTGCCCCATGGGGTTTCCAAGGCTGTAAACCTTTAGAGAAGCAGATTACCTCAAACCCCTGACCTTTTGGTTAGCAGCTTGAATGTTTTAACTACTATACCACCAGAGTTCCTGAGTAATAGGTGATCTGAAATGCGGGATATAGTACAAACTTCAGAGCCACTTGATCGTTGAGTCCCTTTTTGCAGCTTACAATGGGAAATACATCTTACACTAAGCCTTTATTTATTTATTTATTTTTTAGCAGCTTAGCACATTAACCACTGTACCACCTAGGAACTCTACATTTTATAATAACACTCTAGTATTTTAAATTCCTTTTACATATTTTTTAAAAATGCTGTTTGTGACTACAGTTTTATTTCATGACCATTCTTGGCTTGCCAGACTAACTTTGTGAAACACCAAGCTAGACTGTGGTGATGGCATCTCCTTGTGGACAGCTGCATGGTGCTTTGTACAAGCTCATGAGTCCTCACTTGAGTTCCTGCTAATCTCTGTACAAGTGAGGGCTGAAGAGCAGACAGCTTTCCTCAAAGTGTTGATGATAAATTTAATCTAAAACAGGAGGCACATGACAGTTTCAAATTGTCCTAAGAAACATTTACCCATATCTACTATTGCTGCTTCGAATCTAGTCTCACATCTTTCACTGACTGTCTGTGTCACCTTGGCAAAGCATTTCACTTCTGTGTCTGTTGCCATGTGCTGTGAACTGTAGCTAGTGGTCCTTGTCCTAGGTTACCACAGAGAAGGTTGTAAAGCTAAGTGGCATGGCAGGGACTCATATGCTTCTGAAAATAAAAAGCACTTTACACAAATGTGTTTTGCCCTTTTTCAACTTCTTACCTCATATTTAAAATTCCGCCTTTCTTCTTCATTTGGAAAAGTATCATTCTTTTCATTCTGTATGTAGTGAACCTCCGGCTCTCAAGATACTTCCATATCTGGCACTTTTTATCGGCTCCATTTTAATTGCGAGAACACTCCTTGTTCTCTCGGTACTTTCGCTGTTACACCAATAGTGAGGAAGGTGCCTTTCTCCTCCTACTTGCCCCTTCATGTTATAGGCAGAAATGTGATGTTTTCGGATTTTCATACTTCAAACAATGTCCCAGCTGAGCTTCTGCATGGTGGCACTTAAAGAAGTGTGGTGGTGTGAAGGGGGCTGAGGGTTTGAGCACTGGCTATCTGTACCTCCTGCCAGAGAAAGAAGCAGCTGTAACTTTACAGCTTGGGTTTATAGTCCACCACCTTTTTCATCTACTTTTTGGGAGCAGCAAAAGGGTTTCTCAAAAAGGTGCTATATTTTTTAAAATAGAAATGGAGTGAGCTTGCCATTTTTTGATGTCAAGAATATTGGGATTGCTTGGAATTGCTTTAAGCCAGAGTAGGCTTTAGGGTTTATGAGTAACTTCATTCATTTATATTCAGTATAGAGTAACCTGTGGTGATCCTAATTCTTATCAAGATTGATTGGTGGCAGCAATTAAAGGTCTGCCTACAGTTTAGCAAACCATGTGACTGAATGAAGGGATACACGAATCAATTAAGCTAAATAATGACTCGGTCTTGGGGAATAGAAGCAATGAATCTTGTGATCTCAGTGAACTGGCAGAACCATGTTTGGATCGAAGAAGAGGGTGGTTGATGCTGATGGCTATGCTTCCCCTTAGGTCGTGGCCTACCACTACTGCCAGGCTGACAACACGTACACATGCTTGGTGCCCGAGTTTGTGCACAGCATCGCAGCTTTGCTCTGCCGGTCCCATCAGCTTGCTGCCTACAGAGACCTTCTGATCAAGGAGCCCCAGCTCCAGAGCATGCTGAGCCTGCGATCCTGTGTGCAGGACCCTGTGGCAGCTTTCAAGAGGGGCGTGCTGGAGCCACTCACAAACCTGAGACACGGTACCTCCAAGCAACCACCCAAAGTCCCCTGCCCCCATTAGTGACACCCAGAATACCTCACAAGCCCTAGAAGTAGGGTAGTCAGCTTTGCTCTGGGGTAGACGTTGGAGGAGGTGGAGTGTGGAGAAGATGTGGATGAATGGATGCAGCTCTCATCCTCTTCCTGAACTGTCTTTGAACAATTCCAAAGTAGCTAATGTGTAACTGTAGTTACTTAGGTGACTTGTACCCTAGGAGACTGTTGCCTGTGTAGTTTGCATTCCTTGGTGATAGGACAAGGGGGAGATAGATTGATTAGGGAAATTGCCACCATATGTTTTCTCAGGACTCCTGCTTGAAATCAAACCAAACCCACTGCCGTGAGACAATTCTAACTCATAGTGACCCTAGAGGACAGGATAGAACTGCCCCATAGAGTTTCCAAGCCTGCAAATCTTTACAGAAGCAGATTGCCTCATCTTCCACTCATAGAGTCACTGTTGGGTTCAAAATGCTGACCTTTTTTTTTTTTTTTTGGCTAGCAGCCGAATGCTTTAACTGCTATGCCGCCAGAGCTCCTTAACTTGAAACCGGTTGAGTTTAAATCTAAAGCCAGTTCTGGAGGTTTCAGCTTCAGTATTGACCCTGAATGTTCTCCAAGGCAAGAGATGCTAATAATATGGGCTCTGTGTTTTCCCATGCTCCCTCTCTTTTGACCTAGTTTACCTGCCAGAAGGTATTTAGAGATAGAGGGGATGGAAACAAGTATGTCATTGCATCTCCTCAGTTGCCTGGGCAGAAGGTTGGCACTGATCAGTAGAAAACTGGTTGCAGGCAGAGCCTTGTTCTGGGAGTCTGTGGAGCTGGGCCCAGTAGCCCTTTGAGGCATCGGTTTTCCTTACTTGAAATCAGTGTGGGAGTTCTAATGGGGGACCAAGTATTCTTTCGAGGCTTGGTATTTTGGGGAGTGCATTATCCTCACTGTTGCTCACTTCAGTGACAGTAGTGTACCACAAGCTAACTGCATTATATACACGAGTGAGATTCTGTGAAAGTGTGCAATGCAATATGTTTCTGAAAACTGTTTTGTGAGAGTTGGTTTTCTTTTGGCTTGATGCTCCAGTTTTCATTATAAATTTAATAGAAAATAAACTTCTGTGAAAACCATTTAATCTGCCATATGTAAACCTTTTTAGTTTTCCCTAACACTTTAAATTGTGCATGAAAATACACTGTATGTTGCCATCTTCTAGAAATGTATAATTTCTTAATTCAAAAAAAATATTTTCTCCTTTAGAGCAGAAAATTCCTGAAGAAGAATACATTATTTTGATAGATGGCTTAAATGAAGCTGAGTTTCATAAACCTGATTATGGAGATACACTTTCTTCATTTATTACCAAAATTATTTCTAAATTTCCTGCCTGGTTGAAGTTGATTGTGACTGTAAGAGCAAATTTTCAGGTAATAGAATTCTCCATTCTCTTTCTAAGTCCCCAATCCCACATTTTGCAGTGATTAGTACCAATAATTTACACTGTTGTAAGCCGTTTAGCTACTCAATTGGAAACTATATTAGGATTTTGAAAAATTAGTCTGCACAGCCCCAAATGGGTGAAATTCTGACCTTTTTTCCTCCCCATAAAGCATATTTATCAAGGTGTCAGGTAAGTTTTCTATTAACATTGAACTGTACCTGAGCTGCTAAAATGGAAGTATCTAGTTTCAGCTTACTGTAATTCAAATTTCTGAAGTGAAACCACTTCAATTCCTCTGACAGTATAGTTTGAGGTGTCTTAGCTAAAAGGTCTAAGATTTTTAAGCTATTCTTAATAGCAGTTATTTGTATGAGATTAGAGTAAAACCAAAAAACCAAACTCGCTGTCATCGAGTTGGATCTGGGTTTCCAAGGCAGTATCACTGTGGAAGTAGATTGCCCAACCTTCATTCTGAGGAGTGACTGGTGGGTTTGAACCACCAGCCTTTTGGTTAGCAGTCAAGTGCCTTAGGCACTATGCCAGCAGGGCTTTTTTTTTTTTTTTTCCCCCTAAAAGGGAAAGTGAAAGAATAAAGGCAAGAGTTTTAAGGCCTGTTCTGAGAGAAGGTCTATTTTTGGCATGACTGAAATATGGTATAATATTTGCAGCTGGGAGAACAGTGATTCCCCCCTCTCCAAAGTGAACCCTAAAGTTAGTCATTAACTCCTTCCCTTTGCCCCATCCTTTTTTAGTAAAGATGTTAGATACTGAATTTTGGGTTTTGCCCTTTTTCGATGCTATTCATTTAAAAATAACTTCTTAATTTTTTTTTCATTAAAAGTAGAATTTGAGCTCATTTGAACTTTGTGCTTGTTTTGATGGCTATTGATTCATGTGTAGTTCAGTAATTTTTTTTAATATAGTAAGCAGAGCTTGAAAATCAGTAGAGCACTAGAACTCAGTCCTAGGCTTTATTTACTAGTTCTGTTAACTTTTCAGTAGTTCAGTTACCATCTGTATAAATGGGAGTAATTGCACACAACCTCTTTGCTACAGTTTTTGAGGATATGTACTTAAACACTTCAGGAATGATAGTGGGAGAGTTGGGGGCAGGGGACTAATCTCTGCTGGTAGACCTTTGGGGTTTGGGGTGGAGACTGGAGAGGGGACACAAAGCACTTTGTTTCTGGTGGCTGATTACACAAGTGTATGAATTTTGTGAAAATCAATGACATTGTGCATTTATGGTACATGTGTTTCTGTATGTATGTTATACTTTAAAAGTTTGCTTTTTTTAAAAAATTAAAATGATAGTGGCAGTTCTAAAGTATAGCAGCATTGTTGTCATTGGGATGCAGCCTAGGGGCTGGTTTCAGATTCCTTGGTTCAGTTAGACATCCCCAGTATCTGGTACATGATGAGGTATGCCTCTTGTCTTGGCATTTGGCCCTGTTATTAGCTGTATAGTATTGTCTGTTGATTATATAACCAGCTGCTCAGTGCAAGGGCTATGGGCATTGGGTCACAGGTAGGGTATTGCTGGCCTGTCGCTGATACCTACAGATTGATGTCTGCTCAGGGCTCTTTCTTCCAATTTAGCTCTGAGTTCTCAGATGAGGGCCCCGGGAAAGCCTGTACTGATTCAATCTCGCCTCAGGATTTCTTTCACATAAGCTTTTTATCTTCATCTTATCCCATTACATGTTTTAATACAAAACAATGAGTCCCTGTAATCCATGAAAATCCTCCTTGAAAGAAAACTAGTGAATCTGTTTTGAAACACTGCTTCATTAAACCAGAAATCTCTGGAGTGACACTATGGGTTTTTGGTCTTTTTGTAGGAAATCATCAGTGCACTGCCATTCATCAAGCTTTCCTTAGATGACTTCCCAGACAACAAAGACATTCACAGTGACCTGCATGCCTATGTCCAGCACAGGGTCCACAGCAGCCAGGACATCCTCAGCAACATCTCTCTGAATGGCAAAGCTGATGCCGCCCTCATCGGCAAAGTGAGCAGCCACTTGGTGCTGCGGAGCCTTGGCTCCTACCTGTACTTGAAGCTCACCTTGGACCTCTTCCAGAGGGGACACTTGGTCATTAAAAGTGCCAGCTACAAGGTCGTGCCCGTGTCTCTGTCTGAGCTATACTTGCTGCAGTGCAACATGAAGTTCATGACCCAGTCTGCCTTTGAGAGAGCACTTCCGATTTTAAACGTGGCTCTCGCCTCTCTCCACCCCATGACGGACGAGCAGATTTTCCAAGCCATTAATGCTGGCCACGTTCAAGGAGAGCAGGGGTGGGAAGACTTTCAGCAGAGAATGGATGCCCTCTCCTGCTTCCTCATTAAGCGGCGAGACAGAACCCGCATGTTCTGCCACCCGTCCTTCAGGGAGTGGCTGGTGTGGAGAGCAGATGGTGAAAACACAGCCTTCCTGTGTGAGCCCAGGTATGACAGGCAGCTTTTTGTCAGCTGTCTTCAGAGCACCTTGATGAGGGATTGGGGAAGAGAGCTTGCAAATATGTGAGTCACATTTTTTCATGAAAAGGCAGCACAGGATGAATAATTTAGTTCTGCTACTCTTTTTCCTATTTTTCCCCTTCTTTGGTAAAAGGATGGGCAATGGGAAATTCTCTCTACTTCAGTACAAAAACACCTTTCTTTAATGGCTGGAATTTTAGAAATCCTCAGTAATTGGAATGGAAAAGAAGCAAGGCAGTGCCAAGTGACACATCTTTGCTGTCCACTTCCTTCTAGGCCCCTCACTGCACCCGTTTTTTATGGGGGTCAGATGTGGGACGTGCAGCATCAGCTGTGGGAGCAGCAGGATTCTCCAAGACCTATTTGTGGCTCTGTTTCTTCTTCTGTGGGTCTGTGGGCTGTCTTGGCTCCTCCACTCCTGCCCCTCCACCACTCCTGCCCCTCCACCACTCCCCCTCCACCTCTTGAGCATGTAGTACCTTGTCTGCAGATCCCCCAGACAGGGATCAGCTGTGTCCTTGGGCCCAGAGGGATAGTGATGATACAGTCTGGCTGCTTTATTTTGTATTTTGGTTCACCTCAGGGTAACAGACCTGAGATTTGGCAGTTGGAAATGTATGAGTTCCAATCTCAGATGCCCCATTTGTAAAATGGTGGTAGGACAGCTGCATCCAGAATGTCAGAGGTTATGCTTTGGATTTGCAGCGGCTCAGGCTGGGGCAAGATTCTCCTCACTAGGCAGTGCTATTTGTAAGGGGGTGGGGTGTGGGGTGTGTGTGTGTGTAAAAAACTGCTTATCATGCAGCCTAGTACTAGATACAAGGAGGGGTTGTTGTTGTTATGTGCCATCGGGTCGGACCCGACTCATGGCCACCCCTCCTTGGGTTTCCGAGGCAGTATCACTATGGAAGTAGATTGCACCATCTCCCTTCCGAGAAGGGCTGGTGGGTTTGAACCACCAGCCTTCTGGTTAGCAGTCAAGTGCCTTAGGCATGAGGAATGGGAGTTGCTGATATTTTCAAATTAAGGGTATGATTGAACCCTTTGTCTCTGCCCCTACTGGCCTTAGCCTGTGTATTTGCTGCCTTCAACAGCTACTGCTCTCTGTGGATCAGAATTGCTCCTACCCTTTAGCAGGGCCAGCAAACTGCTAAATCTGTTCCTTTGGACTGGCCACCTGACTAGATGATGAGATCCAGAAATAGAGGGGAATGAGCATTTGTCAGCCACACATCACCTTCCCCCCACCCCCCATGAATATCAACTCAATACCTGATAGATCACGACGCTGTTTCATGTTGTAGATATTGTCTTCTTAGTTACCACTGCGCAGTAGGACAAAGTTTGATAGAGATCTGGATTCAAATTTTGACTCCATCAGTTCTTGTATAGTTCCTGTGTGCAAATTTTATTAATTCTCCAAGCTTTAGTTCTCCTGTCGTAAAAAGAGAGTGTCTCCTCACTGAGTGATGATGGGCATTAAATAAGTGCTTGAGATGATTTCCTCCTTCCCTTACTCCTTCCCTCCCTACCTATTTTTGATGATAACTTAGATAACAATTCCACAAGTGGAATGAGGCACCAAAAGAGTATCTAAGTGCTCATTCATATCACCTAGACTTAAGGGCTTTTCACATTTTATAATATTTGCTGCATGTTATTTATTTTTTTTTTTGAAGTATGTTAAATTATAAACATCATGATATTTTACCCTAAATAATGATGTATCTCAAAAAAGGGCCATTTCTTAACCACAATACCATTTATTGCCACACCTAAAATATTAATAATAACTTATCAATATCATAAATATTTAGCTGTGCTCAAATTTTTCAGTACTTCGTAGTTTCAAAGTATTTTCAAATTGAGATCCAAGTAAGATCCCTAAAATATATTTAATTGTGTCTCTTAACCTATAGGTTCCCTCCCTCATTGTTGTTTGCTTTTTCTTACGGTATATTTGTTTTTAAGAAGTAACTGAGTAGTTTGTCTTACATCCTATAGTCTCATTTACACTGATTGCATCCTTATAGCATTTTTGAGTGTTACTCTGTCACCTTTATTTCCCACATAAATTGGTAGATAGTCTAGAGACTTGATCAGATCCAGATTTTATTGACTGACTGACTGGAATATTTACTTGGTGGTAGTGAGTAATTCCATCGTGAGGCCCATGTCTTGGTTGTCTTGTCTGTGATGTGGAAGCCATTGATGATTACTTCCTGGATCCATTGATTTGTGTGGGTGGTGTGCACATGTGCGCACACACACATTAAGCAGACCAAACCTGTTGCCATTGAATTGATTCTGACTCATGGTGACCCCATGTGTTACAGAGTAGAACAACTTCAAAGAATTTTCTTGGCTCTAATCTTAAGGAAGTAGATCATCAGGCCTTTCTTTCATGGCACCACTGGGGGAATTCTAACCTCCGAAGTATAGATTAGTATGTGAGTGCAAACCGTTTGCACTACATAGGGACCATAGACCCTCTCAATCTAGGATAATCTCCCATTCCTCCTTTCTGCATACCATTGACTTGAGGAATGAATGGACAAGATTTCAGTAGGTGGAGCAAGGCCATGGCAGATAGGAGGTTCTATCTATAGCATTGTTAGAAGTGAACAGGCCATGTTCTGATGACAACAACAAATCTAATTTGGAGCTTTTGCCATGGAAATAGAAAAGCAGCAAGAGCTAACAAAGTTGTGCTGGCAAGTGTGGCCTTTTAGCAGTCATCTCTGGAGAATTGAGAAGGTTCTGGAGCATAGAGTGTCTGTGTGGAGGGTGCAGTGTGTGGGGAGCATTGTAACACAGGAGTGAGGACTTGGATGTGAGGACAGTGGAATGGAAATGGGCCTTGCTGGCTGAGGTAGATAGGCATGGCTTGTCCTTGGGGACATGGGCAGGGAAGAAGAGGTGCAGATGACTTCAAGGTGTTAAGCTTCAGCAACTAGAAATGGCATTGCTCCTAGAAGGGGTAAGAAAGTCAGAGAGTGTGGGGAGGGTTTTTTAGGGAAGGAAATCCCTTCAGTTTTCAACAGTTTGAGCTTGAGGGGCAACACTTTCTCATAAGTGAGCAGTGACAGATGAGTCTAAAGACTGGAAGAGATGTTGGCAGTTGGAGAAAGATTTGGATTCATTGATGGAGAGTTGGTGGTAGGACTGTAGGGAAGCTAATGTAAAAGGAGAGAGCTGGGAGGTTGGAGCATGATTTTGGGAAAGGAAGTTAGGGATATAAATGCTGTCAAGAGGTGCATTGCCAAGAGGAAAATGAGGATTCAGAGGAAAACTGTTTTTTCATCGCAGGAGGGTTCTAGGTCTTTAGGAGATTTCTTCTGTTGAGTTGTGAGGAAAAAGAAGAGAGCACGAACATTGTGGGGTATAGTGGAAGGGTCAAGAGGATTTGGGGTTGAGTGTGGGGAGGTTCTCTGCTTTTTTGTTCTTAATAATGCAAGAGATTGAGAGATTGTTGGAGGTATCATTGAGACTGTGGGTAAACATGAAATCCATGAAAAAGGAGAAATTGGGAATGAGAACAGTTGGGACATGGCATTAAGTGAATCAAGTGGCTTGCCTCTTCCCATCGGCTATTGATAGCACTATTCGCATGTGTCTCCTCCAGTCCCTGAGAGCTCCTTAAGGGAAGTACCTGGGATTATTCCCCCACGGAATCTCCAGTGTCAAGTATGGGAATAGTTAAAAGGTAGATGTTGGGTGAATGAATGAATAAATGAACAAGGAATCCTGTTACACTGGTTAAGAGCACAAGTTCTCTCACATCAGGCAGACTGCATGTCAGATCTCTCATCCGTCATTTATCATCCCCTTGATCTTGAACAAATCACTTAACCTGTTCAAGCCTCCGTTTCCTCATATAAAGTAAGAATCATAATTCTTAGTGATTCAGTTAGGCTTTGGGTCTGGCAAATAACAAATGCTTAATATACATAAGCTTTAGAAAATGACCCATGAATACAAGTAGACTTAGAAGGAAGCACTTGGTCCCCTGAGACTGGGAGAGAAAGAAGAGCGGGTAGGTAGGCTGTAGAGGAGTGTGGGCAGTGGGGAATTATATGGTGAATTTTCTTCTCAGAGAGGTGGGAAACTGTGTGCTTAACTGAGAGCACTGGAAAACTTTTGACCTGCCACCAAGGGGTGTGGGGTCATCATACCATAAGGGCCAACCACAGTATTGAGCTTGATGGGACTATTGTGGATGCAGTTGCTGTGGCCCTGAAATTTGGAAGACTAAGAATACCTAAGCCTGTGATTGGGAGGGCAGCCTTGACTGGAGGGTTGGTCCAGGTCAGATTGGCCCCAGACTCTGCACAGGTAATTGGGGGCTGGAACACTGGAATGTGGAAGGTGGCAGAGAATGAGAGAGCAGAAGAAGGGGGTGGCAGTATGGGATGCTCTCATCTGAGAGTGGAAATCCTGAGCCTGTGGTGCTGTGGAATAGGAACTTTTTTGTTAAGAGCCTTTGTGTTTCTTATCTTAGGAATGGGCATGCTCTTCTGGCATTCATGTTCTCACGACAGGAGGGCAAGCTGAACCGCCAGCAGACCATGGAGCTTGGCCACCACATCCTCAAGGCACACATTTTCAAGGTGAGATGCATACTGGTAATCAGAAGAGTTTCTTTGTTAATTTGTTTTATTTTGGCTTAGAAAGGTTTTGAAAATTTTGTCAGCTATTGTTCCAGAAGCCCCCTTTGTATTCCATCCCAAACATTACCCCTCCCTTCTCCCTGAAAGTAACTACGATTTTGCCTTCTATCATAATCATTATTCTTGTATTTCTTTATATTTTATCAGTCAGTTGTGCACCTAAATGCTGTGGTTAAGTTTTACTTTTCCCCACCTTTAAATCTCCTTTAAGTCAACCTTCACATGTGCAGTTCAGCAACATTGTGTTTATTATATTGTTTAACCACCACCCTTATCCTTACTTATCCTTTAACAGAAATTCAATGTCCCTTAAGCATTGAGTCTCCCTTCCCTCTCCTCCTGCTACCCCGGTAACCACTAGTAAACTTTGTCTGCATGCGTTCATTTGTTCTAAATGATCTCATGTAAGTGGGGTCACATGATATTTGTCCTCTTGTGATTGACTTATTTCACTCAACATAGTGTTTCCAGGTTTCATCCATGTTGTAGCATGTGGCATGTACATATACTTCATTTCTCTTTCTAGCTGAGTAATTTATTATACACACGTACCTTACTTTGTTTATTCATTCATCTGTTGGTTGGCACTGGAGTTGTTGCTATGTTTTCCTATTGTGACTAATGTTGCAGTAAACATTGGTGTAAAAATAACTGTTTGAGACCTAGCTTTCAAGTCTCTTGGGCATATACTTAGGAGTGGAATTGCTGGATTATATAGTAATTGTGTTTTTTTTTTTTTTTTTTTTTTTTGTTATTGGATTATAGAACTTTTGTTTGTCTTTTTATCTTTAACGTTG
>NW_006921671.1:6132382-6160120 GCF_000298275.1 Orycteropus afer afer
GTCCCTTCTATTCCTATTTTGCTGAGAGTTTTGATCAGAAATGGGTGTTGGATTTTATCAAATGCCTTTTCTGCATCAATTGATATGATCATGTGGTTCTTCTCCTTTGTTTTATAGTAATTGTGTTTTTTGAGAAGTCATCAAACTGTTTTCCATAACAGTGTACCATTTTACATTCCCACCAGCAGTGGATAAGGGTTCCAATTTCTCCACATCTTGCCAACACTGTTAGCGTCTGATTTTCTGGTACTAGCTATCCTGGTGGATATGAAGTAATAGCTCATTGTGGTTTTGGTTTGCATTTTCTCAGTTGAGTAATGACATTCGGCATCATTTCATGTACTTATTGGCCATTTGTATTTCTGCTTCGGAGAAATGTTCTATTTGAATCCTTTGCCCAGTTTTTGATTGGGTGGTTTGTCTTTGTTGTTGAGTTATAGGAGTTATTTATATATTCTAGATATTAAGCCTGTATCAGATACATGGTTCCCAAATATCTCCTCCCATTCTTTAGAATACCATTCTACACAGGTCCAGATGTTCTTTGTGTGAGTCACAATTTTCACCACGGATTCAGTGCATTACCTACACACTCGAGGGCATGCTCTCTTTCAAACTGATGCTGTAGTTGGGAAAGGAGACACTAAGATACATTTTTCTGATTGTTTCTAGGGCCTCAGTAAGAAGACAGGAATCTCTTCAAGCCATCTCCAAGCCTTGTGGATTGGTTACAGCACAGAAGGGCTATCTGCTGCCCTCGCCTCTCTCAGGAACCT
Source organism: Orycteropus afer afer (assembly GCF_000298275.1). Taxonomy (NCBI): domain Eukaryota; kingdom Metazoa; phylum Chordata; class Mammalia; order Tubulidentata; family Orycteropodidae; genus Orycteropus; species Orycteropus afer. The sequence goes on from NW_006921671.1 coordinate 6,133,159, forward strand.
TTACACTCCCAATGTGAAGGTGAGACAGCATGTCTGAGGGAGAGACAGAGTCCCCTGCCTCTGCTAGTGGGAGAGAATGTCAAGAACATCTTAATGGCATGGAGGGATGGACACAGGGAAGAGGTGACTGTTGGGAGGAAGTGGGAAGGGAAGGTGATGAATTGTGGTAAGTGTCATGAGACAGTGTATATAACCTGCTGTATGGAAAGTGAATTTCCTCTGTAAATTTTATGCAAATCACAATATAAGGAAGATGTGGGTAGTTGGGGTCTGCTTTGTGAACACACAGTTACTGTGCCAGAGCGGATGTGATAAGGAAGCAATTCACAAAGGAAAACGAAAGTCAGAGATTTCCAGGGAAAATTGATGTTTGAAGTGTCCTGAGTCAGTAGTATGACTATCTCTTTATGGCTCATAGATAACAAAGCATTGATGGGTGGCACAAAGAGATGAGCACCCAGGAGGATACTGTGAAAGGCTATCGTGCACACATACATTTATGGTGATGGAAAAAGTATCAGAATCTGCCCACTATGAGCTAAAAGCTTCTTATCTCCTCAGCATTGGTCAGTGACTACCGTGTCACAATGTTCTGCTGAGCTTTTTAGGGTGAGTTGTCCTTCCTAATTATTGTAGTCTAAGCATCTCAAGCATAGAAAGGTAAAGCATCCAGGTAAGGCCACAAAGGTTAGCATCTGGGCCTGCTTGAGTACAGGCCTTCTAAGCCCCAGGCTTGCCCGTGGAGGTTCTGCAGTAGTTTCCAATATGCCAGGTGGTTCTCTTAAATCATATCTATAAAAATGACCAGCCCAAGAAGGCCATCCAGTGAAGGACAAGGGAAAGCCCTGGCCCAGTGTTCTGGGCATCTGTCTTCCACTTCCCCTTACTTTTGTCTGTCAGAAGTAAGAGGGAGATGGGACCAGGCACCCAGAGATGTGACTGAGGGGTACTTCTAGGGGGACTTTCTGTGCCTCTCCCTACTGCTGTCCACTTGTCTCACCAAGGGTGTCCATCTGTGTATCTGGGTCTTGCAGAATGCTTCCTGTCTCTGGTTTGATGTCTGCTCTGCCTGCTCCTAGTGCCTTCTGGCCTCTTGGTATGTTTAGAGGTGAAGGGGGTAAAGAAGCAGACTGTGAGAGCCTGGGCCTCAGGAAAGACTTAGCAGGGCACCAACTCTGGAGTTGAGTCACTGCTGCCCAATGCAAGGCTTTGGTGAGAGTTAGAGAAAGACCATGGCCCAGGGTGGGTACAGATGATACCTTTGCAAAGATAAAGGTACCTCCTCTTCCAGGTGGACTTAGGCTGTATCAGAGTTCAAAGCTTTATGGACAGAGGGCTCCTTGAGCTGGCATCTCTGTGCAGGGCACAGACTGTGCAGCTATACATGTGACTCCTGTGTCCTTCCTACCAAGTGCTGGCTGTTTTGCTTGTTTTCTCTCACTCCAAGATCACAAGTTTGAGTGTTTTTGTCTTGCCTGAACTCTACATGCAATTGTTTATGTTTTATGTGTGTGTTTTATTCAAGTTATAAATACATTAAGAGCCCTGGTAGTGCAGTGGATAAAGTACTCGGCTGCAAACTGATAGGTTGATGGTTCACGCTGCTCCACAAGAGAAAGATGTGGCAGTATGCTCCCATTAAAAATACAGCCTCAGGAACCCTATGGGGCAGTTGTACTCTGTCCTTTGAGGTCGCTGTAAGTTGGAAATGACTTGATGGCAACAGGTTTAGTTGTGGTTTTATAAATATGTATTTATAATCTAAATATATTTATGTTTGATTTTTAAAGTTCTGTGTATAATTATTTTCCAATAACTTCTCAAGGGACAGAGAAACTTAACCCCCCCTCTTTTTTTTAAGTTAAGGAGAACTAGTTCCAAAATCCTGCTTACTGATAACAGGAGGCTCTAGATGAAGCTATTCTAATAGCAATGTAGAGAAAACCATTTCCTAAGTTTAGATTTCAGTTAATGAACAAGTTAAGAATTTTGTTTCACTTGGATTTTATAGAAATTAGAGCTAAGGTTACTACAATAACATCACTTCATCTTTCGTTTCAGCTAAAAGTTTATCTTTTGGCTTCTCCATACTTAATAAAATTTTATAATGATGACAAGGGACAAAGAAATAAGAATAGAAGTGGTAATACCTGTTTTTACTGCTGGAATGAATTATGGGAACAGAGTTATTCTTTTCTCTTAATGTGAAGAAAAGTAAATGGAAAACGTCATCCTCTATTGAGTAAGAGTTTTTAAGACTGTAAATTAAAAAGTAGCTCGTAATAGTGTAATGAGTTTGACCCTCTTGGGATTATAAATTTTCCTCTGTAACATATTTGAAATCTTTTAAGGGTTATTCATCTGTACTTTGTTTTGGGGAACTCTCGTGTCACCTACATCCACCCCATCCCCAAAATTACATCACTTGGCTATAGAATTTTAAGGCTTTGCATTATGCTTCTGTTTCTTTTATCTTTGACAAAAGAAAAAAAAAGGTTTTTTACAGAACCTTGAACAAATTACTGTAATTTAAAATTATGCAGCAATTAAAGGACTTTTTTTTTTTTTTTTAGAGTATTAGATGTTGTCATACAGAAATGAATGTCATTTTGAGCAATAATTGCAGTTTGCTGTTTTAGTAAATTAAAGTGATTTAACTTGCTCAGGGATGATTACTTGGTAGATGGCTTTTAATTGTAGTGGTAAGCCAGTGATTTCTAACAACTTAGTCTCCCTTTACTAGGCCAGATGATGTCAGCCAGGACCTGGCTGACATGCTGAGGTCTTTGCCACCAGGGCTCCCAGGCACCCATCCAGCTAGTTGTTTTGTTTACATTGTCTCCTAGGACTGCTGCCAGCCATGGGCTTCCCAAGGCTCTGGACCCGGGAGAATTCAGCTTGTGATGTACCTCAGGCTGAAGGCAGGGAGTAAGGGGAACAGAAGTTAGACCTGGACTTCGGCCTGGCTTCTTTTGGCTGGGGGATGCAGTCATATTCCAAATCACAATTAGGTGATACACACTTTACAGTGGATGTGCTTAGTGAACCTCATTGCACCTATAGAGAAAACTGAGTGTCCTCTTTCTGACTGCCAGCCGGTGCCGCCTCTGTGTCTCATGACAGCATTGCTTCCTCTCCTCTGTCTCCCACTCCTGTAATCGCATGACCCCCTCCTTTTTTGTTTTCTCAAATTCATTAAATCCAGCAGTTTGTAGATATTATTTCTATTTTCACGTGTTTCCAGTGAAGTAGGAAAAAATTCTCAGGACAAACCATGCAAAACCCCTTCCTTCAACACAGTGCAATCCTTACGAGAGCTGCTACTTCTGCTGTAAAGCTGCTTGCTGTGTGACAGTAGTTAGCTTTGTGCCCAGAGCTGATCTTCTCCTTACTCCCTCCAATCCTGTTTTCTTGCCTGTAAAACCAGAGGTAAAGTGGAACCCATCTAGAGTCATTGGAACTTAATGAGATGGTGTACATTAAAGTCGCTGAAAAAGAGTTGGCTTTTTAAAAAAAAAAAAAAAAAATGTTCAAGACACGTTACTTTTTTTAGTGATTCACACATCTCTGGAAACTGTCACTGTGGTATAGGCACCTAAGAACTTCTGGATGATGGTTGTGTGGAGGAACTACCTACCATGATCACACCAGGTGACTCATGCCTACCTCGCATATGCCTGAGATCTCTCTGCTGCTGACCAGAACTGGGTGGGCACACGTGGTGATGTGGGAGGGGGAGCCCAGACCTCAGGGTCATCAGGCACCTTGGGCAACTTCTTTCCTGTGCCTTCCAGGAATCAAAGTCCTGGGCTCTCGTCCTTTCTAAAGACTATAAAAGGGTGTGACAATAATAGTTAATATTTATTGAGCACTTACTGGATTCTGAGTACTCAGCTGAGTGCTTTATGTATATGCACTTTCATCTTTAATCTTCACAGCAACCCATTAGAGTGGAACTGTCTACCCACATTTTTTTCTAGATGAACAAGCTGAGGCTTAGGGCAGTTAATAGAGCTTACCCCAAATCACACAGCTGGCAGGGGACTTGGCCCTGAGCAAGCCCATGCTCTGTGGCTGCATTTATCACCTGATGTGTTTACAGCCTTGGCTGCCAGCTAGAATCATCCTGGGAGCTGTGGATGCTGAGCCCCAGCTCCAGTTAAATCAGAGTCTCCAAGGGAGGGAGGGGTTCAGGCATTGGAAACTTTTCAAGCTCCCCAGGTGACTTCACTTGCAACAGGGTAAGAAATTATGGGTTACAGGAAGATTCATAAACTGGTAGGGTGTTAAACAGTAAACATACCTGCAGCATTGCACCAGCAAAGGAGATAATTTTCCCCCAAGAAGCAGATGAAGTGTGAATTGATGACAGACACTTTTAGGAAAAGTCCTGCAGCTAAGCACATACCTTCTAGTTAAAGACTTTTAAGGTATTAAACAAGATAGTACTGAAAAGCACACCTTCTAGCATTGCTGCCAAAGAATACCTGTTGGGTAGAAAACCAGAAAAAAAATGTTATTAGGAAGCATCTGAAGCACAGATAAGATTGAATAATTTGCTGAGAATCACACAGCACACACAGTTAAGAGACTGATTGAAAACTGGAATTATTTAATTTTTTTTTTCCCTCTCCCCTTCTGTCAAGCTCATGAGTCTCAAGAGGGAATGGATTGATGGAGAAGAGAGGATAAATGGCTGTCAGAGCCATCCAGGGAATTTACAAACTCTTCCTGCCTGTCTCCCTGTGCTAGAGGCTGAGGTGTGCTCTTCAGTGGTGGTGTGTGTTTTTTGGGAAAGTTTCTCAGGATGCTTAGCCCTGGCTTAAAGCCAGTTTCCTAGGCCTTGATGAAATTCCCTAATATTTTATCAGCAAAATCCTACTCTCCATATAATGATAATTATTCAAAGGGGGGGGGGCTTAATTTAGCACTTACAATTTTAAAATACTTTTGAATTATATAAAGTTCTGGGAGTTTTTATAACCCTTGTATATCTGTGGAGCAGGCTGGGGAGGATTAGGCAGTTTGCCTGAGGTCACATGTTATACATCAATGTTGAGACAGGAACACCCATTTTCTGATTTCTTAGCAGTATGTTTTCTACCTTTCCCTCTGCACCTGCTGGTTGACAGCAGGAGGCTGGGCTGGTGCTGGCTTGGGTCAGGTTACATGAAGCCCCTCTGATGCGTGCAGATGACCGGGTGGATATTGTCAGGGTCTCCTCGGCACTGTGGATGATCTGCACATTCTGATATGTCAGTGACGGTCTTGACTATGCACAAGATTTTTACACTTGGACCATCCCTCTACCTGTGAACTTCTGTATCTTAGAACCAGTGCCTGGGGTAAGAAAGAAAAGAAAAACAGTACAAGAGGGGATGGAGAGTGACTGGGATTTGTGTGTGCTAGTGCTCTGTAGGGTGGGTGGAGGAGGTGTCTTATAGGGAGTGAGGGGGCATTTCACTCCAGGACGTGGTCTAGGAGCAGAGGTTGATAGGAAGCGATGCTCTGGGATCTGTGTCTATGGAGAGACCATTCTAGGCAGAGGGAGCTGCCAAGGCCAAGGCCATGGCCATGAAGCCAGGGCCTGCTTGGCACATTGCTACATGGTCAACAGGGCCAGGGTGGCCACAGCAAGGGGAACCAGGGCAAAGGGTTCTGGGGGAGATTATCAGGAGGAAACTGGGGAACTAGATCCAGATGATGAGGGGTTCAGGTCTCAGTGGCAGCTATGGTGTCATCAGATTTCACCCTATTGCTTCTATACTCATCCTTGTGCTGTCTTGGGATTCCTGGTCATAGAAATTGTCCACATCGATCAGTTTGTAAAGAGTCCTGGTGGCACAGTGGTAAGTAGTCAGCTGCTAACTAGAAAGTTGGCAGTTCTAACAAACCAACTGTTTCTTGGGAGAAAGGTATGGCAGTCTGCTTCTGTAAGAAGTACAGCCTTGGAAACCCCATGGGCAATTGTGCCCTGTGCTGTAGGGCTGCAATAAGTTGAAATCGACTCGACAGCAGTGGGAACAGGATCAGTTTGTAAATAGTCTGTCAGCTTCTCTTATGGACACGCATCACTGAAATGTCCTGCATTTCATATTCCTTGCCTTTCTTTTATATCTTTTAAATATCCCCTTGTGGTTCTAGTCATATAAATGACACAGTGTGTCTTATGGTTTTCACACCCAGTGAGCAACTCATGAGATCTGCCAGGGTTGTGCTCTGGGGGTGATTGAGGCTGTTCAGGATCATTTAAATCTGTGGCTAAAAAATAACTTCAGCTGGGACCAAAGAAGTGAGTGGAGGATAGACGTAGTAATTAGTGAAAAATAGGTTATTTTCTGGGAGGATTATGCTATTGACAGTCAAAGAACTCATGGACATTTTCATGCTCTGCTTTTTTTGTTAGGAACTTTTTTTTTTTTTTTTTTTGTAAAGAAAGGAGTATTATTTGTATTTACATGGAAGGCAAGAATTCTGCCACTGAACATCATTGACCACTTTGTTAACAGTGGTTTTCAAAATAGCATCACCATCACCTGGGAGCTTGTTAAAAAATAGCCATTTTCTGGTGCCACCCCAGACCTGCTGAATCAGAAATCGGGTTGGGGTGCAACAGTCTTCTGCTTTAACAAGCCCTCCAGGTGATTGTAACACACACTGTCAAGTTTGAGGACCACTGGATTAAAATGGTTATGTGGACAATGGAAGATATTGCCCTTCTCCTGGAGATGTTGTGGAGATTGATGTTTACCTGAGAAATTAAAATGATCTTCCTGGGGGATATTGTCCAACAGGTGAGCCGTCTCCTGATCTTGGGTGGAGCCAATGTGAACTACAGGACAGAAGTGTTAAACAATGCCCCTATCCTGTGTGTCCAGTCTCACCTTGGTCATGAGGAAGTTGTCACTCTGCTCCTGGAATTTGGTGCCTCCCTGGATGGAATGTCAGAGAATGGCATGACTGCCCTCTGCTATGCAGCAGCTGCCGGCCACATGAAGCTGGTGTGTCTGCTGGCCAAGAAAGGGGCCAGGGTAAGCAGCAGCCATCCCTGTGAGGGGGTGGGGCGTGGGGTGGGAGGAATATTTTCGTATCATTGCTAGACTTTTTGTCATTTAAAAAACAAAGCGTGGTAAATATATATGTAATATATATGCCATCTGAGCATTCTTCACATGTATAATTCAGTGACATGGTTTGACCATCACCTTGTGTCAGTGTCACCATTGTTTGCCTCCAGATTATTCTATCACCCTTAATAGAAACTCAGTCCCCTCTAAATTCACTGCTAGAATCGTTATCCTCTGGGCCAGATGTCCTTTTGTCTCTACTTTGTGAAATTGCAGTGAGCAGAAACAAAAGGCGTAGAACTATAGGTGTTGGTTGGTTTGTAGTGTTGCTTAATGTGGATGCTCCATGTTTGCAGCCTTCGGAGAGAGTTGGACCATGCAGTTTGCTCATAATTGTTACTACTATTGCACCAGGGTGGGTGCGCGCACATCTGTTGTGTGTGTGTGCGCATGTGTGCAGAATTCCAGGGCGATTCCTGGCCTCTAGCCTCGTGAGGAGGGCCTTCCTTTGAAAAGCATACAAGGAATGCCCTAGGACTCACCACAGAACTGAAGTTAGCCCCGTAATTGGTTGCAAAAGTTTGATTTTTTTTTTTTTAAACTAATTTGTCAATTTATTTCATCTCTGAATATTTAGGTTCTCATGGATATGTTCTTAATCTTTTTTTTTTTTCCTCCTGTGATTTCGGTGAAAGTTTACAGAGCAAATTCATTTTCCATACAGCAGTTCATACACATTTTGTCTCATGACATTGACTGCAATCCTCATGATGTAACAGCTCTCTTCCCACTTCCTCCCTGTAGTTAACTCTTCCCTGTGTCCTGCTTTCCTATGCATTCCTGCCCCCTGGGCTATCTCCTTATGCAAATAATGCCTTTCTTTTTTCCCATGATTGATCATTCTAAGGAGTGTATCTACCTGCTGTAAATGTTCACCCTATATGCCTGTCTATTGTTTGGTTGGAAGCCACAGGAGTGAGTAATTCCAGGCCTGAAGGGTAACTAGGAGTTATAGTCTTGGGAGTCTGGCCAGGCTCTATCAGACCAGTAAACCTGGTCTTCTTTTTTTTTTTTTTTTTTAATGATTTTGAGTTTTGTTCCACATTGTTCTCCCACTCTATCCAAGATCTCCTACACTGATCCTTTTCTGAGTGATAGACAATGGTAGCCAGGCACTATCTAGTTCCTCAGGTCTCATGGTCATATAGGCTGAGGTTTGCATGGTCCACTAGTCCTTTGGACTAATTGTTCCCATGTGTCTTTGGTTTTCTTCATTCTTCTTTGCTTTGGACAGGGAGAGACCAGTTGTTACATCTAGATGGCCACTTGCAAGCTTTTAAGACCCCAGTTGCTGCTAACCAAAGTAAGATGTAGGACAATGTCTTTGTGTAGTATGTTACTCCTGCAACTATGTTCCTGAGTCCACAAGTCCAACAACTCTCTCCATCAGTGAGTTGCAAAGGCTTTAAATGTTTGGGTTTTTTTTTCCCCCTCCTGTCCTTTTCTTACCCTATTTCAGTTTATGTCCCTCCCTTTTTTTAAAAACTTCTTAAAAAAAATTTATTCTGGTGAAATATATACAACATTAAGTTTACCATTTTAACCATTTTTAAATGTATACTTGAGTGGCATTAATGACTTCTGTGTTTCGCAACATCACCACCATCTATTTCCAAAACTTTCTCATCATCCCAAGTAGAAACGCCATACCCATTAAGCAATAACTGTTTCTACATGTACATTACAGAGACATTGATTACATTCTTCAAGTTGTGCAACCATTCTCATTCTCCTTTTCTAAGTTATTCCTCCCCCATTAACATAAACACACTGCCCACTAAGATTCCTGTCTGGTCAGTTATGAATGAGATCTATCCCTAACTGTGTCTTTAAGAATTTGTAGGTAATGAATGGAAACAGCACAAGGAAGAAGTGGGAAGAGTGCTATTACATTGTAAGGATTGGAATCAGTGTCACGAAACAAAATGTGTATAAATTGTTGAAGGGAAAACAAATTTGCTTTGTAAACTTTCACCCAAACCAAAAGAAAAAGAAAAAAATTTTTTTGAATTGTTTGTAGGTAAGTTGGACCAGGTGCAAGCAGTTCTTTTATTTAGCTTTACTTTAATGCATGAAAAAGCTGAAACTTTGAAGCACATAAAGCAAGTGAAGGTGATTGTGATGAAGAATTTATTTTGAGTAGGGGTTGATTCAGTCATTTCAAAGTGAGGGCAAATTTCCATAATATTAAAAGATGTTCCTAACCCAGGGACTGCCTGTGGTTCTCAAGAGAGCTAATGCTCAAGGCAGCATTCTTTACTGGTTAAGCTAAACTATTGTTTGATTTTAACAGTATTTTTGGTGGTTTAAGGTTTCAAGGTTATTTTAGGGCAGTAGTTTCAGAAGTTCATCCAGCCTCCATGTCTCTAGAAAATCTGGATTCCAAGTTCATGCCCTTACTGAAACACTGAAATGAGTTCAATGTGTCTTGGAATCCCTGTGCTTTAGTCTGAGGATGATACAGGAGCTAAACTGCCTGGATGGGAATCTTTTTTTCTCCACTTACTCCACAACTAGGATGTTGGCTGGGAGCTCTGGTAGCATAGTGACTAAGGGACTTGACTGCTAACCAGAAGACTGGCGGTTCAAACCCACCAACCACTCCTGGGAAGGAAGGTTGGGCAATCTACTTCCCTACTGATACTGCCTCAGAAACCCAAGGAGGGGTCGCTATGAATCGGGGCCACCTCGGAAACCCAAGGAGGAGTCACTATGAGTCGGGGCAGACTCAACTGCACATAACAACAACAACAACAGGATGTTGGCCACTGTGCTGAACCTGTGTGCCTCCGGCTTATCATCTGTAGAATGGGTATAACAACTATATCTACCTCAGGGCTGTTGTGAACATTAAAATAAATATATAAATAAATTAAAAAATATATATATATATATATATATATGTGAACATTAAAATAAATATATAAATAAATAAATTATATATATGTGTGTATATATATGTGTGTATATATATATATATATATAGTAACCATATATTATTAAGGAGCTCTGGTGGTGATATTGTAGGAGCTCTGGTGGTACCTGAGGCATTTGACTGCTAACCAGAAGGTTGGTGGTTCAAGGAGGTTGGCGGAAGGAGCAATCTACTTCTATAAAGATTTACAGCCTTAGAGACCCAGTGGGGGTCACTATGAGCTGGAATCAAATCAATGGCAGTGAGTTTTATTTTAAGTTATATATTATTAAACAGTTGCTCTAGGGCTGTCTGTCGCAGTAAGCTTTGTGTGCTTTTAGAGATACTATCTAGTGCAATCCTTAAAAATGACAAGGTACCAAATAAAAATCTTGTCATTGGGGTATTTATTTATGTTAGGTTTACTGTAAGCTTTTAAAAGAGTAGCACCCTGGTTAGCATCTCAGCTGCTAACCTACAAATCGGTGGTTTAAATCCACCAGTTGCTCTTTGGGAGAAAAGACTTGGTGATCTGTTCCCGTAAAGATTACAGCCTAGGAAACCCTATGGGGCAGTTCTGCTCTGTTACATAAGGTTGGTATGAGGAATTGACTCCACAGGCACACAACTACCACATAAGCTTGTAACTGGAGAAAAGTGTATTTTGAATAGCAGTAGAAATAAATGGCTGATAATTATGTCTTTTTAATTAGGATATTTAAACTTGAACAAAAATTCTATAGGTGATAACAAGGGTAGGAGTCGTCGTCCCCCCCACAAACTCACAACTTCAGCTCCTGGAAGAAGGGAACTTTGCGTTTAAGCCTTCCCAGTACTCCCATTACCATGCCTCCATTTCTAGATCCATATTGTCCCTTAGCTTTGTTCTGAATTGGGGCCCCCTCCCTTACACTCCTGAGAGCTCTGTAGGCAGTGTGGTGGCTCTTGCAAATCCTCTGGGTGGGAATGCAAAGCACCCCCAAATTTCTAAGCATGACAAAGCTGGACCTCATTTCCTCTTCCAGCCCCAGTATTCCTAGGTTTAAACAGGAGACAGTCGCTTGTCTGACAGCCCTTTGGAGCTTTAGAAGATACACGCTGCTGTGGAGTAGGATTCAACTCATAGCAACCCCTCCTTGGGTTTCCAAGGCAATATCACTATGGAAGTAGATTGCCCAACATTCCTTCCGAGGAGTGGCTGGTGGGTTTGAACCACCAACCTTCTGGTTAGCAGTCAAATGCCTTAGAAGATACACAGCATGTAAACACTCCCCCTTTGTTGTTGATGGCTGGCCTTCCCTGGTTTTGTGGCCCCACTTTATGTGTTCACTTCTGTTTTTACCTGCCTGCACATGGACTCCAATCAGATATCCCTAGGCCCCCTTCCTACACTGCCTCCTGCAGAGCTAGGTGTTACAAGCCCCTCCCTTTCCCTTGCTTTCCTGACACCATGAGCAAAGAACTCTACTATTCCCCAAACACATAGTGTGTCACAGCAGATGTGAAAGGTTCCCCAAACATCCCAAGTTGGGAAGCATCAAACTTTGAGGTTTTGGTACGAGTCCTCATCTGTGTTTGCCAGAGAACTTGGAAGCTCCTCAGTTTGCTGGAGGAACATAACTGAAAAGAATTTTGTGTGGTCCCTATTTCTTGAAAAGGAATCCGAGGCCTGGAACTGTACATGATTACAGTGAAGTAATTCAGAAGATGGGTTGGAGTTCTATAGAATGACATATATAAGTGTGAAGCTTGTGTACATTTGTAGTGGAATGGAATTTGCACACAGTATTTGTGGTTCACTCATGTTCTCAGAGGAAAGGTGATGCTGAACTGTGACCTCTCCCTGCTCCTGCCCTCAGGTGGACCACTTGGATAAGAAAGGCCAGTGTGCGCTTGTACACAGTGCGTTGAGGGGCCACGGTGACATTCTCCAGTTCCTGCTGACCTGTGAGTGGTTGGAGGGTCCCCAGCAGCCAGGAGCACTGAAGAAGAGCCAAGCCCTGCAGCAGGCACTGACAGCAGCTGCCAGCATGGGCCATAGCTCGGTGAGTGCATTCAGTGAGGGTCCTTCTTGGGAAACTAGTTCCCAAATGGATAGGTTGCATTTGCCAATTGCCTTCTTCTGAGTTACGAGCCTGTGAAGCACTGAAGGAGTGAAAGGCAGTGAGGGTTTCAAGATACAGCAGTTGTTTTGACAACACAGAGAGGTCTTCTACTGAAGACAAGCAGAGCCTTTCCATATTCTTTATTCTCCTCTCTTGCTTGTCTTTCTTCCTCCTCAATCCTACTTTTACCCTGTAACCCTCCTGTTTTCTGTTTTTCACCCTTTGATTCATTCTTTTGTCTACGTGATCTTTTAAAAATAATCACATGGAATCCTAGTTCTAAAATTGTTCTTCAGTATTTGAATGGTTTTTAAAAATAGAACTTCAGTGCTTTTGATAGCATGTGAGAATGCTTGTCATTTTCAGTTCCTAGACAGAAGGAGAACTTCATGCAGTGTTTAAATAGAGCATTTATTTCTAGTAGATGTCAGTGTGCCTGAGCTTGAAGATTTAGTTGTCATTTCCTGACCTGTGTGTCTTAGCTTTATCTGTGGAGTAAATAACATTTTTATCTACTCTCTTCAATGTGTTTTTCAGTCTGGTACTTTCATGAAGACAGGACCCCCCCCCCCCGTCCCCCAATACACTACACACACACACACACACACACACACATAGAGAGCTTAGTGGCTAATTTTTGGCAGTAATTTTTAAAACATTAAAAACACACTTGCATATATACTCACAGACTGCTAAATATGCATATATAAGAGTACAGATGTTTCTTTTTAAACTATTGGCCAAATCTGAGAGGGTCCAGAATGTAGAAAATCATCAGAGAAGACAGTGAATGTCACTTGTAGACATGACCCTTGTCTCAACTCCTATGCATGCCTTGTGTAAAGCTGGCTAGGAGGAATACTGTGCAAAAACCACCTTAGCACAGCTATTATCTGTTTCATGAAAAAGGGTAGAATTCATTTCTCAAAAGACTTTGAGTGTATATAAGTTTTCTATTGCTGCTGTAACAAACTACTATAAACTTAGTGACTTTAAAACAACATAAATTTATTATCGTACAGTTCTGGAGGTTAGAAGGCCAAAATTTAAGGTATCAGCAGGCCAGCACTCCTCCTGGAGGCTCTAGAGGAAATTCCGTTTCCTTACCTTTCCAGCTTCTAGAGGCTGTCTGCATCCCTTGGTTCACAAGCCTTCATCCATTTTCAGAACACATCGCTTCAGTGTCTGCTTTCATCATCCAGTCTCCTCCTCCCTCTTACCTCGATACCTTCTGCATCCTTTTCATAAGGACTGTTTTGATCACGTCAGGCCCACCTGGTAATCCAGGATAATCTTCCCATCCTAAAATCCTTAACTTAATCATATCTGCCATTTCTTTTGTATCATCTAAGTTGATGTTCAGAGGTTCTGGGGAGTAGGACTTAGACATACCTGGGTCCTTCATTCAGACTACCACAAAGGGTGTGGATGTGAGCCTCAAAGATGAATCAAAGATGGCTTCATCTTGCTCTCTTGTCACTGCCAGCACTCAACGTGATCATTGGGCTCAGTTTCAAGGCTCAGAGACTTCCATTTCTCAAGGAGGCATTGTTTCTGCCTCCACACCTGTAGCCCAGCCTGCTCTTTGATGAGGATTCCCACAGGGAAAAGAATAGTGCTGTCTGTTTAAAAAAAAAAAAATTATTTTGAGGGTACTTTATTTTACTTTGTTGAAAAGGTATACTTCACTTTGTTTTCCTCCTTTGTGAAAAACGGATGCACTGTCTTCTGCATATTCATGCAGAAATTGTACTTTGTGTGACCAGTGTGTCCTTTGTTATTAGGCTGGCGTATTTGGGTCAGGCTGGAATTCATTAGAATTCTGAGTACCTCGTAATCCTGTACAGTGTTACTGAAATTCACTGAGATTATGATTTTATATATATAAAAAATTCTTCTCAAAGTGAATGTGTGAATAGCATATGAATTATGCTTGAAAATGGTTTTCATTATATTTTCTCTTATTGTGCAGCATGAGATAATAATGGTTAAAAAAAAACACACTTTCTCTTTTGATATGTGGGATATAATAAACGCATATTGTCATGAGAACTCATTAAATTACCTTGCCGTTTCTGACAGGTAGTCCAGTGCTTGCTGGGAATGGAAAAGGAGCATGAAATAGAAATCAATGGCACCGACACATTGTGGGGAGAAACAGGTAATTATGGTTTCAGTACTTGTAGTCTGGGGCAGCTTTCTTGATGTTTTAACCCCCGTTTTGGCCTATTTGTCTTAATATGTACAGTCCTATTTATATTTTCTCTCAAGGCATTTGAAGTTTTGAGCTTTTTACACTTTCCAAATTAGTAGTAAAACTTTGCTAGAAGCTTACAAAATTTGAATCACTTTCTAATTAGACTAGCAGTTAACTGTGCATCTGACGAATGTCAGATGGAAATACTAAATAAGGTGGTACTCTGGTTTCCGAAGTCATCACACGTTCTTCCTATGAGCCGTTGGAAGAAAGCAGGGCAGGAACATTTGCCCCATTTTCAGGTGAATAGAAGATGGCTCATTCAGGAACACTGTGGTCTGCCATGCCTTATAGAATTGTTACAGGGAAGTGACTAAAACTCAGGCCTACTTAAAATAGTGAAGACAAGATACAGTGATTTAAGAGTCAAAGTCTATTTCCATTGGTTTGGTGGGGGAAATGTCTAAAGTGTGAGGAAAGAGCTTGAAGGGAATTCTTTTTTTTTTTAATGTATTTTATTGAAATATTATTATTTGCAGTGAAATACACAAAACTAAAGTGACATGGGTCAATGCGTTTTTTTTTGGGGGGGGGGACAGTGTTTCCTCCACTCCCCTCCTACCCCTGGTAATCAACAAAGTTCCCTTTCATATATAAACCTCACCTTCACTTTTTACAATAATGAACTAATACTGTATTTGTTCTTCTGTGATTGACGTCACTCAGCATAATGTCCTCCAAGTTCATCCACATTATGTGGTGTTTTGCAGATTCTACGTTATTCTTCAGTGTTGTATAGTACTTCATTATGTGGTAGGTTGGTTATCCATTCTTCTGTTGATGGGCATCTAGGTTGTTTCTACCTTTTTGCTATTGCAAATAGAGCTGTGATGAACATGGGTGTGCATCTATCTGTTCTTGTCCTGGCTCTCACTTCTTTAGAGTATATACCTAGTAATGGGATTGCTGGGTCAAATGGTATTTCTAATTCCAGCTTTTTAAGGAATCGCCATACCGTTTTTCACAGTGGTTGTATCATTTTACAGTCCCAGCAGCAGTGCATGAGAATCCCAGTCTCTCCACATCCTCACTAGCATTTGTTATTTTCTGTCTTGTTGAACTTTGCCATTAGTGCTGGGGTGAGATGGTATCTCGTTGTTTTGATTTACATCTCTGATGGCTAATGATCATGAGCATTTCTTCATGTATCTGCTGGCCACCTGAATATCCTCTTTGGTGAAGTGTCTGTTCATGTCTTCTGCACATTTTTTAATTGGATTGTTAATCTTTTTGTTGTTGAGGTGTTAGAATTGAGGGGAGTTCATTTTAATGAAGATTTGAGTTAGTTGCTTGTCATGTGGGTGCTCTCATGGCATAGTGCCTAAGGCATTTGACTGCTAACCAGAAGGATGGCAGTTCAAACCTACCAGCCACTCCTCAGAAGGAAGATTGGGCAATCTACTTCCACAAAAATACTGCCTTGGAAATCGAAGGAGGGGTCACTATGAGTCAGGTCCAACTTGACAGCAGTGAGTTTAGTTTTTTGGTTTTGGCTTCTCAGGTTAACAGAGATAATGCCTCTTTGACAATTTCCATTTGACTGAATTGATATTAAATATAATAAATTATGACTTGTTAGTTGAATATTGTTTTTTAATAAATGTACCCAAGAGTGGTATGCATTTCTAGGCTGTGTTCCCTGTGTGTGTATGGCATATATGAATTCCATTGTGTAGATTTCATTTTCAAATTCTTTCTAACAAGCCAAATGGTGGGTCAAGTTTATTAGCTCATTCAGCTGCACTTAGGAGAAGCAGCAGAGGTTTTCCTGGCAAGGCCCCGTGACCACAGCTATTTGTGTGGCTCTCCATCGCTCATTGTGGTGACACCTGAGGGACTTCATTACAGAGAAAACACAGCATCCCAAGTAGAGCTGGATTATGCTTGGAGCTAACAGTGTGTTGATTTGAATACTCCTATTAATTCCTTATGGAGTCTCTCTTCCATCCTTGTAAGTAGTACAGGCTGCTCTGTAATTTGGTGAAGAAAAGTTTCTATCATATTCCATAGTGTGCTGTGGGCAGTTATGTAGCTGAGGAAATAAGAACATGGCTTTGCTGACAGAAGAAGGTTCCAATCTCTGCTCTCTCATTGCCTAGGTTAGGGGCCTTGGACAACTTATACAAGCTCCATTTGCCACCTCTGTGAAATGGGTTAAATAGTACCTGTTTGCTAAGGCTTTGGTGAAGGCTGAGTGAGATAAGACAGTCTGCCTG
Organism: Orycteropus afer afer; assembly: GCF_000298275.1. Taxonomy (NCBI): domain Eukaryota; kingdom Metazoa; phylum Chordata; class Mammalia; order Tubulidentata; family Orycteropodidae; genus Orycteropus; species Orycteropus afer. The sequence goes on from NW_006921671.1 coordinate 6,149,778, forward strand.
AATGGACCCAGCAATAAAAGTTCTGGGGCATTTGCAAAGTCTAAGATGAGCCCAGAACTCTTAATTTTCTATTGAGCATCCTGAGCCATGTTCAGGTGATTTCTGGCTTCAGGTAAAAGAGAACTTCTGTAGAGAAGTGTGCCTCACCTGTAATGAGCACTGAAGAAGAAGTGTGTATGATGCTGCTGCTGCTGACGAATTGTGTGGTCTTAGTAAGAACTTCACATACTCAGTGGGAATCCTTCGTCTTTAAAAGTCCCTTTGAAATAATTAGCGTGGTTGGCTGCTAACCATAAGTATGGAGGTTGAGTCCACCTAGAGGCACACTGGAAGAAAGGCCTGGAGATCTACTTCTGAAAGATCAACTACTGAAAACCTGAATGCTTTGGTTACTTCATGCGACTACCAGAAAATACCACAAATGTAGTAGAGCTTTAACAAGCAGATTTATTCTCTTACTGTTTAGGAGGCTACAAGTCCAAGTTCAAATTGTCAGCTCTAGGGACTGGGTGAAAGCCCTTGACCTTGGGCTTCAGCTCTGCCTCTTGCTCCCAGCGCATTGAAGCTGGAGGCGTCTCTTTACTCAGGCAGTTCCTGGCTGCTGAGGCTGACAAACCCAAGGTCAACAAGTAAAATGGCATACTCCCAAAATCATCAAACAACACGGCAAGCCACTAATTCAAGTCCATTCACAGTCTCAGGATTGGCAGACAAGATGGCAGGCTCTGAACGGTGCAGGATTCAAGTGTACCAAAAGCTGGAGACCTTCCTCCAAGCTTCTGCTTATACACTGGAAGCAGACCACACCCCTAAGGCAGCTACTCAGCTGCTCCAGTAGATTCCACCATGGAGTTGATTTCCAGTCTCATCATGAGGAATAATGTATCTAGCTGCCCAGCCACCCAAAACCAGGCCCAGCCAAGTTGACACACAACTACCACATCTATGGAGCACTATTTTACCCTGACAACATGGGGCTACGATGAGTTGGGTCAACTGCATGGCAACTGAGTTAGTTAATCTTTTAATATTCAAGGTCATTTTGGTTTTTTTGCAAGAGAAAAATCCAGAGAAGGGTAGACTGCACTTGAGGACTCAGTATGAGCTCTCTTTTTCTCATGATAAATAGCCCTGAATTTCAGCATTCTTCCTTGTGGAACATCTGCCAGATGGACATGTGAGATACACTGTAGACTTCCTGTTAACCACTACCACCCATTGCCACAGAGTAGATTCCCATTCATAATGACTCTAGAGTACAGAGTAGGGGACAGAGCCCTGAGAGTTTATGACCACCATTGTCTGCTACCTTACAACTCTTACTTTCCAGGTCTGTTTGTCAAAGGAATACTTTGAAGTCTTAGGGAAAAGTTTTACCTGAGAAACCATCTGGCAATGTGGAGCTTTCCACGAATGCGTACTGCATGGTCTAGAATGTGAAGTCTGTGTTTGGGATTCGACCATGCCGTGGCCACAGAGGGTCCTGGCCTGTGAACCTGACCCCACTGTAGGAATGTCCACCTATGAGGTGGACGTGAAGACTGCTGAAATCCTAAGACCCTGATTGAGTCATTTTACAGTCTTGTTCTCCTGCAGCCTCATCTTCAGGCAGCAAACCATGGAGCTTCCCCAGCTTGTGTGGGCTGCTGGACAGTGTGCATTGCTTTTTATTGTTTTCACATCAGTTGTTTTGCTTCCTGGTTTTCTTTGGTCTTTGTTACTGGGTGACAAGTGGTGCTTTGTGTCTAAAGCTCTCCAGAATGGGCCTTGCTTGTCTTCTTCCCAGACTCTCCTGCCTGAGGTATGGGAAGATGCCAGAACAACTGCAAGCCTTGTGGATAATGCAGTTCATTATTTCTCTTTGTACACTTGTATAACTTTGTGCTTGTCTGTTCAATATAGATTTAAAGCCACTGCTTGGCTTTAAAATAGCTGATGGGTTACAAGTCAAGGTCTCCGAGGCCTCTTTTTGGCTCACCTGCCCTCCTTGTTTTCTGAGCAATGACCCCGCTTTGTCTAGCATAGCTTCCTGCCTGTCTCTTCTCCCCTCACAGACCAGAAGTGAGGACACTTAAGTGCACAAAGTACTTCTCCACTTTATTTCAGGGAGAGGCCCTTGGAGTCGGTATGTGCCTACTCTATAGTAGAGTATATACCATTCTAAAAGTGCAGTTTTCATGCCTGTTGCTGATTGAAAGTAACAGGTTGTCAGTGAGAAGTGGATGCCAGCAGCAGCCAGGGAGGAGGGAGAGCAGTCAGCGAGCGAGTGAGCTGAGGTCCCTCGTCACCCAGACCATCAGTGTGGGGATAGGCGATCCTGCTCCCTTGGTGCCCTGGGCATCTTGCTGCTGCTGAGCAGACTTGTCAGAAAAGGGCACAGTGCCTCTGCTAGGTCTAAAAGGGACAAGCAAATATAAAATTGACTTTTCAGCCATTCATCTAAAATGCTTGCAATGTTTAGTTTGGAAGGTTATTGCAGTAAATACATAGCCTTTAGAAAACTTGTGGAGGAGTTGGTTTCTGATTTTATCAGTTGTTCGCAAGTTTCCCTTTTCACCAGCAGTCGGCCCTTTGCTTTCCTTGTCAGTGTAATGTAGAGAGCCCAGCCCGCCGCATGTCAGTTGCACAGTTCTGGAAGCTCTTTAGCCTTTCTCCTCCTGTTGCTCTTGTTAGCTACCATCGAGTCACCTTCACTCATGGTGACCCCGTACACAATGGAACGAAACACTGCCCAGTCCTGCACCATCCCCATGATTGGTTGCAAATCTGACCATTGTTATCCGTAGGGTTTTCGTTGCCTGATTTTCAGAAGTTGAACACCAGGCCTTTCTTCCTAGTTTGTCGTACTCTGGAAGCTCCACTGAAATCTGTTTAGCAGCATAGAACACGCAGGCTTCCACTGACAGATGGGTGGCGACTGAGCATGGGATACGTTGGCCAGCATCAAACCTGAGTTTCTGCATGAAGGGAGAATTCTACCACTGAACCGCCAGTGCCGCATCTTCTCTTCCTTGCGGTTAAAGGCTCAGGTGGAGAATCAGTAGTAGTATTAGAAAAAGGCTCAGAACAAATGAGGATGGGCTTGCTGGTGTGTGTCTCTACCCAACCGCACTGCCCTCAAGGCTGATGAAGCTCCTTTGTCCTGTGACCATTCACAGATTTGGTCAGGTGGTCTCATACCAAGGGTTTCTGGGTAGCCTGGAACATGGCAAGAGCCCAGCAGATGCTGTGTTATCTCTCTGTCAAGCATTCCATAGCTGTGACAGTTAAGTACTGGCTCCCACAGAATCCCAACTAAACTAAGTTACTGTTTTCATGTCAGTGTTTGATATGAATCAGCCCAAACCTAAATGATCAGAGATGCTTAACTGGTGACTTCATGTTGTTGTGAATTATTAGAGGAACTGTGTTTCCAAACTCCAGACAACTCTCAAGTCTGCTATCTGTGCTTCTGGTCAGAACTTCTCACTATTCATAGGGGAATAGGTACCCATCTGTTTCAGCACTTGCCATTTTACTGGCCAATAAGCCTGTCTGGTAAGCAGAGCCTTCCCTTCCCCTAATTCCTTTGGGTCACTTTGCAGTTCATTTCATAACACTTTTTGCTGGGTGCTTTCGAGTCAATTCCAATTCACAGTGACCTCATGTGACAGAACAGAAGGCCCCATAGGGTTTTCTAGGCTGTAGTCTTTGTGGAAGCAGATCACCAGGTCTTTTTCCTGCAGAGCCACTGCTAGGTTTGAACTACCAGCCTTTCGGTTAGTAGCCACACTTTTAACCCTTCCACCACTAGCGTGCCTTTTATCGTGCTTACCAGTTATATTATTGTTGCTTAATAAGGGTCTGGTTCCCCAAAATTGTTAAGTCCAAGAGAACAGAATCTCTGTGTTTCTCTGCTCACCTGTGTATACAGTGAGTGTCTTGCGCTGTCTGGTAGAACTTTGTATAGTGAAGGAAATATTCTCTGTGCTGTCCAGTGTGGTAGCTACTAGCTACCTATGGCTACTGAGCACTTGAACTCAACAGTGAGGGACTGATTTGCAATCTTATTTTATCTTTCTTTAAATTTAAATATCCACATGTGACTAGTGACTGCTGGATAGGACAGTGCAGGTTTGGTCCAGTGCTTGTGACATAAGTGAGGACCAAATGGACAAATGGGTTTAACAAAAATATTGTTGTTGTTGTTGTTGTTGTTATGTGCTGTCGAGTCAGCCCCGACTCAGCGACCCCTCCTTGGGTTTCCGAGGCAGTATCACTACGGAAGTAGGATTGCCCAACAAAAATATAGGTGTATAATATTAGAACAGGTGATATTCACTTGGCAGAATAATTTGGGAGAAATACTTACTGCTGGAAAGACTCCCTAGGTAGCATAAATGGTTAACTACTTGGCTGCTAACCAAAAGGTTGGTGGTTCACATCCACCCAGAGGCACCTTAGAAGAAAGTCCGGCGGTCAGCTTTCAAAAGATCACAGCCACTGAAAACCCTATGAAGCAGGTCTATTCTGCATACATGGGTCTTCATGAGTCAGAATCAAGTCATGGCAACAATTTTATTATTACTATTATTATTTACTATTTGTTATTAGAGAGGGATAGGAGTCCATTCATGCCTAATGACCTAGTCTCCTAATTGGTGTTGTAGCACAAATGTGTCCTGTGGTCCATAGTGTCTTAGATACTCTTTCTGAGCCATCGGAATAATACATGAGCTAAGGGCATGGTTGGGTGCTGGAAAGTAATGCTGGGAACAAAGCTTGGAATGACCAAAAATTGGTGTGAGCGTGGCTGAGTGGACGGGATGGCACCTACAGCCCCATCTTTGTGTCTGTAACAACTCTCTCTGCACCACCATCCCTGATTGTCCACCTCGGGCCACACTGCACCCTCTTGCTGGTCTCAGGCAGCAGCCCCGCCCCCACCGCATTTCCTTCTGATCCTCCTGACTGCGTTACAGCCTGGCTGCCAGCAGGGCTTCACATGAATAGGAGGATGCCCTGCCCAATGGCTGCCTGCTCCTAAGGACTGCTTTTTCAATTTCTGAAAGGTAATGCCCTGTCAGAGCTGTTAAAAGTCTGACTGAAATACTTCATTTAATGTTTTCTTTCATGTCAAGTCAGTGCTACAGTGCTATTTTAATTGGTAAAGACTTACCATAGTATGTTGTTTATTGCCAGAGCTATTAAAAACACTCGGTTTGCCTCTGTTTCTAGGAAGGACTGAATTTCCTCCACTGTGAATTGAGTAGATTATTTCTTTGTATAACACACTACCTCCCTTTTCGTAGTGTGTTGAAGCAGCATACCTCAATGTGTAAGCTAATCACAGTTTTGTATTCTCTAATTCTGGAAAGTTCTAGATGGAACCTGGATAATACTGGAACTTGAGTCATTGGCATTGCTTTGTCAGCTGGGGTGGGCCTGAGCCTTAGGGAAGGGGTTCTCCTACTTGTTTCCATACTGAGCCATGAAGCTAGTTGATGTTATATTTCATACTTGATGCTTTTTAAAGTTTCTGCGAATTTCTCCTCCGTTCCATGACACTGGCTTACTTTCCCACTCTGTGGCCACCCCCTCCTGGGGATGAGGTGGACTCACAGGTCAGCCCAGGTGGTTGACAGCACCCAAGAGCACCTGATTGCATGCACCCCAGGAAGCAGAAGGATGTCTTATTTTTGCTTTTAAAATGACCCATTATTCATTAGAAGGAGCTCTGCTGGTATAGTGGTTAAGGCATTTGTCTGCTAACCGAAAGATCGGTGGTTCAAACTCATCAGTTGCTTCTCAGAAGAAAGAAGAGGCAGTCTGCTTCTGTAAAGATATATAGCCTGGGAAACCCAGTGAGGGTTGCTGTGAGTCAGAATCAACTCAGTGGCAGTGAGTTTGGGTGTTTTTTTTTTTTTGCTCATTCGTTAGCATTTTTGCAGGGACTAGGGGGTTTTATTTGGTGAATATTTTATGTAAATTTAAAGTTTGACATTCACATATGCATGTACATCTTAGGGCAGGATTTCAGGTGAGAGACTGGAGGGAAAGGGTTTGGTCATTGCTTGTTAGGGCATGTGGAGAGTGTGTGTTAAGTTGAGCAACAGATGGAATTTTCTAAATATGCACTAAAGAGAAAAAGCTAAGTGATTTTCTGTCAATGCCTAAGATACTGGAATTTTTGTAGGACTGAGCACCTCACTGGCACTAATATTGGAACATTCTTGCCAGGGCATTCCTTCCCCGGCCAGTGTTTGTTTTAAGAAGGTACAATAAGATTGTAGGCATGAAAATCCAAGTTTCTGCCAGTCTAAACAAATGGAGAAGTTCTTGAGTTTCTTTGGGGTGGGGACCATGATAAGAGGGGTAACCGAGGCTCTGGAGGGGGGGTGGTAACCTAGGACCCTGAGGGACATGGTAATCCAGAGCTCTGGAAGGGGGAAGAGGAGGTAGAGTGACCTAGGATACTGGGGCCAGGGGGTAACCCCAAACCTAAAAATAAAACTCACTGCCATCGAGTCAATTATGACTCATAGTTGTAACCCCATTGGGTTTCCGAGGTAGTGAATCTTTACAGAAGTAGATTGCCCGGTCTTCCTTCCACGAAGCAGCTGGTAGGTTTGAACTGCCAACCTTCTGGTTAGCAGTCAAATACCTTAGGCACTGCGCCACCAGAACTCCTAAGAACTGAGATGTGCTGGATTTTCGTACACCCTGTCCACTCTTGCTCTAGCAGACTCCTGAGGTTTGCCCCTGAAAGGGGTGTGGTCTGGAGACCACTCCTTTTTTCAAAATGGCAACAGAAATTAACAGATTTGTGCCTGTCTGCCCTACAGGGCAGGGCTGAGGCACAAGCCTATGACATGTTGAAAACCCCTAGAAATGGTAGCTTGACTACTTTCTAGAAGTCTGCTCACCCACCACTTTTTATCATGCTCTTGCAGTACATGGGAAGCCATCTTTTTAGGTGAGTAGTTCCTTCCTATTCGTTAGAAAAAACTGTCTTCAACAGAAAAGTTTATTCATTTTGTCGGCATTTTGGTAGCTTAAAGCACCTTTATTTATAAACACTTTCAGTCCTACAAAGACTATAGGTTGTGGTGGAACCACTGAGACTATGGCCCCTAGCTGCCTTTCAGGTCTGGAATTGAACCGCTTTCAGCCAAGCAAAAGACAGGCTTGTGAGTTGAACATTTACCTGAGGTAGATACACTCCTTGGAGAGAACAATCATGGGAGAATAGAAAGGCTGCTTATGCACCAGGAGACAGCTCAGAGGGCAGGAGTGCATGGAGGGATGGACACAGGGAAGAGGTAACTATTGGGAGGAAGTGGGAAGGGAGCTGTTGCATTGTGCTAAATTGTGGTCAGTGTCATGAGACGAAGTGTATGTGAACTGCTGTATGGAAAGTGAATTTGCTCTGTAAATTTTCACCCAAATCACAATAAAAAAAAAAAAAAAAGAAAGACTATAGGTTGCTTATACACATCCTCACAAAAATACCGTATTTATTTCTTTCAATTTCTTACTGAAACGACACTTGTATTTTTTCTTTTTAACTTTTTGAGACTGGATGTGAAACTGTGTAAAGTGGTTTTGTGACAAATGCCTCCTTTTAACATTGACACCTTGTGTGGTGTCCTGAACATAACTACACCCTCCCAGCCTTGAATGACAGAATGAAGAGCAGGACGTTACATGCTTCACATAATTTGGTACATGAGAGGCTGTGTCAGAAATGCAAGCATTCTTGGCACACTTCAGGAAGTGCCAGCTGTTGAGAGCTGCAGTCCTCTGTATGAAATGGGATTTATGTTGTTCATGTTTTAGGAAATAGTTTTAAAATTGAATTTACGTTATTTATAGTACACATTCTTCAAAGGATTTGAAGAGGCTTATTTGAGATAGTATATGTAAGAATAGGACAGAAATTAAGCCAGGAATAGGACACAAGGAACAGCACAGATATTCATGCCATAGTGTCCTGAATGTCTACCAAGTTGAGCTGCTGATTAGGTGTTCATCTTGGTGACCAGAGGTGGAAGGTCAGTGCAATCATTTTAGAGCTTTCTTACTGTCTGTGGGAGAAGCCTTACCATTTCTTCAGGGAAATAATCATTTTCTGGTCCTGTAGTTCTAAAGTAGTATACATAAAAGGCTATTTGACTAAACATTTTTAAAGGCTTCCTGGCAGCAATGAGAACTCAATCTCCATCCAGACTCCCTGATCTCAAATCCAAGCCCAGCCTTCAGTAGCTGTGTGACTTTAGACACATTGTTTAATTTCTCCTGGCTTTATTTTCTTCATCTGTAAAATAGGGATGTAATAGGAGAAGAGAGACCCCAGATTCAAACAGGTTCAATAGAGACACTTTTATTAAGCCTTGGACAGAACAAAGGACAATCATCCTGCATGAGAAAGCTGAATGGAGCCTGCTGTGTTATAGCCATTATTAGGCTAATTATATATGATTTGAAAAAAGGGAATCATCACAAAATCATGACTGGAAGTAGATGGGTTCATTCATCACTGTTACAGATGGGGCTACAGAATCAGTGGAAAGACCATGATTGGGATTTGAATATAGGAAAGGTTACAGGATTGGTTCTGGGCTTGACTACCTGGCTGGGGGTCTTCTGGATAGGCTGTGACTCATTACCCTGCATCCTGAGTCTTGTGTCTACCAAACAATACCAAAACCCCAACCTTAATTTAATTCAGAAAAGGACATTCTGAGGCAATTTCCCTAATTTCTTTGTGAGAGTATAATCTACTTTGGAATAATACTCTTCCTGAAGGCAAACTGCCTCTCCCTAGGTTTGTCCTGGAACTTGTCTGTGCATAGCCACAGTGATGGTTTAATGGTCAGAAAGAACCCAAATGGCATCTAGAATTTACGTCAAGGCTCAAAGTGGAATTAGGACTCCCACTGCAGACCACAGCCTTCCCCAAACTAAGTGCTTTAGAGTGTAAGCTCTAATACAGGGATAGTAGTGATACTGACTCACCGCTGTTAGTTGTGCATTATGTAATATACACTTGATTGTTGATATTGGTTATTACTGTACTATATTATGAATTTGTTTTACCTTTGATCTTGACAGTATTTAAATGCATATTTAAGGGACAGAATCTTGCAGTTACTCTGCCATTACTTTCTATCATAGATGAAAGGTAGAAAAGAATGTTGTTAACCAAGTGAAGTTCTGTTTAAAAACATGTCAGTTTTTTAAAGACTACCTGGGCAGTTTGAGGTTCATGTTCAATCTTTAATCCTCACACAAGGACTGACAATGTGTTTTTACAGTCGAATTTTGAGCATTCTGGTTCCCAGATCTGGTTTCTTCCTTATTTCAGTGCCTCACAGGAAGCTGGTTGGGAAACGGGTGATGTGGGGGGTGGGGATATGTTCTGACTTGATATCTGATTGTTGCCTTGTGGCATAGTGCCTAAGGCATTTGATGGCTAACCAGAAGGCTGGTGGTTCAAACCCACCTGCCACTCCTCAGAAGGAAGATTGTGTAATCTACTTCCATAGTGATACTGCCTCAGAAACCCAAAGAGGGTCGCTATGAGTTGAATCCAACTCCATGGCAGTGAGTTTGGGTTTTTTTTTTGCCCTTCAGCACTGATTCCCTTGCTCTGACCCCAGTTGGGCCTGCCTGGCTCTGGCTTTGAGCCTGAGAGCCTGAGCTGCTCCAGGCCTTCCTGGGGGAGTTGTGCCAAAAGGAGAACAATAAAGGGTCAGTGGGGTGTTGAAAACAAAGGCTTGTTGTATTCAAAAAGTATCTGGGCAGTCTTGCTTCCCCATTCAGAAGGTCACTGAGCAGTAGCGCCCCTTCTGAACAGAGTTCCCAGAGTCTGGGGAGTGTTAGAAGCCGACTGTGGACCTCAGGGCCAGTGGAGTTTCATCTCCCTATGAGATTACATTTTTAACAAGCGCAATCTTATTTTGTTTCCTTTTATCCTTTAAATCTATGGAGATGAAGAATTTATGGCTGTATGTTTTTCTATGTAACAGAAACCCTTCCCCCCCCTCAGTGAGGAAGGAAATGCCTAACAAAGCAAATATTTAGCCCTGTTCCTTGAAGGTGGGGGGAGGGAGGTTGCCTTGCCTTTTGGGGGGTTTAGGATTGTGGTGGGGCGAGGTGCTACTTTGATTCATTTGAAGGACTTTGGGACCAGCCTCTGAGGCCTTGGGTATGACAGCCCAGCCCAGCCCAAATGACAGCAAAGCCAAGCCCAGGCCATGCCCAGCTTCTCTGCATTGTTGTTGTTGTTATGTGCCGTCAAGTCAGCCCTGACTCATAGCGACCCCTCCTTGGGTTTCCGAGGCAGTATCACTACGGAAGTA
>NW_006921671.1:6160220-6184351 GCF_000298275.1 Orycteropus afer afer
GGGTTTGAACCACCAGCCGTCTGGTTAGCAGGCAAGTGTCTTAGCCACTATGCTACCAGAGCTCCTCAAGCTCCTAAAGGTGAACTGCTGGAAAGGGAAGAGTTGGAGGGGTGGGAGGATTGGCGGATGTTCTGAGAGTTTTCTTAAATCATAAAATACCTAATTACATTTTCATTTTTTAGGTAAAATAGCTTGACAGACTTCCAGCATTCTGTGTGCTCTCTTTCCTTTACCATTGAGTGGGCTGAGGCCAGCAAACCTCCCACTGATGTTCAGACATCACTGCCTTTGTCACATCTAACAGTTCCATCTTTGTCACAATTAGTAGTTTGCATATTTGAGAACTGTACTACTTACTCCTGATATTGACACTTCCCTTTTTCCATTTTCCGGTCACTTTTGAAAAAGAAAAGTCCAATAAAATGGGAATTAAATTGGACAGATACCCAAACTATACATGCAAAGTCAAGCTACTCTGCATACATCAAACACTTGACCAGAATGAAGTGCCATTCCGGGTGTACAAACTGTACTCCTTAGGTGCCCAGTTCAGTTTGGGTCATCCGTATGTAATGTGTGAAATGGCACTGGTATGGAAGCTGGGGTGGGGCTGGGACTGGGGAGCAAGTTGCTTCTGCTCACTCTCTGTGTACTGACCTATCACCCTTCTCTTGAAGTTTCCAAATTGTGTACAGAAGCAATTGATGGTGAGATTGTCGTTACTGTTAGTTGCATTGACTCTGATTCATGGTGACCTTCTTTATAACAGAACAGAACACTGCCTGGTCCTTTGCCATCTTTATGGTCATTGGCATGTTGGAGCGGATTGTTGTATCTCTCACGTCAGTCCATCTCACTGAGGGTTTCAGTGATTATCAAGCAGGATGTCCTTTTCTGGCAGTTGGTCTTTCCTCATGGCATGTCCAAATAACAGTCTGTTACTATAACCCCTTAAGCTGTGCTATGTTACACACAGCTGGGCTTGGGTAGCACATCCCAATGTGATTGAGTGACAGATAATGCCATTAAATTTTATGAAATGTCTGGTTTATGGAATATCTGCTCCTGTTGACAGTTGAGTTTGTGTAAGTCAGATGCTTTGCCTAGAGAACTTTTGTATAAAAGAGCTTTTTGTATAAAAGATTCCTATTTCATGATACAAAGAATTATCTCATTGACATGTTTTCAGCAAGTTTCAGTCAGGTTTTTCTTAAACACCTGCTATTATGAATCTATTCATAACCTTAAGACAGAGGACAGGGTTGCTGAGATGAAATTACGCAAGATCGTCAATAAATGGATATGTGCTTTCATGAGAATTGAATGAAAACAATACCTTCTCATTAAGCGTTTTGCAAGTAAAAGAAATTGTGTCCAATTTGAGTCATAAAAACGCTATGGGTTCATACTGATTTTAGAGCTTCCATTTCACACCAAATCTTTAGTCCTTTGTCTTCCTGTTTCATTAGCCAGAAAACACGGCATTGCCTAACTTGGAGAGTATATGGTCCATCCTGGCCTCCACTCCTCTTCTTTTCTGGTCAGGCGGAGTGAGTTACCCTCATTACAAGCTGTCCATCAGCTCAGAGGTTGTCCTTTTCAGTAGAATAGTTGGAATTCCTGAATATAGCATTGCCATGATTTTGTTTGCTTAAGCTTGTCATCGACTGTTCTTCAGCCCTTCTTGTTTCCGAATATGGTATCCTTGAGTCCTTGTGGCTGCTGAAATTTGAGATACACCCTGCCCTCCAGAATTTGGATTGATGGGGCCAAAAAAGTCAATCTGAGTGGAAAAAGGAAAGCCCAAGTCCTATTTGCAAATGAGAGCCTCATTCACAACTTGTGTGTGCAGTACCTGATCTTTGTTAACCCTACACAAAGTCTGAGTGAGACTCTTTTAGCCTTAGGTGCCTATAAGTGCTTAATCACCTGAAAAGGAAGTTACTCCTAAAAACACCAGAAGTCAGACTGTGAAGGAAAAGAAAGGAATTGGGATCCATCTCTCAGCAAGCCTGGAGTGGCGCTGGAGTCCATGTGTCAGCTGCTCCAACTTCTGGCCTCCATAAAACATACCCCCTATTTTTAGTGCTAGGCTGTGGTTTCTGATATGCTGCTGTTGAAGAAATTCAGTAGCAGCTGCAACAGAAATCCTGGTTTAAAGGCACTGTTTATAATACGAATGAAACTTGTTTACCAAAAAGAGAACAAAATGTTACAGTGTGCTGTCCACTTCAGACCTCATTAAATGGCAGAGCTCCTGTGTTGATCCCTTTCCATGGTATCCTGCACATATGTTGACTGTCTTGCCTGGGAGCATAAGCACATGTAGACATTTATATGTCTGCACGTGTGTGTGCACGTGTATGTTTTTGTTCGTTTTTTATTATCAACTACAAAACAGAAGAGGAATCCACTAACTGGAGTAAAGCAGCAGAAGGAGTAGGTGCTGGTAGTGGTGACTCAGTGCTCAGATCCTCCATCTCATGAACCACTCAGAACAATCCAGATAATATATATGAAACTGCTTGACCTCTGACCCTTGGGTGAAAAGCAGAGTTCAGGTGATCTGTAGAGCAGATGTGGTGCCTGCTTCTCCGTGATGTGTGAAGAGGTGAAGTCACCAGCCACACTGTACTCTGTCCCTCACAATGGTCTGTGGAGACTTTGCTCTTTGGAGGAACACTGTTTGTCACAGGGAGATAAGGCCCAGGTGTCAGGTGTACATTTATTTATGTGTGTGTCTGATTCCTGGGGATTAAACCATGGACATGTTGATTGGAAGTTGGAGTAGTTGCAGCTGTCTGTCCTGATAGTGGCTTGAGGAGGACAGATGTACCTAAATTCACATATGGAAACACACACTCTGCACCTGAACACTCTGCGCCCTTGATCTTGGCTGCCAAGTCCTGTGGTGCACCCGAGGTCCCCAGGAGACAGAACTGGAGGGCAAGCTGTGCCAAGCCCCACCCTTTCTAACACTGCTGTGGCAGTGTTCTGTATTTGAACTATATATAAATGAGATCACACTGTATATTCTTTTTTGTTTCTTGAAATCGGTTTTTAAGTTTGTGAGACTGGCCCATTTTGTTGCATTTAGCTGTGTAGCAGTTATGTTCCTTGCTGTATGGTATCCTGTTGTTTGACTGTACCACAGTTTTGATACATCTATTGATAGGTTGCTTCCAGTTTTAGACTGCTATGAATAATGCTGCTATGAGCAATGTTGTATATGTCTCTTGGTACATTTGAGCGAGAGTTGCTATAGAGCGTGTGCCTACAGGTGGCATTGCGGGGTTGTAGGGCATATGTATCTTCAGCTTTGCTAGACAGTGCCAGACTGTTTTCTAGAGTGAGCAACCCAATTTTTCCTCCCACCAGCAGTGTATGAGGTTCCCACCATGCCCCGTTCATTTCTCAATTACTCTGATGGCTAATGAGGGTTGGACATGTTCTGTATGTTCATTAGCGTTTGAATTTCACTTTTTGTGAAGGGTCTATGCCTGGGCGCATTTTTGTACTGTGGTCTCTCACTTGGTTACTGATTTGTAGGAACACTTGATCAATCCTGGAAGTTGAACATTGTAGGGGCTGAATTTTAAAAACAGTTGTTCCAGGCAGACACTGGGAATAGAAGCAAAGCTACGTCCTTGGTTCCTCTGCTTCCTTCTGTTCCAGTATCATGCCACATCCAGTGTCATTACAATCTCTCTCCCATACCTTTCCTGTCCTCTTCCCCCACTGAAGAGTTTCCCTCTGGAATACTTCCCTTTCCTTTGGACAGCTGTTCATACAGCATAACAGACCCCTTTTGTAACTAAGCCCCTCTTTTTTACATGCCCACTCCCACTTCTTCTACTTAAGAATGACTGACTTGGAATGGGGAGGCATGGTTACTGATGTGAGGGTTATCACGAGACAGTGGCACTGTACTTCTTTCCCTCTCTGTTGTTCTTGTTTATCTTGAGCTAACCTCCCTATATCACTACCGCTACTACGCAGGCAGCTCACTGTCTCTGGTGTCACATCCAGGCTCTTCACCTGAACATTCAAGGCCCTCTACAACCTGATCCCCTCTTTGCTTTCTTGATATTCTTAATCCTGAATCTGGACTCTTATTAAAGAGATTCTAAGTTTCATAAAAAACCTTATGAATAGCAGAGAAACACTGTCTGATTGCACAACTTTAAGAATAGCCTGGAAACATTGTCTGATACAGCGCAGGAGGACAAGTCCCTTAGGTCAGAAGGCTCTCAAAATATGACCGGGAAAGAGCTGCATCATCAAAGTAGAACCAACCTTACTGATATGAATAAAGTAAAGCTTTCAAGACTTCCGTTTGCTGATGTGGCATGACCCAAATTGAGGAGAAACAGCTGCAAAAATCCGTTAATAATCAGAACATGGAAGGTGCAAAGTAAGAATTTAGGAAAATTGGAAGTTGTTAAAAATGAAATGGAATGCATAAAGATTGATATCCTAGGCGTTAGTGAGCTGAAATGGCCTGGTTTTGGCCATTTTGAATCAGACAACCATATAATCTACTATGCCGGGAATGATAATTTGAAGAGGAGTGGCTTGGCATTCATCATCACAAAGGATGTTTCAAGATCTGTCCTGAAGTACAATATCCTGAAGTACAATGCTGTCAGTGATAGGATAATATCCATACGCCTACAAGGAACACCAGTTAATAGGACTGTTATTCAAATTTATGCACCAACCACCAAAGCCAAAGATGAGGAAATTGAAGATTTTTATCAACTTCTGCAGTCTGAAATTTACCAAACAGGCAATCAGGATGTATTAATTATCACTGGTGACTGGAATGCAAAAGTTGAAAATTTTTGAAACAAAGAAGAATCACTGGTAGTTGGAAAATTTGGCCTTGGTGACAGAAATAATGCTGGCGATCACATGATACAATTTTGAAGAACAACAACTGATTCACTGCGAATACCTTTTTTCAACAACACAAACAGTGGCTGTATGTGTGAACTTCGCCAGATGGGAGTACACAGGAATCAGATTGACTACATCTGTGACAAGAGGCAATGGAAAAGCTCAGTATCTTTAGCCAAAACAAGGCCAGGAGCTGATTGTGGAACAGACCATCAACTGCTCATATGCAAGTTCAACTTGAAGTTGAAGACAATTAAAACAAGTCCATGAGAGCCAAAATATGACTTTGAATATATATCCCTCCTGAATTACCATCTAAAGAATAGATTTGATTCATTGAACACCAGTGACCGAAAACTAGAAGAATTGTGGGATGACATCAAGAGCGTTATCCATGAAGAAAGCAAGAGGTCATTAAAAATACAAGAATGAAAGAAAAGACCAAAATGGATGTCAGAAGAGACTCTGAAACTTGCCCTTGAGCGGATAGTAGCTAAAGCAAATGGAAGAAACGACAAGATAAAAGAGCTGAACAGTGTCAAAGAGCAGCTTGAGCAGACAAAGCCAATTACTGTATGAAATGTGCAGAGACCTGGAGTTAGAAAACCAAAAGAAAAGAGCGTGCTTGGCATCATTTCTCAGTCTGAAAGAACTGAAAAAAAATTTAAGCCTCTAGTTGCAGATTCTATGAAAGATTCTATGGGCAAAATATTGAATGATGTAGGAAACATCAAAAGAAGATGGAAGGAATACACAGTGTCACTGTACCAAAAAGAACTGGTCTGTGTTTATCCATTTCAGGAGGTGGCATATAATCAAGAACCAAGGGTATTGAAGGAAGAAGTCAAAGCTGCACTGAAGGAACTGGTGAAGAACAAGGCTTCAGGAATTGACAGAATATCCATTGAGATGTTTCAACAAACAGATGCCCCACTGGAGGCACTTACTCGTCTGTGCCAAGAAATTTGGAAGACAGCTGCCTGGCCAATTGACTGGAAGAGATCCATATTTGTACCCATTCCAAAGAAAGGTGATCCCACAGAATGTGGAAATTATCGAACAATATCACTAATAATGCACGCAAGTAAAATCTTACTTGAAGATAATAAAAAAACAGTTGCAGCAGTATACTGACAGAGAACTTCCAGAGGTGCAGGCTGGATTCAGAAGAGGACGTGGAACAAGGGATATCATTGCTGATGTCAGATGGCTCTTGGCACAAAACAAAGAATACCAGAAAGATGTTTACTTGTGTTTTATTGACTATGAAAAGGCATTTCATTATGTGGATCATAACAAATTGTGGATAACATTGAGAAGAATGAGAATTCCAGAACACTTAATTGTACTCATGAGGAACCTGTACATAGACCAGGAGATTGTTGTTCGAACAGAACAAGGGGACACTGCATGATTTAAAATCAAGAAGGGAGTGCATCAGGATTGTATCCTTTCACCGTACTTATTCAATCTATTTGCTGAGCAAATAATCTGCAAAGTTGGACTATATGAAGAAGAACGTGGCATCAAGATTGAAGGAAGAATCATTAACAACCTGTGATATGCTGACAACACAACTTTGCTTGCTGAAAGTGAGAATGACTTGAAGCACTTACTGATGAAGGTTGAAGAATACATAGTCTGCAGTATGGATTACGTCTCAATATAAAGAAAACAAAAGTCCTCACAGCTGTACCTATAAACAGCATCAAGATAAATGGAGAAAAGATTGAAGTTGTCAAAGACTTCACATTGCTTGGTTCTGCAGTCGACACCAATGGAAGCAGCAGTCAAGACATCAGACGTTGTATAGCACTGGGCAAGTCGGCTACAAAGGACCTCTTTCAAGTGCTGAGGAGCAAAGATGTCTCCTTGAGGACTAAGGTACATCTGACACAAGACATGATATTTTCAGTCGCCTTATATGCACATGAGGAGCTCTGGTGGCATAGTGCCTTGTTGTTATGTGCCGTCGAGTCGTACCCGACTCATAGCGACCCTCCTTGGGTTTCCGAAGCAATATGACTACGGAGGTAGTTTGCCCCATCTTCCTTCCAGGAGTGGCTGGTGGGTGTGAACCACCAGCCTTCTGGTTAACAGTCAAGTGCCTTAGGCGCTTAGTGACTGCTAACCAGAAAGCAAGTGGTTCACACCCACCAGCCACTCCTCGGAAGGAAGGTTGGGCAATCCTACTTCCATAGTGATACTGCCTCAGAAACCCAAGGAGTGGTCACTGTGAGTCGGGTCTGACTCAATAACAGTGAGTTTGGTTTTTTTGGTTTCATATACATGTGAGAGCTGGACAGTGAATAAGGAAGACCAAAGAAGAGTTGATTCTTTTGAGTTGTGGTGCTGGTAAAGAATGCTGAAAGTACTATGGACTACTAAAAGAACTAACAGATCTATCCTGGAGGAAGTGCAGCCAGAATGCTCCTTGGAAGTGAGAATGGCCAGACTTCGTCTCAACTACTTTGGTCTTGTTTTCAGAAAGCATAATTCCCTGGAGAAGGAGTCATGCTTGGTAAGGTGGAGGGTTGATGAAAGAGAGAAAGGCCCTCAATGAGATGGATTGACACAATGGCTGCGGCGATGGGCTCAAGTACAGCAGAGATCATGGAGCTGGTGGGGGACCAGGCGGTGTTCTGCTGTGCATAGGGTCACTATGAGTCAGAGACAACTCGACGGCACCTAGCAATAACAACAACGAGCTCTATAAAGGCTGGAATGATATGATATTGCCCTTAACTGCCTCAGTAAGGTGTTTTGTTTTAGGAAATAATGACTTTAGGCTAAGAAACCAGGCTGGACAATAATAGTAATCTCCATGTTTTTGTTGTACTATATTCTAGTTGTCTGTTGCTTTTTGGGGGGGGGGTGAGTTGTGCTAAATATGTAATTTGGACAGAGTTTGCTGGGGATGGCTTATACCTCTCCTCAACACCTCTGCTCATATAGCTGATGCAACTTGACTGAGGCTGGAAGGCCCACCTCCGGAATGCCTCACACAAAAGGTTGGAAAGGTGATGTTGGCTGTCAGCTGGCTGTTAACCGCACCAGTAGATAGTACTTTTTCTTTTTTTTCCTGTGGGTCTAAGAGTGAGTGTTCCAAGGAAGTGGAAGTTGCCTTATCTTTCAGACCTGGGCTCAGAAACTAGAACAGCATCGTGTCCACTGTGTTGTCTTGGTCAAATCTGCCACACAGCCCCTACCTCCAACTCACTCCTGAGTCTTAAGAGTGGAGGATACATAGACTTCCACCTTCTAATAGGAGGAGCTTCAAAGACTTTGTGGCTCTCTTTAATCCACCACGTACTAACAGATTCTTTCCTCCCCTCACTTTTCTTTAGCTCTCACGGCTGCTGCAGGAAGAGGGAAACTGGATGTCTGCGAGCTATTGCTGGAGCATGGAGCTGTTGTGTCTCGGACTAACAGGAGAGGGGTCCCACCTTTGTTTTGTGCAGCACGACAGGGGCATTGGCAGGTACTGTGTGGGCCCTTGAATGCTTCAGAAACAGTGGGGATAGATTTCACTACTGCCCATCTCTCCTTTGAGGTCACATGTGGCCAGATCCTATATCCCCTTAAACCAAAAAAAACAAACTCACTACCGTGGAATGAGATCTGACTCATAGTGACCCCTCTTTGGGTTTCCGAGGCAGTATCGCTAAGGAAATAAATTGCCCAGTCTTCCTTCCAAGGAGTGGCTGGTAGGTTTGAACCACAAGCCTTCTGGTTAGCAGTCAAATGCCCTATGCCAGCAGAGCTGTGCTTTAGCCCTGTCTATTGTGTTTCACATCTTGGCTTCTGCTTTTACCTCAGTCCTGCTGGATAAAGTCAGACATTTGGCAGAAGAGCACAGGGTCAACATACAGGCTTAAAAACAGGCTGAAAATCAGTCCATAGACACACAACTGCTTCCTTTTAACTTGGGAGGGCCCTGAGATACTGGGGAGGGGAAGTCAGTGGGTGGAACCCATCCTGATAATAGATTCTTCAGCAGTAGTGGTGGTGGTGGGGGGTGGTTGTTATCTTATGATCCATTTATCCGTCATACTTGGAAGGAGAGCAGTTCTGTTGTACTCTTTGGAAGTGGAAACATTTTCCCTCTGACCTTGTCCTTTGATTCAGGCTGGTTTTCTTTTACTGTGATTAACATGTTGCCTTTAATCCAGTCATTTGATGGATCATTTGAAAGCAGCAGTTTTATTCATTCATTTCTTCACTTTTGTAAACAGTGACCATGTGCCTACCCCATGAGTGACACTAGGCACACACAGGCTACAAACCAAAGATAAATGGATTTTACTGTGTCCACTGTAGGAAGAGTTTTCTAGACCAAAATTTACATAATGGGAATTGCTCTTCTCCCCTTTCCTACTGAGCTCCATTGACAGGACGTACAAGGGCTCCTCTCCTCCCCAAGATTTTAGTTTTCTCTTGAAATTTTCCTTTTTTGTTTCCAAGAGCTAGTTCCAGAGAGGGGTTTGCACCATACGTTTCTGTCACCTGACAGATTCTGCCTTATTACTCTGGCTAGTCTCTAGTGGTGTAGTGCCTAAAGCACTTGACTGCTAACCAGAAGGCTGGAGGTTCAAATCCACCAGCCACTCCTTGGAAGGAAGATGGAGCAATCTACTTCCGTAGTGATACTGCCTTGGAAACCCTAGGAGGGGTCGCTATGAGTTGGGTCGGACTCGACGGCACATAACAACAACAAGAAGTCTCTCTCCTGACCCTGGTGTTTTCTAGATCATGCGGAAGTTAGGAAGCATTTGCTGGTGCATAAAGAACAAGATAGCAATGGGAATATGCTCCCTTCTGTTCTTGCAGGTGATAGAACAGAGGTAGCCGAGAAAAACCTTGGACTGTGCCCTTGAAGAGAGCAGCTCTTACTGGGCTGGTGGTTATGAGATGTCGCCCTGCTCCCCCCACCAACCCACCCCCACCCCTAGCTTTAGCTTTTGATGGTTCTGTTTAAATACAAGGCCCTGAAGCTGAGAATCTGCTTTAAAAACAAAAATGAAACTCACTGCTGTGGAGTCAGATCTGACTGATAGTGACCCCTCTTTGGATTTCCGAGGCAATATCATTGCAGAAGTAGATCAAAAAACCAAACTCAGTACCGTGGAGTCGATTTCGGCTCATAGCAACCCCTTCTTGAGTTTCCAAGGTTGTATCTCTGGTGGCGTAGTGCCTAAGGCATTTGACTGCTAACCAGAAGACTGGTTAAACCCACTAGCCATTCCTCGGAAGGAAGACTGGGCAATCTACTTCCATAGTGATACCACCTTGGAAACCCAAGGAGGGGTTGCTATTAGTCAGATCCAACTCGGCAGCAGTGAGCTTTTTGGAGTTTTGGTATCTCTATGGAAGTAGATTGCGCAGTTGTCCTTCTGAGGAGTGGCTGGTGGGTTTGAACCACAGGACTTCTGGTTAGCAGTCAAATGCCTTAGGCACCAAGCCACCAGACCTCAGATTCATTCATTCTTTCACTTTGTAAACTTTGCTAAAAATTGCCTTTTGTAAGCCTCAGGCCATCCACCAAGCCTTAAATCTTTTAAAAGTAGGTTGCATGGGGTGGAGTGGCAACCTCCCATGCCCTTATCCCACAGTTACTTCACTTTAGCTCCAGCCTGGAACCTAAATGACCCTTAGCTAAGCTTCCCATATCCCCCAGTGGGTATGTACTGTGTTTGGTTACCATTTTCTCCCCAAAGTTACTCTTTCTGCCTGGTGTGTGTGTTTTGTAGACCTAAGAATGAATTGTTGTTAGGTGCCATCAAGTAGCCTCTGACTCAAAGCAACCCTGTGTGCAACAGAATGAAGCACTACTTGATACTGCACCAGCCTCACAATCCTTGGTACATACCTGAGTCTGTCATTGTAGCTACTCTGTCAGTCCACCTCCTAGAGGGTTTTCTCCTTTTTCGCTGACCCTCCATTTTACCAAGCATGATATCCTTCTTAAATCTTTTAAAAGTAGGTTGCATGGGGTGGAGTGGCAACCTCCCATGCCCTTATCCCACAGTTACTTCACTTTAGCTCCAGCCTGGAACCTAAATGACCCTTAGCTAAGCTTCCCATATCCCCCAGTGGGTATGTACCTGGTTATGGTTACCATTTTCTCCCCAAAGTTACTCTTTCTGCCTGGTGTGTGTGTTTTGTAGACCTAAGAATGAATTGTTGTTAGGTGCCATCGAGTAGCCTCTGACTCAAAGCAACCCTGTGTGCAACAGAATGAAGCACTACTTGATACTGCACCAGCCTCACAATCCTTGGTACATACCTGAGTCTGTCATTGTAGCTACTCTGTCAGTCCACCTCCTAGAGGGTTTTCTCCTTTTTCGCTGACCCTCCATTTTACCAAGCATGATATCCTTCTTCAAGGGATGATCCCTTCTGACAGAGTGACCAAAGTAGGTGAGACGAAGTCTGGCCATTCTTGCTTCCAAGGAGCATTCGGCTGTACTTCTTCCAGGACAGATCCATTAGTTCTTTTAGCAGTCCATGGTAATTTGAGTATTCGTCGCCAGACTCCAGCTCAGAAGCATCTGTTCTTCTTCAGTCTTCCCTATTCATTGTCCCGTTCTCACATGCATATGAGGCAATTGAAAATACCATGGCTTCGGTTAGGTGCTCCTTAGTCTTCAAGGAGACATCTTTGCCTTCAGCACTTGAAAGAGGTCTTTTGTAGCTGATTTGCCCAATGCAATATGTCTTTTGATGTCTTGACGGCTGCTTCCATTGGTGTTGGTTGTAGAACCAAGCAATGTGAAGTGTTTGTGACAACTTCAATCTTTTCTCCATTTATCGTGCTGCTGCTTATTGGTCTACTTGTGTGGATTTTTGTTTTCTTTACATTGAGGTGTAATCCATACTGTAGACTGTAGTCTTCAATCTTCATCAGTAAGTACTTCAAGACATCCTCACTTTGAGCAAGCAGAGTTGTGTCGTCTGCATATTGCAGGTTGTTACTGAGCCTTCCTCCAATACTGATGCCACAGTCTTCATCTAGTCCAGCTTCTCGGAGTATTTGCTCAGGATAAAGATTGAATAAGTATGGTGAAAGAATACAACCCTGATGCACAGCCTTCCTGATTTTAAACTCTACAGTTTCCCCTCATTCTGTTCAAATGACAGCCTTCTAGTCTACGTACAGGTTCCTCATGAACACAATTAAATGTTTTGGAATTCCCATTCTTCTCAATGTTATCCATAATTTGTTACGATCCATATAGTCAAATGCTTTTGGATAGTCAATAAAACACAAGTAAACATCTTTCTAGTATTCTCTGCTTTCAGCTAAGATCCATCTGACATCAGCAATGATATCCCTCATCCCATGTCATCTTCTGAACCCAGCCTGCATTTCTGGAAGTGCTCTGTCAATATACTGCTGCAACCGTTTTTGAATTATCTTCAGTAAGATTTTACTTGAGTGCAATATTAATGATAATGTTCAATAATTTCCACGTTCTGTGGGATCACCTTTCTTTGGAATGAATACAAATATAGATCTCTTCCAGTCATTTGGCCAGGGAGCTGTCTTCCAAATTTGTTGGCATAGATAAGTAAGTGCCTCCAGGAGTGGCTCATCCCTTTGGTTCCTGTTCACAAGGGGAGTGGTTTCCAACTCGACAGCACATAACAACAACAACAACAACAAGACTAGTTTGAGTAGGATTGGTGTCAGTTCTCTGAACATTCTGTAGAATTCTCCAGTGAAACTGTATGGGTCAGGGCTTTTTTTTTTTTAATATAACCTGTTCACTTTCTTTTTTTGTTATGGGTCTGTTCAGATTTTCCACCTCAGTGTGTATTAGTTTAGGTAAGTATTTCTAAGGCAGTATCTCTATGGAAGTAGATTGTCCAGTCTTCCTTCTGAGGAATGGCTGGTGGGTTTGAACTGTCAGCCATCTGGTTAGCAGTCAGATCCTGTAGGTACTACACCACCAGAACTCCCCCATTTTTTCTAGATTTTCAAATTTGTTTGCATATACATCTTCATAGTGTCCTGATATTATCCTTTTTAATTTCTGTTGGTTCTCTTGTGACATTGCCCAGTTCATTTCTTACTGCATTATTTGTATTCTCTTCCTTTTTTTCATTGTTAAATTTGCTAGTGGTTTGTCAATTTTATTAATCTTTTCAAGATACCAACTTATAGTCTTACTGATTTTTTTCCTACTGTCTATTTTCTTTTTCATTTATTTCTGCTTAAACTGTTATTTCCTTCTGGTGACTGTAGGCTTTTTTTTTTTTTTTTGGTGCTCTTTTTGTGATTGTTGGAGATGTTGGTTTAAAGTGTTGATTTTGGCTCTTTCTTCTTTTTTGATGTATACATTTATTGCTATAAATTTGTCTCTGATCACTGCTTTTGCTGTGTCCCAAAGATTTTGGTACGTTATGTTTTCATTCTTATTTGATTCAAGGAAGTTTTTAATTTCATTTTTTATTTCTTCTATTACCCAGTCTTTTTCAAGGATGGTGTTTACTCAGTTTCCATGTGTTTGTTCTTTTTCCCTTAATTTTCCTATTGCTGATTTCTAATTTGATAGCATTGGGATCTGAGAAGATGCTTTGCAGTATATCAGTGTTTTTAAATGTATTAATGTTTGCTTTGTGGCCTAACATATGGTCTGTCCTGGAGAATGTTCTGTGGGCACCGTACAATAATGTGTATTATGCTGTTGTTCAGTAAAGTGCCCTGTAGATGTCTATAAGGTCATGTTGGTGGATTGTATTGTTTAGTACTTCTGTGTCTTTGTTGCATTTCTTTCCAGTTGTTCTATCTTTGATTAAAGTGGTGTTTTAAAGTCTCCTACTATGGCTGTGGAGTTATCTTTTTTTTTTTTTTTTTTTCTCTCTCCAGTTCTGTTACAGTTTAATTTATGTATTTTGGGGATCTTTCATTGGGTGCATATTTATTTATTATTATGTCCTCTTGTTCAGTTGATCCTTTAACCATTATATAATGTACTTCCTTGTTTCTTATGGTGATTTTTGTCTTAAAGTCAATTTTGTCAGAAACTAATACTGCCACTCCTACTCTTTTATGATTGCCATTTGCTTGATACATCTTTTTCCAACCTTTGATTTTTAGTCTCTCTTTGTTTTTGTCTCTGAGGTGTGTCTCTTATAGACAGCATATTGATGGGTTGTTTTCTTATCCATTCTGCAACTCTCCATCTCTTGAGTGGGAATTTCATTCGTTGACATTCAGTGTAAATATCTACAAGTATGAATTTGTTGCTGTCATTTTGTTGTGTGTTTTTTCATGATGTTGCCTATTTCTTTGTTCCATATAATTGTCTGTGCTGAGCCATTTTGTTTATGAACTGTGTTATCATTTCCTTTATTACTATTGTTTTCATATTTGCTAAATATTTGTGCTTGTCCTCTTTTTTATTTTGATGTGAAGGTTTATCTTTTTTTTTTTTTTTTTGTGGTTACCCTGTTTATAATTTTCTTTCCAAGTTTAGAACAGTCCATTCTATCTTGCAGTTGTCTTGACTTCCTCACCATTTAGAAGTTCTGTAACTCTCTTTGTTTTGTAGTTGTCCTCTTTGCCAATTGATGTCTCTGGTTCCCTGTTTACAATCTTGTGAGCTTATTTACTTTGGATACTTCTGTAACTGGGTTGGTTTCTTGGTTAAGTCATCATGTGTGAGTGGTTGGTTGTTGTTTGGTGGTGTTGGTGCTCGGTTCGAAGGACTCCATTTAGCATCTCTTGTAAGGTTGGTCTGGTTTTAAGAAATTCCTGTAATTTCTGCTTATCTGGAAATGTCCTCATTTCACCATTGTATTTGAGGGACAGTTTTGCTGGGTATATAGTTCTTGGTTGGAAATTTTTTTCTTTCAGGGTTTTATATATACCATCCTATTGCCTTCTTGCCAACCTGGTTTCTGCCAAGACATCAGAGCTTAGTCTTATTGGTTGTCCTTGGTAGGTAACTTTTCATTTTTCCCGTGCTGCTTTCAGGATTCTTTCTTTATCTTTGGTTTTGGTGAGTTTGATGATATGTCTTGGTCATTTTCTTTTGGGGTTTATCTGTTTGGGTCTCATTGGACTTCTTGAATGGATATATTCTCATCTTTGATCATATCAGGGAAATTGTCTTCCAACAAATCTCTGACAGTTTTCTCTGTAGTTTTATTTGTCTCTTCCTGTTCTAAAATTCCGATTAAACGTGGGTTATTCCTTTTGATAGTATGTCATATAATCCTTAGGCTTTCTTCATTTTGTTTTGACCTTTTTTCTGATTGATCCCTTTCCAAAGAAGTATTCAGGTATTTGTCTTCAGTCTCACTAATTCTGTCTTCCATTGTATCAGTTCTACTCTTTTGCCCTTTCAATGTGTTATCTACTTTTGAAAATTTAGTATTAATCTTCTGAATTTCTGTGTGTAGATTTTGTATCATTTCTAATTTTTCATTAATTTTGTCATTTTGTTCTTATATCGTCTTTTGAAATTTTTCTAGGGTTTTCTGTGTTTTCCTCAATTTTGTCCGTGTTTTCCTTGATCTGTCTCTCAATTCGTTGAAGGTACCTAAATATAATTATTTTGAATTCCTTATCAGGGAGTTCCAATGCTGTTTCTTCCTTAGGGATGTGTTTTGGATCTGTATTCTGGTCCCTTGTTTCTCTTGCTTCTTTGTGTGGACTGTGATGGTCTGTTGTCTGCAGACATTGTGACACTTTTGTGTTTATATTTTATTGGTGATTGTATGTTGGAATGATTCACCCAAGATTTTAATTTTCTTTGTTTTGTTTGGGTGCTATCTGAGTAAGGAGGATTCTGTGCCCTCTATTCATTAGTTGGCAGCTCTTATGCACTTACCACCTGTCTCCTTCCCAATCATTAGCCTCCTGTATATCCGTGTTGTCCTTGGCAAGCGGAGCCTATTCTTAGGTCCCTGGAATCTGCATGAGAATGTTGTCACTTTAAATATCTAAAATGGCCACCGTTTGTAAACATTCAAAATGGCTACACTCTCTGGACAGCTGAAAGTCCACAGCTCAGTATGTCTCCTCCTTTACTGTTTCCCTTTTTAGTCATCAGACACCAGCACAGTTGTCCATGCAGCCCTTGGCAAACAGGGCCCATTTTTAGGTTAATTCTCAGGTCCCAACACCATTTGGAAATCTGTCCGTGCCATCAGGATAGCTGACAGTCTGCAGCTCCATTTGTCTCCTGAGTCACTATATTCATTCAGGTTCTTCTACTAGTTGGTGTTTAATCCACTGCTGTATCCTTCATTTCAAAGCTCAGGGCTCCAGGATTATCTTCTCTATCTCTGCCAATTGATTTATCTTTTCTTTGTTGAAGAGGGTCTGTGTAGCTTGTCTGCCTGTTCCACCATCTTACTGGAAGTCCATCCTTTCCTGTCTTTTTAATGACCTTTTGCTTTCTTCATGGTTGATGTTCTTGATGTCATCCCACAGTTCCTCTAGTTTTCAGTCATTGGTGTTCAGTATGTCAAATCTGTTCTTCAAATGGTTTCTAAATTCAGTTGGGACACAATCAAGGTCATATGTTGGCTCTTGTGGACTTGTTTTAATGGTTTTCAGCTTCAGCTTGAACTTGCATATGAGCAGTTGATTGATGGTCTGTTCCACACTCAGTCCCTGGCCTTGTTTTGGCTAAAGATACTGAGCTTCTCCATCGCCTCTTTCCACAGAAGTAGTCATTCTGATTCCTGTTTATTCCATCTAGTGAGCGATATGTGTCTACCCCATTTATGTTGGTGAAAAAAGGTAATTACAGTAAATAAGTCTCTGGTCTTGCAAAATGCTATCATTTGATCTCCAGCATCATATCCAGTTGGCCATATTTTCCAACTACTGGTGATTCTTCTTTGTTTCTAGTTTTTGCATTTCAGTCACCAGTAATAATCAACACATCTTGATTGCATGTTTGGTCAATTTCAGACTGCAGGAGTTAGTAAAAATCTTCAGTTTTCTCATCTTTGGGTTTGGTTGTTGGTGTGTAAATTTGAATAATAGTAGTATTAACTGTTCTTCCTTGTATGTGTATGGATATTATCCTATCACTGACAGCACTGTACTTCAGGATAGATTTTGAAATATTCTTTGTGACGATAAATGCCGCGCCATTCCTCTTCAGTTTATTATTCCCAGCTTAGTAGGTCATATGGTTGTGTGATTCAGAATGGCCAAAACCAATCCATTTCAGCTCACTAATGCTTAGGATATCAATCTTTATGTGTCAGATTTCATTTTTGACAACTTCCAATTTTCCTGCATCATACTTCATACATTCCA
This sequence comes from Orycteropus afer afer, assembly GCF_000298275.1. Classification (NCBI taxonomy): domain Eukaryota; kingdom Metazoa; phylum Chordata; class Mammalia; order Tubulidentata; family Orycteropodidae; genus Orycteropus; species Orycteropus afer. The sequence goes on from NW_006921671.1 coordinate 6,177,406, forward strand.
TGTTCTGATTATTAGTGGATGTTTGCAGCTGTTTCTTCTCATCTTGAGTCATGCCACATTGGCAAATGGATGTCCCAAAAGCTTTACTCCATCCACATCATTAAGGTTGACTCTACTCTGAGGGGGCAGCTCTTCCCTAGTCGTATTTTGAGTGCTTTCCAACCTGAGGGGCTCATCTTCTGGCACTATATTAGACAGTGTTTCACTGCTATTCATAAGGTTTTCACTGGCCAGTTCTTTGAGTAGTGGATGGCCCTTTCTTCTGACTCTTAGTCTGGAAGCTCCACAGAAACTTGTCCACCGTGGGTGACCCTGCTGGTATTTGAAATACTGGTAGCATAGCCTCCAGCCTCACTGCAACATGCAAGCCACCACAGTATGACAGACTGACAGACGAATGGTGGACTAATGAACTAAGTATGCTAAAATAAAGAGCAGATGTATGGAAAAAGATGCTGTCCAAAAGAATAGAAAGTTTTTACACACCCCATGGATCACAAAGCTAAAGGGATTTTTTAAAGGAGGGGATTGTACTACGTTTAAAGGCAGAGAACCCCATCTGGGTGCAGAGAGGGCAATTTGGAATGCAGTGGGTAGGTTGTGACTCTGAACATTTCTTTCAGATTGTGAGGTTGCTTCTGGAGTGCGGCTGTGATGTGAACCTGAGTGACAAGCAGGGACGGACGCCCCTTATGGTGGCTGCATGTGAAGGGCACTTAAGCACCGTGGAATTTCTTCTTTCAAAAGGTAGCTGCACATCGGCCCTGCCTTTTGATTATTTAGAATGGATGAAGAAAAGTTTTGGCAGACCCATTCCGTACTTTCTGACTCACATTTTAAAAATGTTTTTGTCATGGAAATTTTTGAGTATGCACAAAAGTGGATAGTCTAGGTAGTGAATACCTGTGTATCCTCTGCCCAGCTTCAATAATGTGTTGTTGTTGTTAGGTGCCATGGAGTTGGCTCTGACTCATAGTGACCCTATGTACAACAGAACAAAACACTGCCCTGTCCTGTGCTATCCTCACAATCATTGCTGTGTTTGACCCTGTTGTTGGAGCCCCTGTGCCAGTCCAACTTGTTGAGGGTCTTCCTCTTTTTTTTGCTGACCCTCCAGTTAACCAAGTCCTTCTCCAGGGACTGGTCCCACTTGATCCTTGTTTGTTGGCCAGTTGGCTTCAAATTTCGCAGCACTGGATTGACATGCTGTTCAGGCCAGGTATTTGTAGTTATGAAATGGTTTGCTTCTTAGCCTTTTTTTTCTTTCCCCACTCTTTTTTTTTTTTTTAATTGTGATTTGGGTGAAAGTTTACAGAGCAAATTCACTTTCCATACAGCAGTTCACATACACTTTGTCTCGTGACATTGACTATAATTTACCCCAATGCAACAGTTCCCCTCCCACTTCCTCCCAATACTTACCTCTTCTTCGCTGTGTCCATTCCTCTTGCACTCCTGCCCCCTGAGCTGTCTCCCTGTGCATAAACAGCCCTTCTTTCTCCCATGATTATTCTCTCCAAGGAGTGTATCTACCTTGGGTAAATGTTCAACTCATATGCCTGTCTTTTGTTTGGCTGGAAGCCACAGGTGTGGGTTCAATTCCAGACCTAAAGGGCAGCTAGGGGCCATAGTCTCAGTGGTTCCACCAGGCTCTATCAGACCAGCAAACCTGGTCCCCCCTTTTTTTTTTTTTTAATTTCCAAATGATTTTGAGTTTTGTTCCACATTGTTCTCCCTCTCTATCCAGGATCTCCTACATAGATCCCCCTCTGAGTGGTTGACAATGGTAGCCCGGCACCATCTAGTTCTTCTGGTCTCATAGTTGTTGTATAGGCTAAGGATCACATAGTATACCAGTCACTAGGACTAATTATTTCCATGAATCTTTGATTTTCTTCGTTCTTCTTTTCTCTGGACGAGGAGACCCATTGTTGCATCGAGATGGCTGCTTGCAAACTTTTAAGATCCCAGTTGCTACTCACCAAAGTAGGATGTGGAACAATGTTTTGTGTAGTATGTTATGCCAGTTGAGCTTGATGTCCCCTGTGACTATGGTCCCGAGCCCATCAGTTCAACTATTCAGTCACTCTGGGTAGCTGTCTATGACTAAGTGCTTCTTGGCTTTTTCTTAATTAGGTTTGTGTTTTGTGAATGGGCTTGTCTTTCAGGTGCTGCCCTTTCTTCTCTGGACAAAGAGGGTCTGTCAGCGTTAAGCTGGGCTTGTCTGAAAGGTCACAGGACAGTGGTTCAGTATCTAGTTGAAGAAGGAGCCGCAATAGACCAGACAGACAAGAATGGCCGCACTCCTTTGGACCTGGCAGCCTTCTATGGGGATGCAGAGACAGTAAGTGCTAACAGACGTTCACTCTCCTCCAGCTGCATGCCCAGGACCAGCATCACACAGAACTCCCATGAACCTGACAATTTCCAGAGTGTGTGTGAGGCTGTGCCCATGTGTGATCAGTGTGTGTGTATGTGTCATGCATTGTTGCTCTAAAATTCCATGACTTGCAGTCTGTTCCAGGACTCTAGTAAAAACTTTAAAAGACTCTTAAAAATTTAAAAGCCTTGATTATAAACTGTATACACAGCAGAGACATATATGTGAATATGTATACATGCATGCATATGTGGTTTTATTTTCTCATAGTAATTCATATAAATAGAATAACTATAAATAATTTTAAAATCACTCTTATATGTGAGAAATAATCAAATAGTTATTTTGCTTTCAAAGCGATGTGGCATTGCCTGTACGTAATATAAAATGCTTTTGGGACCACCTTTATCATTCTACCAAATTCCTAAGTCTAATGAAGGTGCGAAGAGATAAAACCTTAATAAGCTAAGAACCACAAAATGCCTTTCAGGGCAGAAACCATATCTGTCACGCTCCACATCCCAGGAGCCCAGCAGATGCTAGAGACATACATAATCAGTTACTGGAGAGTTTGCACCGTTGAATAGTTTGATCTGTACAATATGTGGAGAATAGCTTAGGAAGCAAGAACTGTGCTACTGGGAGCTGTGTCCCTTGGAGAAAAAGCTTTCACCCTGCACATCTGAGCCTTGGTGCTTTAAAAGGTTGTGATGCTAGAGTTCTATGATGTCAGTTTCTTGTACCTTGTATACTGTACTTCATGGTGATTTGCAGAAACAGATTTTTAATTAAATCTCATGTATCCACACACTTTAATTGTTCAGCTTACACTGTCTTGCCAAATTCTGTAGTTTGGCAACATGTGGTGGTTAAATTTGTATGTCAACTTGGCTGGGCCTGGTTGAGTGGCTGGGCAGCTGAATGTAGTTATTCCCTGTGATGAGACTGGCAGTCAGCTCCATGATGGGATCTACCACAAGCAGCTGAGTAGCTGCCTTTGGGATGTGGTCTGCTTCCTGTATATAAGGAGAAGCCTTGGGGATAGTCTCTAGCTTATGGCACACTTGGACCCTGCATGTAGCCATGTTGTCATTCAGCAGCCTGCCATGCTCTGCTGACCTTGGGACTTAAAACGGACTTAAATTAATGGCCTGCTGTGTAGTTTGGTAACATTGGGACTGTGCCTTTTTACTTGTCAACCTTGGACTTCTCAGCTCAGCATCCAGCAGCTGTCTGAGTGAAGAAAAGCCTCTAGCTCCAGTGGGCCAGGAGCAGGAGGCAGAGCTGGACCCCGAGGTTGAGGGGCTTTCACCCAGCCCCTAGAGCCTGGCACTTTGAACTTGGACTTAAAGCCTCCAAACTTAAGGGAATAAACTCCCGTTTATTAAGGCCATGCCATTTGTGCTATATTCTTGTCAGAGCAGCACTTTGTAACCAGAACACAACATTTGGGAAGAGTGAAGGAGCTTAGCATTCTAGGGTCATTTTGGAACAGCTGATGGACTGATAGAATGAATGTCCTGTCATATGCATGTAAAAATCTAAAGTGGCTACATTTTAGAGTGAGCGATTTGAGTGGTCAAAGTGGTCATTGTCCAAGTGACAGCTACTTTATCAATCTTTACCATGGTCTCAAACTTTCCATCTTTATAGTCCCAGTATTCAGTTTTTTTTCCTAAGCCTTAAAAGGTGAGTTATGCTCAAGTCCTTCTGGTCCCAAGCTGCTAATTTTTGTGGCTTGCTATGCCCAGGCTATATTGATCTGAGTGTTTGTAAAGTTCCCATTACTATATAACCTGCAAGCACATTGCAGCTTATTGCAGAATCTACCTCCTAATTAACTGGAGATGAACAGGTAACTGGGCACATCTCTGTGGCTTAGGAAGTGATGAAGAGACAGATAGGTCATGCAGGTGGACATACACACATGTGTGGTATATGGGTGCTAGCATACAGCACATCTCTCTTCCTGTTCTCTTCCTCAGTGATAATCACAATCACTTTAATCACCAATTACTTTTATTACAGTCACTGGGTTTTAGCTATAGATTCCAGCTTTTCTTCTCCATTTTGTGTCAACTTTATTTCTGTTCCAGGATCACTGATGGCTACAGGCATCTCAAATAAGAGTAGAGCTGGCTGCCAGGCTCTGGTCCAAGAGGCCAAACAAGGTGTTGGGGAGCTGTAGCACTCCTGCCCTGTGCTGCTCCTCAGGGCCTCTGTCTCCCCACTGTAGGTGCTGTACCTGGTGGAGAAAGGTGCTGTGATTGAGCACGTGGACCACAGCGGCATGCGTCCCCTGGACAGAGCCATTGGCTGTCGAAACACATCTGTAGTGGTGACACTACTGAGAAAAGGAGCCAAATTAGGTCAGTGAATGCCACCTTAGTTCAGCAGACAGAAGGAAGTTAACTTCAGATTTTGCAGTGTATTAGGGAGCCTTGACATTTATCTGCCTCCAGGTTAAGAAATAAAATGTCCAATGTTTCGATTTTTTTTTCCTGTCCACCCCACCACCACCCCCCGCAGGCTTATTTAAGCACCTAACAACCACAAACTAAACTCAGTGCCATCGAGTAGATTCCAACTCATAGCGACCCCCTTTGGGTGTCTGAGGCTGTAAATCCTTACGGAAGTAGATTGCCCCATCTTCCTTCTGCAGAGCAGCTTGTGGATTTGAACCACTGACCTCCTGGTTAGCAGCCAAATGTAACTCATACTAATAATAATGTGGGTAGAACAAGTAACCAGTTGTCATCAAGTCATTCCAACTGACGACAATGCCATGTGTGCTGGAATAGAAACTGTACTCCATAGGATTTTCAATGGCTGGTTTTTCTTTTGTTTTGTTTTTGGAAATAAATCACTTAGTCTTTCTTCCACAGCCCTTCTGAGTAGACTCGAACCTCCAGCCTTTAGTTAGCAGCCAAGCATGTTAACAGTTGGCACTTCCCAGGGACACCCTGTGGGTAGAAAGCAGAGGCTAATGTTGAAGATAGTCTAGAGTAGCAGGGTGGTAGCAATGCCCAGGATGTGCTCCCTGGAGCAATCAGATTAGACTCAGGGGTAGGGGGAAGGACCCAAGCAGCAGTAGTTACTAAAGCTCACCAGGTGATTCTAATGAGCAGCTAGGTTGAGATCCACTGTTGTACAGTAATCATTGTGCCCTGGGCAGGCAAATTGCAACCCCAGCATGGTTTATACAAGGAAAAAGTCATGTGATCTAATTGAGCTGAGATGGGTTACCTGAAGACAAAACATGTGGGGGCTCTGAGTATAGAGAGACCCTTTGTGTGGCTGATTGGAGCATAAAACACCATTCAGACTGTGGTGAGAGAGGAGCAACTAGAGAGTCACTGTTCGAGTTTGAAACACAAGACATTTGACCAACAGTAGCTCTGGGCAGGGGACTACAATGAAGAAGATGATACAGGTTAATGTTAGTAAGCAGTTAGCAGTATCTGGAGCTCTCCTGTGCATTTTCATATTTTAACTTTTAATGTTCACTCCAACCCTGTAAGTGGTGGTGGTGATATCATTTTACAGATGAGAAAACCAAGGCATAGAGAAGTAAGTGGCAGTCAGGGTTTTAATTGAAGCAGTGTGACTCCTGGAGCCATGCTCTTAAATACTACCCCACACAGTGTTGTGAGTGTTGAGAAGATGCCTTGATGTAGGCTGGCGGAGAGGAGGTGGGCACAGACATGAGCAAGAAGGCCTAGAGAATGAGGCCTAGGAAGAAAGGAGAAGCTCCACAGTTAGGTAATCCCAGGAATAGATTTTAATGGTAGGATGCAAGAGGATGCTAAGAACACACAACTCCATTTGTTGCCTGTGATGATGGGTGCTGCGAGAAGCTAATGAGATTTGTCAGAAGTTTTGATTTCTCCCCAAGATCCCCATTGGTGAGGATGGGTTGTGGCTGCTGTGATGCCTTAGGTTTGCAAGACTTTATTCACTTGAAGAATAGCAGTGGATCTGTCTCTTAGATTTATGTCTTACACTGGTGCGGCATAAAGCCTATTAGAAACGAAACCGTCTCATGGGTGTGCTGTGCTCTTTCCTTCAGTGTATTATCTGGAAGCTGGAAAACTGCAGAAACAGTTGTCCTGTGCAGCTGGGTTCTCTGCTGTACATGATGTGTGTAGCTTTGGTGGGGCCCCAGAAGAATTGAACTCCTTCCCTCCAAGACCCTGCAGTGCTCTGAATGCATGTTTATTTTGCAGGAAATGCTGCTTGGGCGATGGCCACGTCCAAACCTGATATTTTGATTATACTTCTACAGAAATTAATGGAGGAAGGAAATGTGATGTACAAAGTAAGTGGTATCGCCCTTTTCTATGGCTTTGTGACTGACTCTAGCCATTTATTAGTTTGGTACAAAGGACAGAGAATACCTTGGTTTTAAGAGGAGTTGGAAGAGACGCTAACCTGGCCTCATGTCCGTGGTTTGTTTACTATCTTTTTTAAAAAGAAAAAAATGCATTTTATTGAAATGTAATTTATGTACAATGAAATACACAAAACTAAAGTGACATGGGTCCATGGTTTTTTTTTTTTTTTTTT
>NW_006921671.1:6185026-6207275 GCF_000298275.1 Orycteropus afer afer
CTTAGCCACTATGCTATCAGAGCTCCCGAGGTTTACCCTGTGATTTATAGTTTTCTTTGCAAGTTTAGAACAGTCCGTTCTATCTTGTAGTTGTCTTGACTTCCCTACCATCTAGAAGTTCTATAACGACACAGTTTTTTCCCTCTTTTCGGTTTGTAGTTGTCCTCATTTGTCTATTGATATCTCTAGTTCCCTGTTTACAATCTTGTAGGCTTATTTCCTTCAGATATTTCCATGGTTGGGTTGGTTTTCGGGTTATGTCATCATGTGTGTTAATGGTCAGTTGTTGTTTGTTATTGTTGCTTCTCTGTCCAAAGGACTCCCTTTAGCATCTCTTGTAAGGTTGGTCTGGTTTTAACAAACTCCCTTAATTTCTGCTTATCTGGAAATGTCCTAATTTCACCATCATATTTGAGGGACAGTTTTGCTGGGTACATAATTCTTGGTTGGAAATTTTTCGCTTCCAGTGTTTTGTATATTGTCTTTTCGCCTGCATGGTTTCTGCTGAGAAATCCAAGCTTAGTCTTATTGTTTGCCCCTTGTAGACAACTTTTCGTTTTTCCCGTGCTGCTCTCATGATACTTTCTTTGTCTTTGGTTTTGGTGAGTTTGATGATACGTCTGGGTGATTTTCTTTTGGGGGTCTCTCCTGTTTGGGGTTCGTTGAACCCTGAATGAATATAGTCTCGTTTTTCATCATACCAGGAAAATTCTCTTCCAACAAATCTTCAACAATTTTCTCTGTGGTTTCATTCATCTCTTGCTGTTCTGGAATTCCTATTACACATAGGTTATTCTTTTTGATGGTATCCCACATGAACCTTAGGCTTTCTTTGTTTTGTTTTGATCTTTTTTGTGATTTATTCCTTTCCAAAGAAGTGTTTCAGGTATTTGCCTTCAATCTCCCTAATTCTGTCTTCCCATTGATTCAGTTCTGCTCCTTTGCCATTCAATGTCCTACCTATTTCTGAAAATTTAGTATTAATCTTCTGGATTTCTGTATGTAGATTTGGTATCATTTCTAATTTTTCATTTATTTTGTCATTTTGTTCTTGTATTGTCTTTCAAAAATTGTTCTAGGATTCTCTCTGTGTTTTCCTTGATCTCTCAATTCGTTGAAGCTACCCAAATATAGTTCTTTTGAGTTTCTTATCAGGGAGTTCCAATGCTACGTCTTCCTCAGGAATGTATTTTGGGTCTGTATCCTGGTCCCTTGTTTCTCCTGCTGTATCTTGCATCTTGTGTAGATTGTATGCTCTGTTGTTTCTGAGGCATTGTGATGTTTTTGTGTTTGTATTTAGGCACTTGACTGCTAACCAGAAGGCTGGCGGTTCAAACCTACCAGCCACTCCTCAGAAGGAAGATGGGGCAATCTACTTCCGTAGTGATACTGCCTTGGAAACCCAAGGAGGGGTCACTATGAGTCGGGTCCGACAACGGCACATAACAACAACAACAACATGTTGGAGTGACTTGCCCATATTTTCCTTTTCTTTGTTTTGTTTGTGTGTTATTTACACAAGCAAGGTACTGTGCTCCTCTGTTTGCTAGTTGACAGCACTTATACACTCACTACCTCTGTCCTTTCCTGTTGTCAGCCTCTTGTATGTCCCTGCCGACCTTGGTAAACAGAACCTATTCTTAGGTCCCTGGAATCCAAATGAGAATGCTATCACTTTAAAATCCAAAATGGTTGCCACTTCTCAAGATTGAAAATGGCCACGCCCTCAATCACTTTATATATCCAAAATGGCCACCACTTGTAAACATTCAAATTCGTTGCCCACTTGATCACTTTCAATATCCAAAATGGCTGCCCTCGGTCACTTTAAATATCCAAAATGACTGTCACGTGTAAACAATCAAAATGGCTGCACTCTCTAGACAGTGGAAAGTCTACAACTCAGGTTGTTGCCCTCCTTGCTGTTTCCCTTCCTAGTCATAGGGCACCAGTGCAGTCGTCCCTTTGATGACCAGGGCTGATCTTTAGGTCAATTCTTAGGTCCCAGCACCACTTGGAAATAATCAGACTATTGTCCCATCAGAGTAGCTGACAGCCTGCAGCTCCAGCCATCTCTGTACTCACTGTTTTCATTCAGGTTTTTCCACTAGTTGGTGCCTAACCCACTTATGCATAGTTAGTTTCAAAGCTCAGGGCTCCAGGATTATCTTCTAGATCTCTGTCAATTGGTTTTTCTTTTCTTTGTTGAAGAGGGTCTGTGTCCCTTGTCTGCCTATTCCTCCATCTTACCGGAAGTCGTTTGTTTACTATCTTAAAGGTAAAATCTTAAAGGTAAAAGGGACTTCTCTTCATTTGAGGACATTATCTCTGAGATAGTCATTGAGCCTGTAACTATAACCTACTGCATGAAGCTGAGTGCTCAAGGCAAAGTTGCCCCTAGTTTCACTGGAGCCCCATACAGATTCTTAGCCTTTCATACTCCCTCTGACAACATTCAAAGTACAGCTTTGTGGCACGTGGTGATGAAGACACTTGGGAAAGAGAACACCCAGGAGAAATTTCCAGAAGGAGGGAAAAAAAACATTATCTCAAATCTTTATGATCTTATTTTCAGGATCTTTACATTTCTCGAATTTCTGGAGATGGGTTCAATTAGCCAGTCAAGTAAAATAATGGTAGTTATTCAGGAGCCTGGGCTAGTTCTGGTTTTTGTCATTTTCTTGGGGAAATGGAAGTATGATTTACAGATAAATAAAATGGAGTTTAAACATTCTAAAGTGAGATATTAATTAGTTCAGAGGTCCGCACGTTTTTTCTGTGGATGACCAGATGGTAAATATGTTAGGCCACACAGTCTCTGTCCCAAGTACTCAGCCCCGCCGTTGTGGCATGGCAGCGGCCATGGCTCATGAAGGGATGGCTGTGTCTGTGTTCCAGTTAGACTGTATTGTAACACATGCAAGGGGCCAGATTCAGCCTGTGGGTCAGACTGCCAACCCCTGATTGAGATAGATGCTGCATAGATACATGATTGCCATTCTTCTGGGTCAGTGGTTGTTGTTGTTGTTGTTAAGTGCCGTCGAGTCGTTTCCAACTCATAGCGACCCCATGCACAGCAGAACAAAACACTGCCTGATCCCGCGCCAGCCCCACAATCCCTGCTATACTTGATCCCATCATCGCAGCCACCATATCAATCCATCTCGTTGAAGGCCTCCCCCTCTTTCGTAGACCCTCCACCCTACCAAGCATGACATCCTTCTCCAGGGAATGGTCCCTTCTTACAACATGACCAAAATAGGTGAGACGAAGTCTGGCCATTCTTGCTTCCAAGGAGCATTCTGGCTGCACTTCCCCCAGGACAGATCTGTTAGTTCTTTTAGCAGTCCATGGTACTTTCAGCATTCTCCGCCAGCACCACAACTCAAAAGCATCAACTCTTCTTTGGTCTTCCTTATTTATTGTCCAGCTCTCACATGCATACCAGGCGATTGGAAATATCATGGCTTGTGTCAGGCGCACCTTAGTCCTCAATGAGATATCCTTGCTCCTCAGCACTTGAAACAGTTCCTTTGCAGTTGACTTTCCCAATGCTACACGTCGTCTAATGTCCTGACTGCTGCTTCCGTTGGCATCGATTGTAGAACCAAGCAACGTGAATTCTTTGACAACCTCAATCTTCTCTCATTTATTGTGATGCTGCTCATTGGTCCAGTTGTGAGGATTTTTGTTTTCTTTATGTTGAGATGTAATCCATACTGCAGACTGTATTCTTCAACCTTCATCAGTAGGTGCCTTAAGTCATCCTCACTTTCAGCAAGCAAAGTTGTATCGTCTGCATATCTCAGGTTGTTAATGATTCTTCCTCCAATCCTGATACCACGTTTTTCTTCATATAGTCCAGCTTCTCGGATTATTTGCTCAGCATATAGATTGAGGGTCAGTGGTTAGACAGAATTAAAACTGGATTATGGAGGAAGGAACCCCAAAACTAAATTATGACCATTTTAATCTCTGTGATGCTGCTGGAGGTGCTCTGTTTTAAGTGTGTACCTTTTTTTAAAAAAAAAAAAATAACAAATACATAGGCATAAATATATAACTTGACCCAGCAGGGTTCCTGGCTTGGAATCGATTTGAAATTGACTTCAGAATGTGTGTTGTTTTGTCTTTGAAGTGGTTTTAATATGAATTCTGGTAGGCAATTATGTCAGACATACCAGGCCATTTTCAACAGGCTTCGTTCCTGCTGTGCGATAGAACTGACTGAGCAAATAGATTTCTTTAGCCTTGAAAATGATGTGTGGTGCTGTTCTGATTTTTAAAACCAGTGCTTTAGTTCCTTTTAAAGAAAAATTGCTGTTCTATTGCAAGCTCAGGTTTATCCACAAGACTTTTTACTTGCCTTAGGAACTGCATCATTTTTTTAATCTGATTTTTGTTACACTTATCTTTAAATTGCCTTTAGATGAGAGATCATTCATGAAGTAATTTTCAAAAATATGTAACTAGAGAAGATAAATTGATGCATTAAGATTGATAGTTTTCAATTTGGCAATTTACAAAAACACCTTGTTGTAAACCACCTCACTTGTTATTGTCTGTGAGAACACGTTGTAGATACATGTGAGGACAGTGAAACTGATGTTATGTTCAACTGGTGTGGGTACTAGTTCCTAGGTTGGCACTTAGTTATTTGGATATTTGCAGTATGCTGTAATGGCTTTGTGTGTGAGAGTAACTCCCAGGGTCCTCAGGGAATGGGGCCTAATTCATTTTTGAGCCTCTGAAAAAAGAGTTATGTTTCTGTGATTTTGTATCCTAGAAAGGGAAGATGAAAGAAGCAGCCCAGAGGTACCAGTATGCCTTAAGGAAGTTTCCTCGAGAAGGATTCGGAGAGGACATGAGGCCATTCAATGAATTAAGAGTCTCTCTCTATCTCAATTTGTCTCGCTGCCGAAGAAAAACAAATGTAAGCAGTGCACCATCTTTCCATTCCAGTCCTTCAGCAAGAGAGTGCTTTCCTGGTGGTGAATGCCAGCCCTACCAGTGACCAAATCATGTGGCCTCTTACCTGAACTGTTTGCCCATTTGTATGAATGTGGCTAGGGGAAGCTGCTTCTCTGGGGTGATCATCATTTGATCTGTCACTACCCATCTCTCACGATATTGAAGGAATGCCCTTGGGTATAGTTTCCTCTGCCTCAATGATGAGAAGCCAGTGCAAACTCTTCCTCTACCCCTTCCCAATTGTTTATTTCTAGCATTGTCATGAGTTAGTTGACCATCCTCAAATTCAGAAGGAAAGGGCATCGTAACGTTCCATACAGATATCTGTTAGAATCTGCATAGTGTTTATGCTGTTTGTTCAGAGGGTATGCTGGTAACTAGTTACTGGAGATTTGTTTTTGTATTCCTTCCTTCCTTGTACCCACTTTGTCTCTCCTTCCCCTCTTTCTTCCAGTCTCTCTCTCCCTCTTTCTCTCCTTACCCTCTTCTTCCTTCCTTAACCCTCCTCCCCTTCTTCTTTTCCCCTCTTTCTCTTCCTCTTCCTCCTCCTACATCATCATCCTACCACCAAGTCCATTGATCTTGCCAGCGTGGTACCCACGTGTTCTGCCTGCCTTCCTGTTACAGTGAGAGAAGCTGCCTCCATGTGTGCCGGATGCCATGCCCTCTTGCTTCCGGTGCAGTGCTGTTGTCACTGCTCTCCTTTCTCTCCAGAACCATCCATTTTTCCTGGTGATCTTTCTCTTAATCTTAATGAGCTGTAATTATCTCTTAACTTTAAAAGAAAATAAGCAAACCCAAAATCCCAAAAGTCAGAATCTGCCCCTTCATCCCTCTCCAGCTACATCCCAAGTGTCTGCTACCCTTTGAACAATTGGCTATTAAAAAGCCACCTAAATTCATGTATCAGTACTTCTTTTAACTTATGTATTTAAATATTGACACCAGGACTTTGGCATGGCAGAAGAATTTGCTTCCAAGGCTCTGGAATTGAAACCCAAGTCCTATGAAGCCTTTTATGCCAGGGCAAGAGCAAAGAGAAATAGCAGGTACTTGTTAACTATTCTCTTCCCCACCTGAGACTTACTGCAACATAAGGTGCTTGTGTTAATCTGTATTATCAGTGAAACTGCCAAGTGGAAATATTAAGAGGAGGTGTAGGGGGTGAGGAGGAGAACAGTTGTATAAGAATTTTGAGCTAGAGAGTGAGCACAGTGAGGGAGGGGATGATATATACGGGAGAGGGTTCTGAGGCCCAGTGACAGATGCCTGTAAAGAACCCAGTGGTCTTTGTAGAAGGAGCAGGGGTGATCAGATCTGACTGGGTCAGATGTAGGTGAGAATTAAGCATTGCCACTTACTCGAGTGACTCTAGGCTAGTTATATGGGTCCTGGCTGTACAAGAAGTGTTCCTAACTCTCAGCTGTCTTCTCCTTCCTGTTTTTAGTTATTTTATGAACAGTTACAATCAGAGCATGCTCATACCTGGCTTGTAATTACTCTCTGTTTTTAATATAAAGGCAGTTTGGGGCAGCTCTGGCTGACTTGCGGGAAGCTGTGAAACTCTGTCCCACCAATCAGGAAATCAGGAGGCTGCTGGCCCGCGTGGAAGAGGAGTGCACACAGCTCCAGAGGAGCCAGCAGCTGAAGCAGCAGGGCCCTCCCCCAGCCCCACCCAATGATTCAGACAACGAAGAGGATGCCTCAGCCCCAGGTTTACATGACCACTTTCATCCTGAAGAGGCCAAAGAGGAAGAAACCTCTCCCCAGGAAGAATCCCCTTCCCTGACTCCAAAGCCTCAGCCATCCTCATCTGCCCTCTCCCCGTATATCCGAACCCTTCAGGAAGGCCTCCAGTCCAAAGTAAGGCCCGCATCACCACAGAACAGGCCAGCAGTCATCAGCAAGCCCCTGCGGGAGCCGGTAGCTCAGCCTGGGTTTATGCAGCCCACCAAGCAGGCACAGATAGTGAAAACCAACCAGCATCTGGGTTCTGGACAGTCTGGCATGAAAAATGGTAGCACAAAGATTCAGGTGTCTTCTCAGAATCCTCCCCCAAGTCCCATGCCAGCTAGAATCCCTCTAACTCCTGCTGGTAACAGAAACCAGCATTTAGAGGGGACAAGTACTTTCACTGTGGGAGCCAGTCCTGGCCCTTTTGGGGATCGGCTAGGTCCTGGCCAAAATGTCCAGCTGCAGCGCTGTGACAGTGGCACTGCATGCCCTTTGCCAAGCAAGATAAAAACTGCAGAGAGGCTTCTGTCTCATCCCTCCATGGCTGGAGATGTAGCCCCTCCAAACCAAGGTGGGCCTATGAGCTGCAGTGACATGCGACACCCAGCTTCCCTTGCCAGCTCAGGCTCTTCTGGTTCTTCATCGAGCAGCATAAAAATGTCAAGTTCAACCAGTAGTTTGACTTCAAGCAGCAGCTTTTCAGATGGCTTCAAGGTCCAAGGACCAGATGCTCGAATTAAAGACAAAATTGTTAGCCAGGTTCAGAGTGGTGCAGGTGAGCACAGACCACGGAATACTCCTTTCATGGGCATCATGGATAAGACTGCAAGGTTCCAACAGCAGAGCAATCCTCCCAGCCGCACCTGGCACTGTCAGGTGGCAGAGGGGCTACTGGCAAACACATCATCTGCAGCTGGCCTGCAGTCCTCAAACTCTGAGAAGCCTTCCCTCAAACAAGTAGGGGGTTATAATAATCAAGCCAAAACCTGTTCTGTTTCTACTGTGGGTGGGAGTGTCCACAATGGGGCACAAGTAAAGGAACTAGAAGAAAAGAAGTGCCAAATTCCGGTCCACTGTCAAGATAGCAGGGTAACTAAGACTGTTTCTCACCTGTATCAGGAAAGTCTCTCTAAACAGCAACCTCATATCAGCAGTGAAGCCCACAGGAGTCACCTTGCTGCCGCGAAACCAAAGCGATCATTCATAGAATCAAATGTGTGAGCCTTCGGAGAAACCCATTTACAAAACTTGGAAAACAGTGTATTGGCTCCTGGTGGTAAATAATAATTAAATTGCTTTTTATCAGGAAAATTCATACTTAGCCTTTTTTGTTTTTGTTCTGGGGTAGGTCTGATACCATTGCTACATTGAAAATATCTTTAATAAATAACCTACATGTCATCATAAATAAGAATGTTACCCAGAATCAAAAAGATGGGTGTTTAGTACAATTAGATGTGCTTATCAAGTTAAAAAAGAAGATAGCCAAGAAAGCATTAACTCATGCTTTTCTCTTATAAAGCTATTTGGTTTTTATCATTCTCTTAGCTTTGCTAATGTGTGGTGAATTCCGATTAGAGTATACAAATGTCTATTGCTAAAGAATAATAGGCTTAACTCACAGCACCAAGATGATGGGTTCTAGAAAGGGTGAAATTTTCAGGTCACAGTTCCACTGGGTCAGAACCCCAATTAAATATAAATATGTCTGTATTTTAATTAAGACCTGATTTCTAGCTGAATATAAGTGTGAGTATAAAAGTAATAAAGCTCATTTTTTTCTTTTTAAAGCAAAATATGAGAACACTCAAATATTCCCTTCAAAGCAGTTCTCCCAAAGGGATTAAACACTGATTTCAGTATTGTTCTTATTCAAGATATGTTCTTAGCACCTTTTTGGAAGTACATTCACCCTTCAAAGTGTTTTTGACATTTGAAAACAGCATAAGACATTTGGAATCAAGATAGGTGGTTCAAGTTGGATTTGGGCCAGGATCCTAAGACCAGCAGTTATCAGTGGCACTAGTAAGTTAGCTCTCAACTGGTTCCAAAACTGCTTCTCACAATGGTAACACTCTTGGAA
This sequence comes from Orycteropus afer afer, assembly GCF_000298275.1. Taxonomy (NCBI): domain Eukaryota; kingdom Metazoa; phylum Chordata; class Mammalia; order Tubulidentata; family Orycteropodidae; genus Orycteropus; species Orycteropus afer. The sequence goes on from NW_006921671.1 coordinate 6,193,815, forward strand.
CAAGCCTTCCAAGGTCTCTTAAGAATCTGGATACTTAAGGTATAGCTAGTTGTTACTTTTGTTACATAATCTCATTACTTTATAGTCACATGTTGTACATATTAAATAACCAAGTTTTATTCAGACTTGTAAATATAACTGTCTCAAAGTAGTTAAATCTTAAAAAAGAAAAAAGTCCAGTCATATATTTGCATGTTGTTGGTAATTGTTGGTAATTTTCGTCCATGCTGGTTATTGCACTGAATGATGTATTGTTATGGCATGTTAACAGTATACCAGTAACAGCACTTTATCACATTTATATGAACACCTCTGAGGTGCTACGTAAGTCCAAACAGATGTATTACTCATTTGTAAAGATAAGGTACAGGAATGAACTTTGGTTTAAAGGTATTTTTGTATGAAAATGGTGTTATTGGAGAATGTTAAGATGCTAGTTTGAGAGAGATGGGAGTGTACTTGTTTTATATGTTGGGATGTGAGATTTATTTTCTAGTACTGGGGAGAAAGAAGTTCTATATTTACAGAATGTTTTAAAAATGAATAGCTGTAACAGAGATCCTGGGAGCATTGTTAGTGTTTTGTACGAGTTGGAGTCTTCTGGTATCATTCTTCAACATGTGTTTCTGCGTGTGTACAGTATACTTTGTACAAATAGCTTTACCATTTTTTATAAGCTTTTCATGAGTTCTACATATAAACTACTATGGCTTATTTATTGTTTAGTTTTTGTGAAAGTCTTACTCTTTTGTTATGTAGTTTTGTTTCTGCACAACTACTGTACTTCTCCATATGGAATAAAGACAATTAATAGAATTTGTTTTGCATTAAATGAAACAATGGGTAGAGAACAGCATCATACAACTATCTCCTTTGCTTAAATTTTGGGTGATCCTGTTACCCTAAAGAAAATATGGAAATGTGTATTTTTACAGTGATGTTACCAGAAGCATATTTCATTTTATTTATATAATAATTTCAGAACAGGGTGACAATGTCTAGAAATTCCAAAATAGTGAAGGTCTAGTTAGAATTAGTTAGAATTAGTCTTTTTACCCTGAAACAGGTTTTTTATGAAGAAAAGCAGTCTATACTTTTTTTTCTTACCTGTCTCAAGAAAGTCTGGCATGTGTTTTTGCAACTCTCACTTTGGCAATATACTGAACTCTGTGTTAATACGGCAGGTTATTCTTTAGCTCATTTATATTATTTTTCGGGTGAAAGTATGTATTTGTCTTTATACTCACATATTTCAAAGAACTGTGCTTGACTGTTAACCTAAAGTTCAAACCCACCAAGCAGCACCATGGGCCTGGCTATCTGCTTCCACAAAGATTACAGTCAGGCAACCCCTATGGAGCAGTTCTACTCTGAAACACATGGCATCGTCCCAAATCAGAATTATCTTGACAGCAGCAGGTTTGCTTTATGTCTTTTTATGATTGAGAATGACTATTAAACTATGTTGTATTGTGAAAGAATTCTGACTTAGAATCCTAGGCCAAAGTATTCCCTGGTAGTATCAAAACAAACCCAAACCCATTGCCATTCAGTCAGTTCCAACTCTTAGCAACCCTACAGGAGGGCAGAACTTCCCCACAGGGTTTCCAATGCTTATCTTTGGGTAAGTTACCTTTCAGAAGCAGACTGCCACGTCTTTCTCCTGTGTGGTGGCTGGTGGGTTTGAACTGCTGACTTTTTGGTTAGCAGCTGAGCACCTAACTCACTGTACCCCCAGGGCTGCTTTTCCCGGATGATGATTATGATAATGATGTTCAGCATTCCCTGATACTACTTCAGGTTATTTGTCTGGTTACTGCTATTACTAGCAAAGCTAAGTAAAGTATTTTCAATCCTCTTCTAAAACAACAACAAAACAGGAAGGGAGAAAGTGTTGGTGGCTAATACGTCTTGCCACTGAATGTCATTTCCTCAGATGAAGCCAGCATGATTGTTAGAATTTATTGTGCACTAAATTATGATTTTGATAAAACAGACCAAATGGACTTTATAAATTTAAAAAATCTTTTAAGAATGCTAAGCATTCTTTCTCTGTGGAACACAATAGAAAAATACTTTCTAAAACAGTGATTTTTAACTTTTTTTGTCCTCCTAAGAATGAGAAATGTGTGATCTGAAGAATTTCTGTGTAGAATCACAGACTGGGAATGTTAGCTTTGACATAAAGCAAATTAACTTCAGTAACAAATTCTCACTGACAGAAATTTTACAGAACAGCAATTATAAACAAAAGGTATCTAGATTTCTATGCTAGCTCCACTTTCTACCTTTCTGTTCTGAGTTTATAAAATATAGGAAAAGTGTGACTAATATATTTATATTTCCCTTTTATTTCTGAGGAAGGTAACTACAGGGAAGTATTTACTCCCTGTAAATAAATTTGGGTTTACTAAGTGATACGTGGGAACTGTGGTAGTGTAGTGCCTAAGGCACTTGACTGCTACCCAGAAGGCTGGTGGTTCAAACCCACCAGCCACTCCTCAGAAGGAAGGTTGGGCAATCTACTTCCGTAGTGATACTGCCTCGGCAGCCCAAGGAGGGGTTGCTATGAGTCGGATCTGACTCAACAGCACATAACAACAACAAGTGATATGTATTCAAAAGTTGTGTGAGCATCCATTCTGTGCTGGGGGCTGTATTAGACCATGGTGGCCCAGGGAGTCTTGATCCCTTCCTGTCCTTTAGTTCTAACACTGTTAGTGTCTACTCCAGTAATTAAATTATGGAGAGTATGTTAGTACCACCTCAGTTTCTTGAAGTTCTCTTCCAAGTGAACGCTTGTCAGGGTGTTGTGTTAGACTGCTCTATATAAATGCCTTTGTAAAGTTTCTAGCTTTGGATAACATGTAAGAACTGTAAGACTTCTAAAAGAAGGATAATTTGCCACTTTATACATTTCCACGAAGTCAACCTGACTTATTTATGCATGATCATTTATTCCATCTAATGTGTACCTAGGCTTAGATGGGGGGAGGAGGGGACACAACCACCATGTAAATTTATAATCCAATAAAACAACTTAATTTGCTATAAATTAGATTATCTTTGGCAGGGTTCCAAAAAGGTAACAAGGCATTCATTTGGTAACTAGGGGTTTAAATTTCTGTTACATCCTAAGAGAATTACAGTCTTTGGTTATAATGGGATATGACATATCTAAGGAGAATGAACTTGGGCATTGAAATTTAAAGTCAAACTTTATTTCTATACAGCTTAAGAATTATTTTCACTAATACAAAAAGGCTTTTATTATGAAAATACAAATGAAGTTAAATGTGGACTTTAGTCCATAGGTTTTTAAAGAATGAAAATTGGTAAGTTTTTATTAACTAAATTTAAGATTACCTTTTTCCTTATTTTGCTTTTCTAATATTTACCTTTAAATTGTTCAGATGAGGTCATGGAACAATATCAACACTATAAACAATTTTATTTTTGATGTGTCTCTAGCCATCGGTTGATGGCCATTTTCAGAGTCCTATTTGGTGTAAGCACCACTGACGGAAGAATAAGATTTGTCATGGGGCTTGTACGTTTCTTCTTCCCAATCCAGTTTTCCATTGCTTCCTTTTCATAGGAATAGCCATCTAAAAAGAGCCACATACACAAATCATGAGATGTAGGAAAGGGAAGTTAGGATTACTAAAATGAGTATAATAAACTTCACTGACAAAGCCTGTACTTTAAGTGGTACTCTTGTATTAAAAAAAAAAAAAAAAAAAACACTGCCATCAAGTCAATTCTGACTCATAGTGACGCTATAGGACAAGGTTAACACTGCCCCGTAGGGTTTCCAAGGCTGGAATCTTTATGGAAGGAGACTCCTTCATCTCTCTTGCAAAGCAACTCTTGAGTTTGAACTGCTGATCTTAAGGTTAGTAACCAAGCATTTAACCACTGTACCACTTTGTCTTGCATGAGTATTCCCAAAGCATCCCACAATACCTGAAATTCTGCCGTTTAAGATCATTAAGATTGGGTTGTGCCCTGTAAAGCTATATAGAAGAAGGGAAGAAAGGAAAAGAGCTGTGTAGAGTCATACTGACAATAACTTGTTCCAGTAATAGCTATCAGAGAGGAAAAAAGCCTTAGGAATCACTTAGCAAAACTTAGCTAACCAGGGATTACAGAATTTTGCCCAAGTTAGGACTTTATAGTAAAGGTCTTTATAATTTTGGGGGTAGGGGAAGGATCAAGATAATTTATATACATATATAAATAAAACACAAAACAGAACATGTACAACCATCACTGCTATGACCTGTATTTTTAATACCATGTCCTTGGACAATTCTTTGTCTAGTTTGGAATTTATGCTTAACCTTCATTCTATGTGTGTAGGAGCTCTGGTAGCATACTGCCTAAGGCACTTGACTGCTGACCAGAAGGCTGGCGGTTCAAACCCACCAGCCATGCCTCAGAAGGAAGATGAGGCAATCTGCTTCCGTAGTGATACTGCCTCAGAAACCCAAGGAGGGGTCACTATGAGTCAGGTCCGATTCCACGGCATATAACAACAACAGATCTTTTTTTTAAGCTGAACTTTGTTCCTAATTATATTACCATTAATGTATTTGCTTAAAATGAATGTAACTTTCATAATGACAATGCCAATATAATACTTAAAGTAAGACCACTCACTGAAAACATTATCTTTGTGGTGACTGCTGTCATCACCATTGATCCATTAGAGGTACTTGATTGAAATACAGAGTACGCAAATCATTTGCTTCCCTTTTTTATTCCCCCAAATTTTAGGGATTGGTTAATCTTTGTGGTTTAAAGTATTTACATGGTTTCAAAGTAAAAACTACGAACAGGATACTTTCAGAGGAATCTACTCTCTCTCTCTACAACCTACTTCCCATACGGTTAGCCATTTATTTAGTTTTTGTTTATCCTTCCACTTCTTTTTGAAAATAAAGCAAATACGTGCACCCACAACATATATATATATATATATATATACACACACACACACACACACACAGTCTTTCTTACATAAAAGGTAGCATACTATACGTACTGTGTGCTTTTTAATCCTTCCACTGTATGGAAGGAGATTCAGCCTGTTATTAATCTTTGGCTTTTACAAGTAATGCTGCAATGAAGAGTCTTGTGTACGTGTCACTTGTATTTTTGGGAGATTGCAGAATTTAGGATCGCTGCGTTTAAATGTACAGAATTTTGCTAGAAGCTGCCAAATTATGTTCCACTAGAATTCTACCACTTAACATTCTTACTAGCAACATTTTTGAGAGTGTGTTTCCCTACAGCTTTACCCCAGAGTACGCGTCACTCTTAGTTTTATGAGAAGTTGACATATCAGGTGATTTTATAATAAGGGGGAGAGAATATTTGTTTTTCTTTTTCACTGAGCTGATGATAACTGTTATTTTGTGCCAATTTTTCTATTAGGTTTTCCTCATAATTTTAGAAGAGAGAGATACTTCTGGTTTATAAAAATGGTTTATTGCAATGCAAACTTGTGTGTGTAGTCAAACTTACCAATTTTCTCTTTATTTCTTCTGGATTTTAAGGCATGGTTAGAAATGTTCTCCCCATCCCTAGGTTATAAAGGAATTTACTTACAGTGTGTTTTGAGACTTGTATGGTTTAATTTTCTATGTTTAAATCTTGGATTGATGTGGGATTAATCTTGATGCACATTGTGATCACATTGATCGAATTTTATCTTTTGTCACATGACTTTCCATTTGTCACAGCACCACTTATTTAAAATTATGCATTTTTCCCACTGATTGGAAATGCATTCGTTATTAACTAAATTTCCAAAGGCATGTTGATCAATTCTGGGCTTTTAACAATTGTTAAAACTGTTTCTATTAGTCTGTCTATGCATATACCACTTTTATTTTTAGAGGCATTGTAAGTTGGTTTCAAATGTGGCTAAGGCTAGTGACTCTCTTCACAGTTCTATATTTTTAGGGTTTTTCTTGTTGCTTGTTTAATGTTTCAAATGGAAATTAATCTCTACCTTTCTCTAGGAAAAAACCTAATAGTGTTTCATGTTAAATTGATAAACTGGAGAGAATGACACCTTGTGGCACTGAGTCTTCCTACCCATCAGTATGCTATGGTTTCCATTTGTTGGAGACTACAGGAATATATATATTTTTTTTACAGCTTTCTGCATATGTTGTTATTTGCCATCAAGTCAGACCCGACTCATAGCGACCCCTCCTTGGGTTTCCGAGGCAGTATGACTACGGAAGTAGATTGCCTGACCTTCCTTCTGAGCAGTGGCTGGTGGGTTTGAACCACCAACCTTCTGGTTAGCAGTCAAGTTTGGTAAATTGTCTAGGGTTTTGTTTTTGCTCTTACTGTAATTTAAGTCTTCTCTTTCATTTTGCCTTTCACACTCCTTTTTGTTTTTTGATTCCTCTTTGGTTTTATAACTTGCTAATTTACTATATTGTTTGTTTTTCTATTCTTTTGGGTTTTGTAGATATAAAGTTTTATCATCTTCAGATAGAAATGTTTTTTCTCTTTCCTTTCAAATTCTTATGCCTTTATTTTTTGTTGGTTAATATTCTAAATCAACTTAAAGTGGAGATGGTGAGTACCCTTATTGTTCCTAACTTTAGCAAGAATAGTTCTAAAGACTTCTGGGCCAACTTATGTGTGCGCCCCCCACCCCCAATCATTGAAGACAGTATCCATTGATTCCTATTTTGCTGAGTTTTTGGTGTGCTTTTTACAAATGAAAGTGGATGTTAGATTTTATCAAATAATGTCTTTGGCATTTATATGGACGATCCTATGTGCTGATTAGACCTTTCAGGCTACTGTCTCTCAGCTCCAAACCCATTTGTGATGCTGGGGATTTGGCATGCTGGGACTAGGGTGCTGCAGCCTCCATTTCTGTGTTGCCAGCTGGCTCTGTGAGCTTTGCCAGTAGATCCTGGAGAGGGAGACTGGAAAGCGGCTAAGAGCTCCTGCTGGCTCTGTCCCAGGCTATGGCCCTTCATCTTGGTTGGTTGGTTATTTGCTTAATGTTGCCATGCCCAGAATCATGCTTAGCTTCTCTGGGAAGAGGTACTAACACCAACTAGCTAACTCCTCATCCTCACTGGTCTGAGTCCTGGCTCTGAGAGACTCCTTGGAGGTTCTCAAAACCTCACTTCTTCCCTTTGCTCTTCTAGCCCTAGAGATGGTTTGCTGCTTTCTTCAGCTACTCCGTGTTACCTGTCACTGCCTTTAAGGTATAATGCACATAGCATAAGATCACCTTTTAAGTGTAGCATTCAGTGGTTCTTTGTATATTCAGAGTTGTACAACTTATTTCATAAAATTTTCAGCACTCCAAAAGTTAGCAGTCATTCTCATCAACACATCCCCTAAGTCCCTGGCAACCACTAATCTACATTCTGTCTCTGGAATTGTCTGTTCATACATTCCATATAAAAGGAATCAAGTAAATGGCGTTTTGTGTCTGGCTTTATTCATTCACAGAAGGTTCCACAGTTCATCCAAGTTGTAGCATGCTTATTTCATTCCTTTTTATGTCTTTTTTATTTATTGTGTGGATATACCATGTTCATCACTTGATGATTATCTCGATTGTTTCTGCTTTGTGGCTCTCATGAATGATGCTGCTGTGAACATTCTCCTTTTCTCTTGGGTAGGAGTGGGATTGCTGGACCATATAATTGTTGGCCATCAGGTTGATTCCAACTCTTCACACCCCATGTGTCAGATAGTAGAATTGTACTCTGTAGGGTTTTCACAGCTGTGAAGTAGTCACCAAGCTAGGCTTCCGCGGTACCTTTGGGTGGGTTCTCACTCTGTTTAACTGTTTCAGTAGCAGCTGCACCATTTTATGTTCTCAGCAAAGGGTCCTAATTTCTCTACATCCTCACCAACACTTACTTGCTTTTCTGATGTGCATTTCCCTAATGATTGATGAAGGAGCTCTGGGGGCATAGTGCCTAAGGCATCTGACTGCTAACCAGAAGGCTGGTGGTTCAAACCCACCAGCTACTCCTCAGAAGGAAGGTGGGGCAATCTACTTCTGTAGTGATACCACCTCAGAAACCCAAGGACGGGTCGCTATGAGTCGGGATTCAATTGACGGCAAAACACAACAATGATGATGGTATCTTTTCAAGTGTTTATTGGCTACTTACATAGCTCTGGTAGCGTAGTGCCTAAGGCACTTGACTGCTAACGAGAAGGCTGGCGGTTCAAACCCACCAGCCACTCTTCAGAAGGAAGATGGGGCAATCTACTTCCATAGTGATACTTTTCAGCAACCTAAGGAGGGGTGGCTATGAGTCGGGTTCAACTCGAGGGCACAAAACAACATAACTTCTCTGGAGAACCAAACCAACTTCCATCAAGTCAATTCAGACTAACAGCAACCCTGTAGGAATAGTGCAGAACTCCACCTAAAGTTCCTAAGGCTGTAAATCTTTACGGAAGTGGACTGCCTCATTTTTCTCCCCTGGAGGGTTCAAACCACCGACCTTTTGGTTAGTAGCAGGATGCTTTAATCACTGTGCCACAAGAACAAGAGCGCCTCCTTTGAAGAAAGGTTTATTCAGATCCTTAGCTCATTTTTGAATTGGGTTGTACTTTTTTTTTTGGGGGGGGGTTGTACTTTTATTGAGTTATAAGTGGTATTTTTATATATTCTGGATACTAGACCCTTACCAGATACATGCTGTGCAGATAATTTCTCCCAGCTGTGGATTGCCATTTCACTTTCTTGTCTTAAAATCCAACTTACTCATATCAAAAAAATTTCTTGTCAAATTCTAAATCTTGATGATTTATGCCTATGTTTTCTTCTAAAAGTTTTACCATTGTAGCTCTTACGTTTAGGTCTCTGACCAATTCTGAGTTAATTTTTATATATGGTATGAGGTGGTGGTTGTTAGGTGCCGTCAAGTTGGCTCTGACTCATAGTGACCCTGTGTACAACAGAACAAAACGCTGCCCAGTCCTGCGCCAGCCTCACAATCCTTGCTATACCTGAGTCAATACATCTCATTGAGGGCCTTTGCCCAGGGAATGATCCCTTCTGACAATATGACCAAAGTAGGTGAGATAAAGTCTGGCCATTCTTGCTTCCAAGGAGAAATGGTATGAGGTAGGGGCCCAAATTCATCATTTGCTGAGAAAACGATTCTTTATAGATTGTTTTGGCTATTCTAGGTCCTTGCATGGATTTAAGAAAAATTTCTGTTTAATAATAAAAAAAAAAGGGGGCAGGAATTTCACTGAATCTGGATTAATTGGGGGAGTATTGTTAAATCTTTCACTCCATGAGTGCCTTCTATTTGTTTAGTAATTCTTCAGTTTCTTTCAACAGTTTTTTTTTTTTTTTTTTTTTTTTGCCATTTTTAATGTATAAATTTTGCATTTGTTGGGTTCTTTTTGATGGTATTGTCATGTAATTTTGTTATTTACTGATTTTTGTATGTTGATTTTATATAGTACAAACTTGCTAACTCATGTATTTAGCTCCAAATTTTTGTGTGTGGCTTCTTTAGGATTTTCTGTATATGAGATGTCACCTGCAAACAGAGATAGTTTTCCTTCCTTCCTTTTCAGTCAGTTTTCAGTCAGATAATGGTTTTCCCACGAGCCACTCCGTGGAAGTAAGAATAGGTAATCTACTGTAAGGATTTACTGCCTTGGAAACCCAAAGAGGTTTGCTATGAGTCTAATTTGACAGCAGTGAGTTAATTTGTTTGTTTTTTTAATTGCTCTGGCTAGAACCACCTGCACAGTGTTGAATAGATATTGTGAGACCAGGTGTACTTGTTTTGTCTACTTTTCCCAAGTGGGATATTCAAAGAAATTCTAACTCATAGTGACCTTATAGGACAGGTAGAACTGCCACATCTTTCTCCTGTACTGTGGGTTTGAGTTACCAACCTTTTGATTAGCACTGTGCCACTAGGGCTCCTTAACTATGATGTAAGCTGTGGGGTTCTTATTGATGCTCTTCAGAAATTTCCCTTCTATTCCTAGTTTATGGAAGTTTTTATTAAGGGCTTTCCTAATACTGAACAAATCTTCCATTCCTGGAATTAAATCCCCTTGAACATGACATTTTAATGTAATATTGAATTAGATTTATGAGTGAATCTCTAACATTTCAATACTCTACCAAATGCATACGGATTATCCATAGCTAGCCATGTGAGAATCTTTTAAACTGAATTATGATTTATAAAAATGCGTAAAGCAAATGACAAACTATTACCAAACATACTAGTAATAATATGTATAAGTTATTTCCCTATGTGAGATGTTTTTTCAAATTTCTCACTGCTTAGGAAAGTGTTTTTAATCTACTGACATTACCTTTATACTAATGTCTTTTAAAAGAAGGAACATGGATAATTACATCGTATCTATTGGTTTCAAACTGTTCTACCATGTTCATCCCAAAGCAATAAGATTGTGAGAGCTACAATTAGAGACCACTTCTATCACACAAAGCACTGAAACAGTATTGTGCATAACTAACAACAACAAAAAATCACAGCTAATGATTTTTAATAGTTTTCTTGGTTTCTTTTAAAAATTCATGTATGTAGTTTACAGCAACTATGTATGAGATAAAATGTGACTAGGAAAAAAGCAATGATTTTAAATACACATTATGTTCAGTATTAACAAGTAGTTTTGCTTCTTGTTTTCACTACTATTGGACCAAAGGATTTTACAACTTTCAACAGAGTAAAGAAAAAACACTTCTAAACTTAGTTTAACCTGTACCATCTGATTCATTGTAAACCAAGGTAGTAATACATTGGCAAGTCAAATTTTATCAGATACTTCTAGGAAGTAAAAAATAATAATTTATAGATTATTTAAAAAGGTAAATTAGATAAGAAGCTTCTGGTAAAACACCAAGGTAAAACCCTATCACTATATAAGAATTATTTGGTAGCATAGTGCCTAAGGGACTTGACTGCTAACCAGAAGGCTGGTGGTTCAAACCCACCAGCCACTCCTAGGAAGGAAGGTTGGGCAATCTACTTCCCTAGTGAAATCGCTAACCCAAGGAGGGGTCGCTATGAGTCGGGTCTGACTCCAGGGCAAATAACAACAACAACAGACTTCTATTAATGGTATAAAGCAGATTAAGTAATTTCAAATATTTCTTGCTACAGAATACCTAGAAAAGAAGCATCCTTTTAAATGCTCAGCTGACTTGTAGGTTGGGGTTTGAAGGGCTTCACCCTCAGGGAAAACTTTAAATAAATGAGCCCACTCTCCTGGGCTCTAAATTTGTAAAACAGGTTGTCCAAGAGAAAAGCACAGTGCCCACACACTGTCCTGGGACCTCAAAGTAGACGCAATATACCACACTACGTTGCACAGGTAAAATACAATAAAGAGTAGGATACCAAGAAACTGAGAAAATGTAACAGATATAAACTAAGTATTCATAAAATAGGAATGAATCTAAGAAAAAAAACTGCATGAGTATTAAGAGTTATTAGAACACTACAGGGCACTTGTATGTTAAGATACAAATATTACTATTATCTGTGCTTCAGAGATGAGAATGACAGAACCAGCAGTCTGGTTTCAGAATTTAACCTGCATGCTAAATAGGATTTACAAAAACAACTTAAAAAAAATTTCAATGGACAGGTAAAATAGCATTTAGATTCAGAATAGGCAACTGATAAAGTTACGTAAAAAGGTTTAAAAATTAAGAACAGTTGAAAAATCTTCCTGAACTCTTGAAAGGCATGAATTCTGTTCAAAATGTGTACTGAACAAAAGAAAATCCATACCAAAGAAAGATAAACTGTGAAACAGAAGAATTAAACAGATACTATTACTTGAGCTACAACAACAGAAGCCAAAACAGTACATTCTCCATATATAATCCCTAAAGAAAATACGAAGAAGGGTTAGAAAAAAAGAGTGGTCAGATCACATTTATTAGGATTTGAAGATTTTGATGAGCACTTGTCACTGATTTTTTTTTCCTAAAATTTAAATGTTCACACTAGAGATGAAATGCTTGAATAGTGCAAAGTTGTAATTTCTACTCAGGTTTTTAGGTTTCTGCAGCTCTAGTTTTATAACTTAAGATGATTCCAAAGTTTATTAGCAGTCTAAATGGGTAGAAATGACCAAGCCAATTTTTAGAGATGAACGTAATTAAACTATTTAATTTATATTTAAAAATTTGCATTAACATAGGGCAGTGTCTGTTGCTATATAAAATACTGCCCTTTGGTTCAGCAATTACAGTTGTAACAAGTTACCCAGCAAGAATATTTAAACAAGGGAAGCTGTCTATATGACTGAGGATGTTTTCTACACAATGATTTGTAGAAATTGGAAAAACTGGAGAGAAATTTCCACTACGAGGGTAATTGTTAATTTATGGCACATTCAGACATGAAAAAACTAGTTGAGAATGACAGTTCTGAAAATACAAGCCATGCTATCTGATACATTGTTCAGTAAATAAAAATAGGAGCTCTGGTAGCATAGTGCCTAAGGCACTTGACTGCTAACCAGAGGCTGGCGGTTCAAACCCACCAGCCACTCCTTGGAAGGAAGGTTGGGCAATCCTACTTCTGAAGTGACACTGCCTTGGAAACCCAAGGAGGGGTCGCTATGAGTAGGGGCTGACTCGTTGGCACATAACAACAACATATCCAGATAGATGTTTTCTGTATCTCTGTTGTGCCTTGACTGTTTTCATTAAACACATGCTGCTTTTATAATTTAAATAAATGCTAAAACACAGAAGCAAGTCTCAGAAAAATACTTGACAGACTTCTAAACAAAGGATGAATGGAAATAAACTTCTCTCAACATTTAGCACCAAAGATGATAGAGCCATGTTAATTATAGGGTTCAATGGGTAAAGGATAGTGCCCTGCAGTACCTTATCTAGCCTATCTATTGTTTATGTTCAAGTAGATGACATATATTAATCTCACATCAATATAACCTTGGGTTTCCCTGCAGATACAAATGTGGATACTGCTTTCAAAGATTAGAGAGGTTCTTCAATCAAAAAAGGGGTGGTAATAGGACACAGCCCAAAGAATATTTTGATCCATTAAACTTCCACCAAAGAAAGACAGTTAAGTCCATAGTAGAGACTATTTCTTCTTACAAGGAATAAACACATACCAGTGCCCCCCACCCTCCCAAATGATTCACCCTGGGAGAGAACCAGTGGGAAGCTGACTCTGCCCTGGTCTGGAGGAATGGGCTAGCACAAAAGTTTTAAATCCTGGACATAGACCAAAAATACCATCCTAGTCATCTCATTAAAATGACACTCTCCAACCTACATCTGTTCTTCTAAGATGAAAATATATGGGATCTTACATAGTTTTATCTTGACAATGGTGGAATGTTTAATTATAAATGTGAAATCACATCTATCGACAGAATCCTCACACTAAATGAGTTTTTCTT
>NW_006921671.1:6217691-6218481 GCF_000298275.1 Orycteropus afer afer
AGAAGGGACATTCCTCAACATAATAAAGGGCATCTATGCAAAAGCAACAGCCAATATTATTCTCAATGAAGAAAGACTGAAACCATTCCTCTTGAGAACAGGAACCAGACAAGGATGCCCCCTATCACCACTTCCATTCAACACTGTACTGGAAGTCCTAGCCAGGGCCATAAGGCAAAAAAGGGAAATCAAAAGCATCCAAATTGGTACGGAAGAAGTCAAACTATCTCTATTTGCTGATGTTATAATCCTATACCCAGAAAACCCAAGAGACTCAGTCAAAAATCTGCTGGAACTAATTGAGCGATTTAGCATCAAAGCAGGATACAAGATCAACATCCAAAAATCAGTTGAATTCCTCTATACCAGCAAAGAGATTGCTGAATAAGAACTAAGGAAATCAATACCTTTTTCAATGTTGTTGTTGTTGTCGTTATGTGCCGTTGAGTTGGACCTAACTCATAGCGACCCCTCCCTTGGGTTTCCGAGCCAGTATCACTACGGAAGTAGGTTGCTCCATCTTCCTTCCTAGGAGTGGCTGGTGGGTTTGAACCACCAGCCTTCTGGTTAGCAGTCAAGTGCCTTAGGTACTATACTACCAGAGCTCCCACCATTTACAATAGCTACCAACAAAATAAAATACTTGCTAATAAATCTTACCAGGGACACAAAAGACCTCTACAAAGAAAACTATTAAAAAAAAACTACATCAAGAGACCATAAGGGATCTACATAAATGGTAGAACATCCCATGCTCATGAATAGGAAGATTGAACATTGTGAGAATGTC
>NW_006921671.1:6218581-6222748 GCF_000298275.1 Orycteropus afer afer
AAATGTGAAATCACATCTATCGACAGAATCCTCACACTAAATGAGTTTTTCTTTGTTAAATGCCTGTGTACATTCTTTTACTTGCCCCCCCCCCCCAATACCACCTTTCTGGAAAAATAATCTAGCAAAATGAAGTATGAACAAACATTAATTTAAGGAAAGAGACATGAAACTGAAGAAAAACTGTAAGTGATGATACAAAGCATAATTGCTGATAACTCTGCTGAGAGGAAATGGAAAAGTATAATGTAAAAGTGAACAGTTTGACCTCAAAAGGTTTTTAGTACATGAATATATTCATACAGCATTTTAAAATGACAATTTTATACATGGAAGGCTTTGGGGGAGAGGTCAGGTGATGAGGATAGGTACAAAATGAGTCAAGTAAAACTGGGGAAATCTGAATAAAATCTATACTATAGTTTTACAAGATGTTAAATAGGGAAAACAAATCAAATTCCTAAATAATAGAACCATAAAACTCTTGGAAGAAAACACAAAGTCAATGTTCTATAAAATTAATACCCTGTTAGATATGACACACAGCATGACAGAGAAAAGAAGTAAATGGTACCACATCAAAATTAAAAAGTTCATCAAAGGACTTTACCAACAAAGTGAAGAGACAACTTACATATTGTGAGAAAATTTTGGAAATCATATTTGATAAGGACTTAATAACTAGAATATATAAAGAATTCCTACTACTTAAAAACAACAAAGGACTTGAATAGACATTTCACCAAGAAAGACATACAAAGGGCCAACAAGCACAAGAGATGTTTACTATCATTAGGGAAATGGAAACACACAGTAAGCTATTCCTCCTTCCTCCCTAAAATGGCTTTGATTTAAAAAATGAAAAACAGCAGGTGCTGGCAAGGTGTGGAGAAATTGGACCCATGGCTCATAGAACTGTAAAATGTACAGCCACTGTAGAAAACAGTTCGGTGGATCCTCAAAAAGTTATACACAGAACTGTAAAACCCATTGCCTTTGAGTCAATTCCAATTCATAGCAACCCTTACAGGACAGTAGAACTGCCTGATAGGGTTTCCAAAGCTGTAAATGGAAGCAGATTGTCATGTCTTTCCCCAGCAGAGCAGCTGGTGGGTTCAAACCAACCTTTTGGTTAGCAGCCGACTGCTTTATCTACTGCACATACCATCCACAAATTCCACTCCTAGATATATACCCAAAAGAACAAAGTAGGAACACAAATACTTGCATATACTTATATACCCAAATTCACTGCAGCACTATTCACAATAAGCCAAAAGGAAGAAACAGGCTAAGTGTCCATCAACAGATAAATGAGTAAATCAAATGTATTATTAAACATGTGAAGAATGCTGAAATAGCAAAGGCTTTGTTACATACGCATTTACCACAATAAAAAAAAAAAAAGATGGAAAAAAAAAGACCATGCAGGTATAAACAAAAAGAAAGCTTGGCAGCCAATATTAAACCCAAGGAAAACTTCAAGACGAAATTAAATGATGCCAAAATCAATATTTCAAGATGTTAAAAAATGTAAACCTCCAAGAAGATAGATCACAAATCTTAACTTTATAGAGTAACTATTGAAAGCAAGATTTCAATTCATAATTGAATCTGTGACTTTAAATACTTCCATAAAGAAAACTCCAGGCCTGATGAATTCTATCAAAAGTTTAAGGAGAAAATAGCAATATCACACAACTCTGAAAATAGAGGGAACACTTCTCAGTTCATTTTATGAGACCAACATTACTCTCATAGCACAATCAGACAGCCACATTACAAGAAAACTAAAAGCAAATCTTTCTCATTAACACGTACAAAAAAATCAAAACCAAACTCGCTGTCATCAAGTTGATTCTTACTCGGCAACCCCCTTTGGGTTCCTGAGGGGGTAAATCTTTACGGAAGTAGATTGCCTAGTCTTCCTTCTGCAGAGTGGCTGGTGGGTTGAAACCACCAACCTTCTGGTTTGCGGTCAAATGCCTTAGGCACTATGCCATCAGAGCTCCTTAAATCAAACACAGCAATATATAAAAAGGATAATCCATCATATGATAAAATTCCCAGGAATGCAAGGTTGATTTAATACTTAAAAAATCAGCGTATGTATAATGTAAGTAGAACAGTGGCCCCTCAAAGATGTCCACATCCTAATCCCAGCACTTGTGAATGTGTTGAGTTACTTGACAAAATGGAATTCAGATAGCAAAGGAAATGAGGCTGCTGATCAACTGACATTTACACAGGTTACCCTAGATTATCCGGGTGAGCCGATCTCATTCCATGAGTTCCTAAAAGCAGAAGAGGAATTTATGAGAATGGGTCAGACAGAGGCCATGTGAAGAGAACTCAACCTGTTGCTGATGAGTTCAGCTCCTGACTAAAAACATTCATGTGCTTTGTCAGGATAACCACAGGCAATTGCAAAGGCTTCACCTGGCAGGCCTCAGAGGGAAGAGCCCTCCCAACAGACTTGGTGCCCAGCCAATGCATTACAGCCTCCGAAGGGAGTTAAGGACTCAGGTCTCCCACCAGCCATACTCTGCATTCTTGACGCAGGTGTCTACATACCTCTGTACTGGGGGGCCTTCGGCAGAGGCTTTCCTCAAGAGTCTCTGCTCAGGCCTTCTTATTGGAGGTAGGGGGATGTGTGCCAGACAGGACCTCGAAGACACTTTTTCCCTCTCTGACACAGTGTTCAGTATCTTTCTTTCACTATCAGCCCTTTCCCCTCCCTCCTTCCAGCTCTGTAGGACCTCTCAGTTCGGGGCTGCCCGGACAGAACTCCATGCCCATGCTGACCTACCAGACTCTTGCTCAGGTCCTCCTCTTGGGAAAATACTCAACAGAGGGAAGCCAGGTGTCTTCTCTCTAGGTTTGATCTTTTGCTTACACTATGGCAGAATGTGTTAAACCTGGAGCGTTACTTTCATTTCGGGTCATTGTCTTAATTAGCTACTGAGTCACCTGCCAGCTCAGCTCAGCTTTTGGCCCTCTCAGCATCCTGACAGCTGGCTTAGAGGAAGCCATGGAATGTGGCAACCTCTACTGGTGCATTAGTTTCCTACTGATTCTGTAACAAATTGCCACAAAGTTAGTGGCTTAAAGTAAAACAAATTTGTTATCTTACAGACCAGAAGTCTACAGTAGGTTTCACTGGGCTAAAATCAAGGTGTTAGTAGGATGATATTTCTTCTGTATATTCAAGGGCAACTCATTTCTTTACCCCTCCCAGCTTCTAGAGGCTGCTGGAAGTCCTGGGGTGGTGCCAATTGTTAACACACTTAGCTATTACTGAAAGGTTCCAAGTTTAAGTCCACCCAGACACACCGTGGAAGAAAACCTACATGCAAAATAACCATTGAAAAGCCTGTGGGGAGAAGTTCTGGTAAGATGGTAGAATAGGCAGAAAGACTGCACAGACCCTCTTCAACAAGAACAGGGGAACCAATTAACACAGATACAGAAGATAATTCTGAGACCCCTGAGCTTTGAAGGGAAGGATATAGAAGTGGACTAAACTCCAACAAGTAAAAGAATTTACATGGAAACACCAAAAAAGGAGGCATACGTAGCTGTAGTCTGGCAGCGATCCTGACGGCACAGACAGCTTGATTGCCAAGTGGTGTTAGGACCTAAGAATTAACCTAAAAATCAGCCCTGCTAGCCAGAGACTGCACAGAGGACTGCTCTGGTGGCTGGTGAATAAAAGGGGAAGCAGCGAAGAGGAAGGTGGGCTGAGCTGTGGCCTTTTGCCTGTCCATAGGCATGCAGCCATTTTGAATGTTACAAGCGGCTTAACCATTATGGATATATAAAGTGACAGCATTCTCCCAGATTCCAGGGACTTAAGAACAGGCTCCACTTGCCGGGAACCACAAAGACATTCCAGATGCCAACGACTGTAAAGGTGCATTCCTGCTGTTACTCTTAGACCCCAGACCCTTTTAGTGAATGGAGGTGTGGCCATCCCTCACTCCCACCCACCTTCTAGGCTGGCACGAATTCCATCCCAGTCTGCGTGCTTGGACAGAGCCTGGATACCCTGCCCCAATTTCTTTTTTCTTTTTTTTAGTTTGTTTGTTTTTGTCTGTTTTAAAACTATTATTACTATTACTTTTGTCTTTTTTTTATTATTATTTATTCTTCCCTTCCCAAGTTCTA
>NW_006921671.1:6223294-6225221 GCF_000298275.1 Orycteropus afer afer
GATAAAGTGGTAGAAACAAGGGAGCAGGATACAGACCCAGAACACATCCCTGAGGAAGCAGCAGCATGAGAAATCCATGATAAGGAATTCAAAGAATTATATCTAGGTATCTTCAAAAGATTGAAAGATAGATCAAGGAAAACACAGATAAAACCCTAGAAGAATTTCAGAAGAAAATACAAGAACAAAATGACAAATAAATGAAAAATTATAAATGATTCAAAATCTAGATAGAAATCCATAAGATTAATACTAAATTGTCAGAAACAGGTAACACATTGGAAGGGCAAAGGAATAGAATTGATGCAATGGAAGTCAGAATTAATGAGACTGGAGACAACTACCAGAATACTTTTTTGGAAAGGGATCAATCAGAAGAAAGATCAAAACAAAATGAAGAAAGCCTAAGGTTCATGTGGGATACCATCAAAAGGAATAACCTACGTGTTACTGGAATTCCAGAACAGGTAGAGAAAAAATAAAACCATTGAGAAAATTGTCCAAGATTTGTTGGAAGAGAACTTCCCTGATATGATGAAAGAGGAGAATATATTCATTCAGGAAGTCCAATGAACCTCAAACAGGATAGAACCCAAAAGAAAATCACCAAGACATATCATCATCAAACTCATCAAAACCAAAGACAAAGAATCCTGAAAGCAGCACAGGAAAAACAAAAAGTTACTTACAAAGGACAACCAGTAAGAATAAGCAAACAATCATTAATACACAAGATGACATAACCCAGAAACCACAGCTATGGACATATCCAAAGTAAAATAAGCTTACAAGATTGTAAACAAGGAACCAGAGACATCAATTGCCAAATGAGGACAGCTACAAACCAAAAAGAGGGAAAATACTGTGTAATTACAGAACTTGTAAATGGTGAGGCAGTCAAGAGAGTTGCAAGATAGAATGAACTGCCCTAAACTCGAGAATAAACAAACACAGGGTAACCTCCAAGAAAAATTATAAGCCTTCACATCACAATAAGAAAGAGGACAAGCACAAATATTCAGCAAATAGTAAAACAACAGCAACAAAGGAAATGATAACACGATTCATAAACATGATGAGCTCAGCACAGAAAATAATATGGAACAAAGAAACCAGGGACACCATGAAAAAACATGTAACAAAATGACAGCAACAAATTCATACTTGTCAATAATTAAATGCACCAATCAAGAGATGGAGAGTTGCAGACTGGATAAGAAAACAAAACCCATCAATATGCTTGTCTATAAGAGACACACTTTAGAAACAGACAAAAATAGACTAAAAATCAAAGGCTGGAAAATGATACAGCACACAAATGGCAACTGTAAGAGAGCAGGAGTGGCAATATTAATTTCTGGTCAAACTGACTTTAAGACAAAAACCACCATACGAGACAAGGAAGGACATTATATAAAGATTAAACGATCAACTGAAAAAAGAAGATATAACCATAATAAAATCTATGGACCCAATGAAAGAGCCCCAAAATACATAAATCAGACTTTTTTAAAAGAGTTGAAAAGTCAAATAGATGACTCCAGAGTCATAGTGGGAGACTTTAATACACCACTTTCTTTGAAAGATAGAATAACTGGAAAGAAACTCAACAAAGATGTGGAAGAGCTGAACAATACAATCCACCAACTTGACCTTATAGCCATCTACAGAGCACTTCACCCAACAGCACAATATACATTCTTTTGCAGTGCACATGGAATATTTTCCATGATAGACCAATATGTTAGACCATAAAGCAAACCTTAATAAATTTAAAAACATTGAAATACTGCAAAGCATCTTTTCAGATCATAATGCTATCAAATTAGAAATCAACAATAGGAAGATCAATGGAAAAAAAGTAAGCACATGGAAACTGAACAACACCCTCCTTAAGAAAGACTGGGTAAGAAATAAAAAATTGAAA
>NW_006921671.1:6230261-6234838 GCF_000298275.1 Orycteropus afer afer
AAAAAAAAAAAAAAATCCTGTGGGGCATAGATCTACTCTTGACACAGATGGGGCTGCCATGAGCCAAAACTGACTCCACAGCAACTGTAGAGTGGCTGCCTGAATTCCCTGGCTTGTAGCTGCCTAGCTCTCCAACCACTGCTGCTGTCAGCACATCTCTAAGGCTGGCTCTTGCCTGCCTTTTTTGTTTTGAAGGATTCTTGTGATTACACTAGAGTCACTCAGATAATCCAGGATAATCTCCCATCTCAAGAGCCCATACCTAATCAGAGCTGCAAAGCCACCTCTGCCATTGAAGGTAACATAATCACAGGTTCCAGGAGTTAGACATGAGCATCTTTCTGGAGAGCTATCATTGTGTCTACCAGAACTGGGAACTGCCTTCAGCCAGCAAGAAAACAGAAACCTCAGTTCTACAACCACACGGTACTGAATTCTGCCACCAGCCTGAATTGGTTTCTCCCCTGGAGCCTCCAGAAAGGAATGCAGCCTGCCAACATCTTCATTTTAGCCTGGTGAGACTACTGGACTTCTGACCTACAGAAATGCTGTTTTAAGCCACTAAGTTTGGGGTAATGTGTATGGCAGCAATAGGAAATTAACACTGTATCTTATTACATTACAGAAGGAGCTCTGGTGGCACAGTGGTGCACTTAGCTGCTAACCAGAGGTCAGCAGTTCCAACCCACCCGCCCCTCCACAGAAAAAACGATGTGTCAGTCTGCTTCCCTAAAGATTAACCAAAACCCAATGCCGCTGAGTCAATTCTAGCTCCTATTGACCCTATAGAATACAATAGAACTACCCCAGAGGGCTTCTAAGGCTGTAATCTTTATCATCTATCCAGAGACCAGAAGTGGTGGTGACTGGCTACTACTACCAACTGTTCTGGGACATACCAACAGGGACATAATAGATGGTCCTGGACAGAATGGGAGAAGACTGCAGAAAAAAACACTAATTCTTATAAAGTGAATAAATAAATAAAGGGTCAAAGTTACTGGACTGGTAGATACTAGAGGAACCCCCAAGACTACTGCCCTGAGATATGCTTTGAACTTTAAACTGAAACTACTCCCAGAGGTCACCTTTCAGCTAAATAACAGATTAGCTCATAAAACAACATCACCCATGACTCCTGTGCTCCTTTAAAAACAAACAAAATCATATACATGAAACCAAATGGTCAACATTTACCCTAAAGCACAGATGAGAAGATCAATGGGGGCAGGGAAGGTGGATTAATGGAAGCAGGACAACCAGGATGGAAATACGGAGACTATCGACACAATGTGGAAAATATCACCTAGGTTACTGAACATTATATTTAGAAATTGTTAAATGGGAACGTATTTTTCTGTGTAAACTTTCACCAAAAACACAAAATATTTATAAAAGAAAAATTAAACTGAGCAAAATAAATCAGTCATAGAAGGACAGATCCTTTATGGATCTCATTTATATGAAAAAAAACAGATAAATAAAACCAAAGATTGTTAGTGGTTACCAGGCATTGGAAGAGGGTAAAAGTGGGAATGGAATATTAGGAAAAGATAGCGACAAGGGTTACACATGAAGAAGGTAACCAATGTCATTGAATTGTACATGTAGAAACTGTTCAACCGGCAAATGTTTCATTGTGTATATTTTCACAATAAAAAAATACATGACTCTATGTGGTTAGTTCCCTAATAACGTGGACATAGTATCTAAGTCCCTTATCAAAGAAGATTAATTCCCAAGAATTTTTAAACAGTAAATTACCACACAGAAAAAAATGTATTATCTCCCTAGCAATGTTTAAAATATACGTGTGTGTGTGTGGGGTGTGTGTGTGTGTGTGTGTGTGTGTGTGTATATATATATATATATATATATATATATATATATATGGAGCTGTGGTGGTGTAGTGCCTAAGGCATTTGACTGCTAACCAGAACATAAATGAAGTTATGAAATTCAGTGATCACAAAACTACGGAAAAACAGTACACTTAAATATATTGCTGGTAACATTCTAAACTGGTTTCTTTTTTCCTAGAAAACAGCCTAACTACAAATGTAGTAAGAGCTATCAAAACTGTTTTTTCCTCATGTTCATAAAAGTCTCTGAATAGTTAATTCTACTTTTGGGCACACAGACTATGAAAATGATCCAAAATAATAGTAACAACAGAAAAAAATGTGTACCAAGATACCACTGTACTGCCATTTACAATATAAATTTTGATAAGACACATAGCAAATAATACAAGAATCAAGCAAAATATAGCACAGAACTACAATAGAATAAAAGCTATTAATAATAAAGTGATGTTGACTAATTCAATATTCACAAATGTATATTATAAAGCTTCAGGCTAAAATAAAAATATCATGGATTCACTAATTAAAATTATGAAAAATACTGGAAATTAATGTGAAGTGATATATTATAATCTTTAAATTCTTGTTTCTGTAAAGTTGTTTACATTTTATATATATAAAATAAAAATAACAGATCTCAATAGTCTATCTTTTACATTTTAACTAAATATACATTTCAGAAGTTTAAGTAACACTCATGAAACATTCCTTTTGTGTCTGTTACTATTCAGACCTACTCTCCAATTTTACTTGTTAAGACATATATAATGTTCAGTTGTTCTCCTCAAGTATAATGAATTTTTTGAAAGGAAAAAAACAAAACCAACTAAATCAAAATCAAAATAAGAATTTTAAAAATTCTTCACAGTTAAAAACATTCGTGAAATGTCTACATTATTTATTCATTTAGCACATAATATGCCCTAAATCTTAGTACAACATCACACATACCTGATGCGATGACAGGATCTTTCATAAGTTCTCTAGTTATTGGACATATAAATTCATCAGGAATCCCAGAAGAAAGAGATTTCACCTTTGTCCTTAGCTCTTCAATTTTCCTCAGCACTTTACTACGCAGCCCTAGAGATTCTGAAAAGAAATTATTCTGTTAGGGCTGGAAAACCACTGGTAATCCTTAAGCAAGACTCCATCTACAACCAAAAATCTTCAGACGTACTCATACCACATGGAATTATTTTCTCTATAAATTACTTGACGAAACGTTGTCGTACTTATTTTAAACAACCTTAGATTCTAAAAGTTTTTCAAAAAGGTTTTTGGACATTGCTACACAAAATCAAAAAAAGCTCATTTACATATTCACAAAACAAAAAAGTCCCCAAAATAAAACCATTTTAAATAGATGTTCATGTTAATAATGTAAAAATTCCATGTTATATTTTTAAACTTAATAAATTGGAATTATTACTTGTTATGAAAAACAATCATAAATAAAGCTCATTTGTCTAAAACTGATATCCAAGTTTCATTCATTCTTAGTTTTTAATCTTATTAATTTTTTAAAAAGTATCTTTTTAATTTTAGGAAGGTCAGTGTTATAAATTTTGGCATTTTTGAGCTAGATGACAGCTCTGTTTTAAGTGGAAGTGTTTGTGGTGGGAAAGAAAAAGAGTTACATTACAGAATGCCTCATAATCCCATAAAAAGCCAAACTAGTTTTCTTTTTTCTAGGAGGTAGTTTTTGTCTTGGACAATATTTTCAAGAATATTTGCAAACATGTTTGGAAACTAGAGAGAGTGTCTCCCTCCCAGTCAGAAAGCAGATTTATTTCCTGACCAGTATAAAGAAAATGGAGAACCTGAGTGGTACAAATAGTTAACACACTCAGCTGCCAACGGAAAGGTTGGAGGCTCAAGTCCATCCAGAGGCATCTCAAAAGAAAAACCTGGTCATCTGCTTGCAAAATATCAGCCAGTGAAAACCCTATGCCGCATACACAGGGGGTTACCATGAGTCAGTATGGGCTCAGTGGCAACTGAAACAAAGATAACATCTTCCTTTCAGGCAAGGAGGCGCTGGGTAAGTTTGGTAGCTGTTCCTTTATAATACTAAGGGATTCATAAACTCAGGGTTCCTCAGCTCTGACACAAACCACCACTGCCTTGCCCCACTGAGAATTAGCGGGAAAGGGGAACCAGTGAGAACATGAAGTTCATGCTGCACTTCTGTGCCACGAAGTAATGAATTGTTTAAATCTATTTGGACTTATTTCCTTATTGACTAAATCAACAGACATGAGAGCCAACCTAACAGCTGTCTCATGTTTAAGAACTGCTTTCCTAAGACTTCTTTCCCATATAACTCACTAAACCCAAACTGAGGATTATAAGACATTTTTGCAAAGCACCACAGAGAAATTAACAATTTTTTTACATGCTGAATGATTCTGCAAAAATATTGATAACTTAATGAGATTTCCTGATTTGTTAAGAGTTCATTATCCAGAATATATAAAGAACTCCTACAGCTCAAGAAAAAAAGGCAAACAACCTAATTATAAAATAGGCAAATATCTGAATAGACATTTCACCAAAGAAACACAAACAACCAACAAGCATAAAAAGGTAAAAAAATACTTAACACTAATAGTCATTGTTGTCATGTGCCGTCGAGTCGGCCCCGACTCCTAGCGACCCCTCCTTGGGTTTCCGAGGCAGTATCACTACGGAAGTAGGATTGCCCAACCT
>NW_006921671.1:6236427-6242606 GCF_000298275.1 Orycteropus afer afer
GGTGGCTGCGATGATGGGCTCAAGTATAGCAGGGATTGTGGGG
Source organism: Orycteropus afer afer (assembly GCF_000298275.1). NCBI lineage: Eukaryota > Metazoa > Chordata > Mammalia > Tubulidentata > Orycteropodidae > Orycteropus > Orycteropus afer. The sequence goes on from NW_006921671.1 coordinate 6,236,471, forward strand.
CTGGCGCAGGATCGGGCAGTGTTTCGTTCTGCTGTGCACGGGGTCGCTATGAGTCGGAAAGGACTCGACAGCACTTAACAACAACATGTGCCGTCGAGTCAGACCCGACTCATAGCAACCCCTCCTTGGGTTTCCCAGGCGATATCACTACGGAAGTAGATTGCCCAACCTTCCTTCCAAGGAGTAGCTGGTGGGTTTGAACCGCCAGCCCTCTGGTTACCAGTCAAATGCCTTCGGCACTATGCTACCAGAGCTCCTATTTAGGGAAAGGTGCCTCCAATATCAAGCACACTATTCTCTGATCATGATGGACAGTCTTACTATTCCAAGTCAGAGAAACAGAAAGTAATAGATTCCGTCCCTTTCTAAGATTTGTCCCAAGGCTAAATTCCAAGTAGTCCCCATCCTATCTACAGTACTTCATTTTTTCAAGGGTAGCTGGGCTGTGTATTTTTATTTTGCCAGGCAAATACAAAGGAGCTCTGGTAGCGTAGTGCCTAAGGCACTTGACTGCTAACCGGAAGGCTGGCAGTTCAAACCCACCAGCCACTCCTTGCAAGGAAGGCTGGGCAATCTACTTCCATAGTGATACCACCTCGGAAACCCAAGGAGAGGTCGCAATGAGTCGGGTCCGACTCGACGGCACATAACAACAACAGGCAAATACAATGGAGGGTTAAGAGAAGTTATAATAATGAATTGAATTATTCATAAAATAATAATTGAATTATGTCCCCCTAAAATATATGTCAACTTGGCTGGGCCATGATTCTCAGTGATTTGTCAATGGTGATGTAGTCTGACAGTTATGTAATGATGCAAGCATCCATTATGATGTGATCTGATGTAATTATCCTATGTGTTGTGAATCCTAACCACTATGATGTTTATGAGGCAGGATTAGAGGCAGTTATGTTAATGAGACAAGATACAATCTAAAGTATTAGGCTGCATCTTCCATCAATCTCTTTTGAGATATAAAAGATTAAACAAGTGAGCAGAGATCAGAGGGACTTCCACCAGGGAAGAAGAGCTGGGAGCTGAGTGTGTCCTTTGGATCAGAGGTCCCTGTACTGAGACCCTGCTAGGCCCAGGGAAAACTGATGCAAAGACACATGGAGCTCTCCAATGAATCCTGGACCCACAGATGTTGAGAGGAGACAAAGACTTTCCTCCATAACCAACAACAAAGAAACTCTTCCCCCAGAGCTAGCACTCAGAATTTGGGCTTCCAGCCTCCTTAACTGAGAGAGGATAAATTTCTGTTTGTTAAAGCCATCCACTTGTGGTATTTCTGTCATAGCAGCACTGGGTAACTAAGACAACTATGTACTCTAAGCTAAGTACAGAGAGAAATTAGGATGGAGATGAATAACTTACCAGGTGAACAGGATCAACAGACTGAAGGTTTTGATAAGGTTAAGTATTGAGAAAGGATAAGAGATGGTGGAAAATGTCATGGTTGGGGTATGTTTAGTGATAATTTTCCATGTGAAAATTCTTCACTTGAGTGGAAACGGTTTGATAAACTGTCCTGAGTATTTCTAGAATATGCTATAATTAGAAATAGACATCTCATTGGATAATTACAAATTTTACAGTAAGAGAAGACATACAGGTAGCCCCTGCTTTTTGAATGTTTGCTTTATGCCACTTCACTTTTATGAGAGATCTGCAGTAGTACTTGTTTTCACTAACCAAAAGATACCCAAAGAGGATTTTCATTTTACAATAAAAAAGCAAAAAGTAAAACTAGTATTGAGCGTTTGTTTTGCAGCAAGCAATTAAAGAGGCAGTGCCTACTCTGAGCAGTGACAGTGGCATCACCAAGCTCTTTTCTGGGGAACTACACTCAGTATCTCAGCATCAGGCTGCTACAGTTCTGAACTGTGTCTGTGAACATCATATGTTAGTGTTATTTTAGGCTTTCTGTGTTATTTGGTATAATTTGGAGTAGGTTATTCTTCTGGGTTTGGGAACACTTAAAAATTTTCCCATATAAATTAATGGTAATTGCTTCATCACTTTACACTATTTCAACTTATAAAAGGTTTCATAGGAACAAACTACTTTCAGATAGGATTTAATATTAGAAAAAATATACAAGCATTTAATGTTCTGAAAAAAAGTATATCTCCCTCTGCCAAAATATTACACACTCAATGGCATAAGGGTTTTTTTTTTTTAATACTAATATTTATAATAGAGAAAGCAGATTCAAAAATGCTCCAGATAAGTTTAAACTGAATGTTATCCTTACCTGATTTTAATGACATTAAAAATGAAGTCACATCACCTTGCCCTTAGGGAAATAATTACCAAATCACATCTATAGATCCAACAAGAGACAAGCATCTCTCTTAGTGCATACCTCCAAAACCAGGTTGGGGGCGGGGGTGGGAGCTGTAAAATTAATTGCTCAGGAGGAAAAGACCCTCACCAGCAGAGGGATAATAAACCAGTAGGGTCAAAGGGTAAGATCAGGCTACTATTTACTATAGTCCTGAAAAGGCATATGGTTCTTGACAAGAGGACCAATGAAAATTGTTTACCAACTCTCCTACTCTCCTCCTGACCCTTTATCAACCCTGGAAATGCCACATAATTGAGAACTATGATTCTAGAATTGAGAACTGGGTTCTAGAAACCAGTAATCATCAAAAAGATAAAATGAAACTCTGAAAACTCCCTAGGATTTATGTGAAATAGTTGAGGGTTGGGAAACGCCATATGTCTTTTATTCTTCCCAGCCTTATCCTGTATCACTGCCAACAGGTAGAGGAATTCGGGGGGTAAAAAAAGCAAAACAGTACCCCCAGTGTAGTAGGAGCTCTGGTGGTGTAGTGCTTAACCAAAAGGCTGGAGGTTCAAACCCACCAGCCATTCCTCAGAAGGAAGATTGGGCAATCTACTTCCACAATGATACCGATCCGACTCGACAACAGTGAGTTGTTTTTTTTTCTTTTTTTATCAACGGGAGGCAGGATGATATCAGGGCAGCCCTAGAGCCTGGGAACTAACAAGCACAGACCATGAATCACCTCACAGAACCAAAAGTTGGTTCTTGGAAGCAAAGCTAAAAATCTACTTTTAAAAAATTATGAAAACGAAAAAAATAAACTTCTGACATGAATGATCAAGAAAAAAAACATAAAAATGACATTAAAAAAGAAAGAAAAAAAAATTACAGGTACACTACCTACCCACCCACCGCCATAAAATTGGTTCCCCCTCATAGTGACCCAGAGGGATCTCAAGGCTACAAATCTTTATGGAAGTAGATTGCCTCATCATCCTCCTGTGGAGCAGCTGGTGGGTTTGAACCCATGACCTTCTGGTTAGCAGCCAAATGCTTTACCCACTGTGCCAGTAAAGAGCTTCTTACAGGTATCACTCATACTCACTCACTGTAATCAAGTCAATTCTGACTCAGTGACACCCTTTGAGTTTCCAAAGCTGTAAATCTTCATGGAAGTAACGGCCTCATCTTCTGTGGAGCAGCTGGTGGGTTCGAACCACTGACCTCATTAGCAGCCAAATGCCTTAACCACTACACCACCAAAGCTCCTTACAACTATACTAGGGATTTTTAAAAGAGGATTTGGAGAAGATGGTAGCGGAAACAGCACATAAAAACAGAGCAACTAGATAGCAAAATCAAATCCCACGGACTTTTCCAACAGAACAGTGGCAAGCTAGCCTCATGAACTCTTTGATATAAAAGTGAGCCATAGACCTGTGGCTGACATCTTGTGGAAGGAAACAACAGGGAATCTAACAGACTTGAGAAGAGACTCGAAAACATCCAACAACTATTCACTGGAAAGGGAGTAGGGTCAGTTAAGAGCCACAGGAGAAGCTGGAAGGGGCCCAGTAGGGTTGGTGCACAGGCCCACACTGATTAGATATGAAAGGATTGTTCCACTTTCATTCTGTGCAAAGAAAATAAACATGGTAAATGTTCTAGTACTGTTTTTGTTCTCTAGAGCTCTCTAACAGGAATGCCCCAAGTAGGTGTTTTAACAAACAAGGTTTTATTCTCTTACAGTTTAGGAAGATAGAAGTCCGAGTTCAAGGTGCCAGCTCTAGAGGCTGGGTGAAGGCCCCTCGATCTCGGGCTTTATTCACCTCTGCCTCTTGCTATCAGTCTACTGGAGGTGGAGGCATCTCTTAATTCAGGCAGCTGCTGAGGCTGACAAATCCAAGGCTGACAAGTAAAATGGCACAGTCCCAAGATTATCAAGCAACATGGTAGATGTTCAAGTCCAGAAACAGTCCCAAGACTGGCAGACAATGCAGCAGGCTGCTGAATGAAGATTCAGCTAAATGCAGGCCAAAAGCTCGAGACCTTCATCAAAGTGTCTTCTTACATACTGGAAGCAGACAACATCCCTAAGGCAACTACTCAGCTGTTTCAGTAGATTCCACCATGGATTGATTACCAGTCTCATCATAGGGAATAACTATATACAGCTGACCAGCCACTCAAAACCAGGCCCAGACAAGTTGACACATAACCCTAACTACTACAAGTATTTAAAAATATCTGCAGGTACATAAGTCAGGCAACAAGTGAAAATCTACATAAGGAAGTAGGAACTGTACGAAACTTTCAAAATTTGAGGATGTGAAGAAAGGTGATGTATAAAGTTGCCATTATAACTTTAAAATTAGAAAATGAGAAATATGTCTCATAGCCTTTTATAATTTAAACTCAACATTGGTGGGAGATTCAAGCAGAGCAAAAGGCAGGATGAACCTTTGAAAAAAACCTCATTTCCAATCAGAAATATATGACTGATGATTATTTGAGTATTGAGTATAAAGACTGCTCTAATATACAGCAGCTCCTTGGCATTTGTCATTCCAAGTTTCTACTATTTTATCATCTATAGCAATCCCAAATTTCAAAATATGTAGCGTTCGCAAAATTCCTAAAGCCCAGATAGAAATTAAGGCCAGTGTGCAAATGACATGGCTAGTCAGAGAACTTACTGCCTGCTCAGAATCACATCTCAAACTGACATTCTTACTCTTTACCTTTCATACTTTATGCCTTTTGAAAGAGAGTAAATGCTACAATAGCGCCAACAAATTTGTGGATTCAAAAGTCTCAAGCATATCCCTCTCAATGTGAAGAATCTTTTGTACCTGTAATCTTTACTTTGACATTCAGTATGCAAATGTAGTACTAGATATAAGAAGTTACTTCTACCTAAAACTTTTGCCTATTGTATGTATTTCATTAACATAATCCTAGAAGAGGACTATTATTCTTCGTTAGAGCTCTAGATTCCAAAAATATACAAGTCTGCAGAAAGTTCCTTTATTCCCTATTTACAAAAGGCCTACTGAATAAAGATTTGTAGACTGCTCAGTTCCTACAAAATAATTATTTTAAGTGTCAGACTTAATAGATCTGCTAGTTTTGTCTTTAAAACTCTAATGTATCACACTTTTCACAACTAACCCACTTCCTACATATGATGAGGAGCCCTTGTGGAGCAATAGTAAAGTTCCTGGCTGCTAACTGAAAAGTTGGTGGTTTGAACTCTTGTGGAGAAAAATGAGGCAGTCTGCTGCTATAAAGAATACGGCCTAGGAAATCCTATGGGCAGTTCTAGTCTTTCATATAGGCTCCCTATCTCCTTGCTGTCGAGTCGAATGAAACTTATAGCGACCTCTCCTTAGGTTTCCGAGGTGATACCTCTCTGAAAGTAGATCGCCCAATCTTCCTTCTGAAGAGTGGCTGATAGGTTTGAACTGCCAGCACTCTGGTTAGCAGTCAAATGCCTTAGGCACTATGCCACCAGAGCTCCCTATTAGTTGGGATCAACTCATGGCACACAACAACATATGATAAATGTTAAACAAATTCAGATTTATTCACACTGATGTAGAAACCTTTTTAAATATTGTGCCACAAAGGCCAATTCAAGTAAAATGGTTATTCTTAGAAGTATAAAATAAAGTTTGTTAACATATATTTATCAGTTTCCTCTTAACAGACCCCAAACAGGATAGACCCCAAAAGAAAATCACCAAGACATGCTGTGTTGTTGTTGTTAAGTGCCATTGAGTCATTTCCGACTCATAGCGACCCCATGCACAGCAGAACGAAACACTGCCCGATCCC
>NW_006921671.1:6246756-6256401 GCF_000298275.1 Orycteropus afer afer
ACCATACACAAAAACGAACTCCAGATGGATCAAAGACTTAAATGTGAAACCTAAAACTATAGAGTTCCTCAAGGAAAAACTAGGGGCAAATTTAGGGGCCCTAATATGTGGCATAAATAAACTATCAAGCATAATTCAAAATGCACAAACAGCAGAAGAGAAACCAGATGACTGGGACCTTCTAAAGGGAACCCTTTGGAGAAAGAAACAACAGCCAACAACAACTGACCATTAACACACATGATGACATAACTCAGAAATCAACCCAGCTATGGAAGCATCCAAAGTAAATAAGCCTACAAGATTGTAAACAGGGAACCAGAGACATCAATTGACAAATGAGGACAACTACAACCAAAGAGGGAAAAAACTGTGTCATTACAGAACTTTTAGATGGTAGGGAAGTCAAGACAACTACAAGATAGAACGGACTGTTCTAAACAGGGTAGCCTCTAAGAAAAATGATAAACATTCATATGAAAACAAAAAAGAGGACCAATACAAATATTTAGCAAATACCAAAACAATAGCAATGAAGGAAGTGATAGAGCGATTCATAAACAAAACGAACTCAGCATAGAAAATTATATGGAAAAAAGAAATTCACACCACAGAAAAGCACATAACAAAAAGGACAGCAACAAATTCATATTTGCCAATAATTACATATCTGGCAAGGGACTTATCTCTAAGATTTACAGAAAACGCCAACTCCTCAACAGCAAAGGGATTAATAATCCAATTGAAAAATGGAGAGAAAATATGAATAGAAACTTCACCGAGGACGATATTCAGTTGACTAGCTAATACATGAAGAGACACCCACAATCACTGGCCAGCAAGAGATGCAAATCAAAACAACGAGATATCATCTCACCCCAGCACTGATGGAAAGGTTCAATGAGACAGAAAATAGCAAATGTTGGCGGGGATGTTAAGAGATTGGGACACTCATACACTGCTGGTGGGACTATGATACAAACACTGTGGAAAGCAATATGGCAATTCCTTAGAAAGTTGGAACTGGACATATCATCTGACCCAGCAATCCCATTACTAGGTATATATCCTGGAGAGGTGAGAACCAGGACAGGAACAGATATACGGAAACCACGTTTATCACAGCAATATTTACAACAGCAAAAAGATGTAAACAACCTATGTGCCCATCAATGGAAGAGTGGATGACCAAGCTATGGCACATACACCAAAAGGAATGCTATGCAGCACTAAAGAATAGAGTCTGCAAAACACCGCATAACATGGATGAACTTGGAGGACATTATGCTGAGGGAAATAAGTCAATCACAGAAGGACAAATATAGTATTAGTTTGTTGTTGTAGAGGGTCAAAGAAAGGTTTATATATGGAGAAAAACTTTTTTTGTTGGTTGCCAGGGGTGGGAGAGGAGGTGAGGAAACACTGCAAAAACAAAAAAATGTGTTGACCCATGTCACTTTAGTTTTGTGTGTTTCACTGTACATAAATTGTATTTCAATAAAATGGATTTAAAAAATTTAATTCTCTATGAGTTCAATTCCCATTTGGAAGAAAAGTCTTACATTTCTTAAAATTCAAGACTAAAAGAAATTGATTGTAGTTTAAAGTAGCACTTGAAGAAGATTAAAGTTAGCTCCTTGATCCTTTATAATCTGGCAAACACTTTAAGATATTTGTGAAAAAAAATCAATGTCCCAGTCTATTTATATACTAATTTACTCTGAGTTTAATCTGTGCTGATGGGCCTATAATGTATAAAGATATTGGACAAGAATAGCACAGGAGGAGGAAGGGCAGGGATGGAACTATATACAGCAAAGTTTTTACATACTAGTATAATTAAGCTGGTATCTGAACTAGATTTTTATAAATTAAGGTGTTAATTGTAACCCCAGGCAACCACTAAAAAAGTAACTCAAATAGAGTAAGAGAATTAAAATGGTACATTAGAAAATATCTAACACAAAAGAAAGCATTAATGGGGGAACAGAAGACCAAAATGACCTGAGACACATAGAAAACAAATAGCAAAAAGTAGATGTAAATCCTACCTTATCAGTCATTACTTGAAGTGGAAAAACAACCCACAAGTGGGAGAAAATATTTGCAAATCATGTATCTGCTAAGGTACTGTTGTTGTTATGCACCGTTGAGTCAGACCCAACTCATAGCGACCCCTCCTTGGGTTTCTGAGGCAGTATCACTATGGAAGTAGATTGCCCAACCTTCCTTCCAAGGAGTGGCTGGTGGGTTTGAACCACCAGCCTTCTGGTTAGCAGTCAAGTGCCTTTAGGCACTATGCTACCAGAGCTCCTGCTAAGGTACTAGTATCCAGAATATTTAAATAACTCACACACTTAATAATAAAAAGACCTGATTGAAAAATGAGCGAAAGACCTGAGTAGACATTTCTCCAAAGGCAATATACAAAGTACCAATAAGTAAATGAAAAGACACTCAACACCATTAGTCTTGGGGAAAATGCAATTCCAAACCACAATCAGATACTAATTTATAATCACTAGGATGGCTAAAATGATGAAGACAGTTAATAACAAGTGTTGTCAAGGATGTAAAGATATTGAATCCCACATACATTACTACTAGGTATATTAACCAGCATAGCTGTTAAACACAGAATGACCACATAACACAGTAATTTCACTCCTAGATATATGCCGTTGTTGTTGTTAGGTGCTGTTGAATTGGCTCTGACTCATATATACTTTAGGAAATGAAAACATATGTTCACATAAAAACTTGTACATGAATGTTCATGACAGCCAAAAAGTAGAAACAACACAAATGTTCATGAACTGATGATAAAGAATACATGAAATATGGTACATGCGTACAATGGAACATTATTCAGACATAACAAGGAATGAAGTACATACTAAAACATGAGTGAAATCCGAAAACATTAAGTAAGGGAAAGAAGCCAGTCACAAAAGGCCATATATTGCATGACTCTTTCATAAGAAATGCCTAGAACAGGCAAATTCACAGAAAAAGTATGAGTGATTGCCAGGAGATGGTGGGTGGGAGGGGAAATGGGAAGTGACTGCTACTCAGTATGGGGATTCTTTCTGGGGTGATGAAGATGTTCTGGAAGTACAAAGTGGTGATGGTTGCACAAGTCTATGAATATACTAAAACCACTGAATTGTACATTTAAAATGCAACTTTTGTGCTATGTAAATTATATTTCAATGAGAAATGTAATTAAAAAAAAAATTACAGATATCCAAAGAAGTGCTATGTAACATTATTTTCTCTAACCTAGTAAAAATACACCCTCCCTCTATAAAAGGCAAACATCAGAATATATTAAGAGGAAACTATTAATATAACTAAAACTAACCTAAGAGTAAATTATTAAAAGTCTTTAAGATTGTCTATCTTTCACCAGTCTTACCAATTTTCAAATCATCAGCTAGACCTTCTTTTGTAAGATTCAATAGTTCTTTTCCATCAATGTTATTCATCTTGAAAACACCAACAAGATCTTTTAAACCTTGTTCACAAAGCCACATTGAGACATCATCCTCTGACCAATCTTCAGTAAACTGCTTCAACTGATCTTCTGTGCTCCTTGCTTAAGCAAAACAAGAAACACCATAAGCAAAAAGAAAAGATAACAAAAGAAAAAGCATTTCCTTTATACATTCTCACTTCAAAATACAAAGTAAACTAAAATTTCCTTAAATCTGTGTTTTACTACTTTCTTTGAATAATTACAAAAGATCAAATATCACCACATATAATTAAATTATTAATACCAAATTACTAAATGAGGTGCTCTGGTGGGGCTGTGATTAAAGCACTGGGCTGCTAACTAAAAGGTCAGCCATTCAAACCCACCAGCCACTCCATGGGAGAAAGATGTGACAGTCTGCTTCTGTAAAGATTTATAGGCTTGGGAGGGATGTACACAGGGAAGAGGTAACTATTGGGAGGAAGTGGGAGGGAAGGTGTTGCACTGGGGTAAATTGTAGTCAATGTCATGAGACAACATGTGTGTGAACTGCTGTATGGAAAGTGAATTTGCTCTATAAACTTTCACCTAAATCACAATTAGAAAAAAAAAATATTTATAGGCTTGGAAACCACTATGGTGCAGTTCTACTCTGTCCTATAGGGTCGCTGTAAGTCAGAATCAACTTGATGAAAGTGGATTTAGTTTTGGTTTGATTTAAATTACTAAATACTAACCTTTTGAAAACATTTCATTTTCACTATAGAAAAAAATTTTCCTTTATTATATAAAATTCATATCAGCAGAAGTATTCTATTTGCCCCATCATCTGTATAGCAGCACTACTATTTGTTTAGACGCTCCGGTGGTATAGTGCCTAAGGCATTTGACTACTAACCAGAAGACTGGTGGTTCAAACCCACCAGCCACTCCTCAAAAGGAAGACTGGGCAATCTACTTCCGTAGAGATACCGCCTCAGAAACCCAAGAAGGGGTTGCTATGAGTCAGATTTATTCTAAAAGTGATGAAAATAAAACTCCTATGTTAGTGTCAACGTTGCCTGATAAGCCCCAAAATAAAACCAACAAAATGAAATTATTATTTCTATTTTGTTCTCAGACTATAATTATTTGAAAAAATACTATGGAATATAAATAGCTTATAAAATTATAGGTGGTGTGATACACATGAAGTGTGAACCCCAAAGCTTTTACAAACAGTTTCAAGGTTAAGTCAAGGAGCCCTTATGGTGCAGTGGTTAAGTAGTTGGCTGTAAACAAAAAGGTGAGCAGTTCAAACCACCAGCTGATCCATGGGAGAAAGATGTGGCAGTCAGCTTTGCAAAGATTTATAGCCTTTGATGCCCTATGGGGCAGTTCTTAGAGAGCTCTAGTGGCACTGTGTTTAAGGCAGTGGATTGCCAACCATAAGGTCAGTGGTTCAAACCCACCAGCTGCTCGACAGGAGAAAGATGAGGCACTGTGTTTCCATAAAGATTTACAGCCTTGGAAACGTTATGGAGGTTGCTATGAGTCAGAATTGACTAGAGGGCAAAGAGTTTGTTTTGGTTTAGGGCAGTTCTATGCTGTCTTATAAGTTCGCTATGAGTCAGAATTAACTCTATGGCAGTGGGTTTTGGTTGCAAGGTAGGTCAACTACTTTAACACTGGTTTATCTAAAATTATTTTTAAATTAAATGGAAGATCGGGCAATCTACTTCCGTAGTGATACTACCTTGGAAACCCAAGGAGGGGCTGCTATGAGTCAGATCTGACTCTCTACAGCAGTGAGTTTGGGTTTTTTTAGATGGATACTTTGCATGGAGAATAGCAATGTGAGTACTTCGCAGAAAAACGTACTGAATTTGTGATTTTAACAGTGAATGGATGAACTGGATAAAAGATGAAGTCCTTACTAACCTTGACAAAGTGCTTCTGAGTCAAACTGCCAGATGTTCACTGTTTTGTCCATTGAACCAGTGGCAAGTAAAAGGATATTGGGTGCAAAGGCACAAGTTGTCACATACCTAGTTAATAAAAACAATTATTATTTATCTTCTGACTAATTTTTTATTATTATTAATACAGAATAAGGTTAATTTCAGACCTGGTATGCTGAGTCAACGTGTGAAGTACATTCTCGGTATTCTGGAAAATAACAAGAACAGCTTTATATTTACTCAGGCAAGAATAAGACTACTGATAAAGTTTATTTCTGACCCATTTGATATAAATGGTTTATGTGGTATATGTATTCTAGTATCTACTATTTTTCACTAATTAATACTTAAACCAATAAAAGAATACTAGGGAGTATTATCAAGTATTTTATTTCACTGTTCAATTATCAACATTGTTGTCAAGTGACCACCTTTCTAGAAATTTTTAGTATAGTAGATAAACCCTTGGCATATTCTGAGTTGTTTGAATTAACTAACAGTAACCCAAATAATTATTACATTAAATAATTTGTATTTTTGCTATGGTATTTGACTTGTACACATTGCAGGATCAGTGAATACAAATTAGTCATTTAGATTTTGAGTGTACTTAAATTTTTATGCCCATCTAGTATATAGATGTATTTAACTGTGACTCACATACCTACTTTATAGGGAAAATTATGTTATAGTTGTTTTAGTGAATGTGAGATCTCACAGAAATTTCATAAGAAATGTTAAGGATCTATTGCACCTAGCTTGTGTCTTCTGATTTTCTGTTAGAATTTCTGTGTGGAGGATCAGTTTAGATTTCTTGCTTGATTTACTTCACTTTGATGACTGACATCTCCATTTAACTGATTGGCATAGCTACAGCCTGAACTTGATCAACAGTGATTTCTCTTGCAGCGTATTTTCATCAACTATATCTTTATTAGATAGAAGACACTCATTTTTTTTTTTCTTTTCATACTCTTTGAACTTCGTCTTTACCCACGTGGATCTGCCAAAAATTTCTACTTTTCCCAAGTTCACGGTAACCTACTCTTTCTTATACTAGTCTCTAAATCCAGACAGGACTCTACTTTTAGCTGTTTGAGTATGTATAAAAGAGGAATTGAGGACAATCTGGTAAAACTGATACCAAAATTTAAATGGAAATGTCAAGAACCAAGAATAGCCACATGAAGCCTTGGAAAGAAAGAATGGTTTTGGAGCAAGGATGGATTAATAGAAAACAGTCTAAAAACAGACCCATACATGGTCAGTGATATTTGACAAGACAGCACAGCAAAATAGTGAAGATGGTCTAATAATTCTCCCAAAATCCCTGAGGTAAACCTTCATTCTTTGTTGTTATGGAAGCCTGGTATAAATGTTCAAAAATAATTGATTGAAAATAATTTTTCACGATACTGGTGCTCTTTAAATCTGTATTTTCTATGACCACATTTAAAATCCTATTCATCTTAAAATCATTATTGATATATTTAAAAGCCTCTTCCAAAACCAATACTTTACTTTCATAACAGCTTAAACATTTATGAAAATGTATATATTATATTCTTGGGCATACTAAACAGAAAAAAAATGTACTCTTCCTTCATTTTGCTTAACTAAAAAATCTTCAAGTGCAGCAGCCTAATCAAGATAACGTAGGTCTCACCAGATCCTGAAATACTTACAGTGTCATACACTAGGACAGACTTATCCACCGATCTTAAAGAAAAAGAAAAAAAAGAAAAAATTATAGGTGAAAAGCTCTAGAAAAACAAAGAACAGCATTTAGGTAATTAGTATTATTAAACAATTTTTGAAGAAAAGGCTGAATTATCGATCTATAAAATTTAGAATACAGTCTTTTTGTTCACATGTATGAACTTTGATTCAAAAAATCTATATAACATATGTGAATTTAATCAGAAAATTATCAAATTTATTAAAACAATAACCAAACTAGTTGCCAATGAATCGATTTCAACTTACGGCCACCCCACGTGTGTCATGGTGGATCTGTGCCCCAGGGCTGCAGGGGCTGAATTTCTGGAAGTAGATTGCCAGGCCTTTCTTCCACAGTGCCTATGGGTGGACTCAAACCTCCAACCTTTTGGGTAGCACCTAAACATGGTGACCATTTACACCACCCAGTGGCACTAAACAACAGCATATGCAATTTATAATATATAGAACAAGTGCCCATGATACATAAATAAGACACAATTCCATATCAAGACCTGGCAGAAAACTTTCACCTGTGATCTTTATAGAGAGGATGCTGTGAAACATGAACATAGAAAACACAGTCTCTCTTGAGAAAATATAAGTTTCAAATACTGTCATAATCACCTCACTATAGGCCAATGGCTCAAACACAATTCGGAAAAGCAGAAATCAGGAGAAAGGAAATAAAATGGTATGTTATACAATTCCTTGATGTTCTGAATTGAATAGAAAATAATAATAGTAAACATGTATCTAGCAATTACTATGCCCAAACATAAGTAATAAATGCTTTCCCTATATTTTCTTATTTAAGTTTCATTAACAATGTCATGAGGAAAGTATATTCCGTGTTTTATAATTGAGAAAAGTGAAGTGGAGAAAAGATACAGAACTAGAACTTATTCAAGTAAGGGGCAGGGCTGGGATAAAAACTCTGTGTTTTATTTTTAACTTTTTATTGCAATTTGGGTGAAATTTTACAAAGGAGATTCATTTTCCATTCAACAGTTCAGACATTTTGCTCTGTGACACTGGTTACATTCTCCACAGTGTAACAGCTGTTCTCCTACTTCCTCCCTGTGGTTACCTTTCCCTACATCGTTTCTTGCCTATGTCTCCCTATCTCCCCGTACAAATGCTGCCCTTCTGATCTCCCATGGGTGACTGTTCTAAGGAGTACATCTCCCTGGTACAGGTGTTTAGCTCATAGACCTGTCTATTGTTTGGCTCAGAGTTAAACCATAGGAGTGAGTTCAATTTCAGGCCCTAAGGCTTAGTCAGGGCCATGGTTTTGGGGGTTTCACCAATCTCTATCAGACCAGTAAGTCTGGTCTTTATGATTTTGAGTTTTGTTCCACATTTTTCTCCCATTCTATCCAGGATCTCTCATTTGGATCCCTTTCCAAGTGGTTAAGAAGCTCTGGTAGCATTTGACTGCTAACCAGAAGGCTGGTGGTTCAAACCCACAAGCCACTCTATGCAAGGAAGATGGGGCAATCTACTTCCATAAAGATTTACTGCTTTGGAAACCCAATGGCAGTCACTATGAGTCAGAATCAACTCAATGGCAGGGGGGCGGGTTTGGTTTTTTGGTTTCCAAGTGGCTGGCATTGATAGCCAGGTACCATTTAGTTCTTCTGGTCCCAGGGCCATATAGGTTGAGGTTCTCATGGTCCATTAGTCTTCTGGACTGTTTCTATGCATCGCTGATTTTCTTCTTTGTTCCAGACAAGGACAGACCAATAGTTGCCTCTTAGGTGGCTGCTTGTAAGATTTTAAGACCCCAGTCACTACTCACCAAAGATGTAGAACAATATTCTTGTATACCATGTTGTGTCAATTGAGCTTAATGTTCCCCAAGAACATCGTCTCCAGCCCACCATGGTCCTTCACTCCCTCAAGGTACTTAGTTGTAGCTAAGAGGTTATCCTATCTTTGCCTCTTGTTATGTTTAAACTGCATATGGACATTTTCATAGCACATACAAATACATATGCATATGTAGGAATATCATCTGCCAAACCTCTGTATGATCATGGGTATATTCCTATTTGCCTATCCATACCTGATCTTCTTGCCTGCCCATCTATGTATCCACCAGCAGATTAGTGTTTGCTATTTATGATAACACAATATTGTGGATACAAAGTATTTACCTTTATTGTCTGTATCTCTTGTGCACCTGTGTCTTCCTTTTCCTTAGTGATATTGTGCGAGTCACACATTTATTATTATTATTATTATTAATTGTGATTTGGGTGAAGATTTACAGAGCAAATTCGCTTTCCATACAGCAGTTCACATATACTTTGTCGCATGTCACTGACCACAGTTTACCACAGTGCAACAGCTCCCCTCCCACTTCCTCCCCATAGTTACCTTTTCCCAGTGTCCATCCCTCCATACTCTCCTGCCCCAAGCTGTCTCCCTGTGCATAAGCAGCCCTTCCTTCTCCCATGATTGTTCTCTCCAGGGCATGTGTCTACTTGAGGTAAATGTTTAACT
>NW_006921671.1:6258901-6299475 GCF_000298275.1 Orycteropus afer afer
ATTTCTTATTCGTGTTATTTGTATTCTCTCCCTCTTTTCCTTTGTTAAATTTGCCAGTGGTTTGTCAATTTTATTGATCTTTTCAAAAAACCAACTTCACACATTTTTGTTATATTGCTTTTCCCTGCACCCATATCAAACCTGTCTCTTAATATCCATCTATTTTCCCTCTCTTTCCCTTTCCTCTCATCTCTGGTAACCAACAAAGAAAATTCCTTCCCTGTGTAAACTTTTTCTTAACTTTTTATAATAATGGACTCATACCACATTTGTCCTTCTGTGATTGACTTATTTCACTCAGTGTGATGTTCTCCAAGTTTGTCCATGTTATGAAGTGATTTTCTGGTTCTTCTTATTCTTTAATGTTGCATAGTATTCCATTGTGTGTATGTAGCACAGTTTGGTTATCCGTTCATCTTGATGGGCACTTAAGTTGTGCTATTCAATTTTCAGTAAAGCTTTCACAGAACATGTAATTTCAAGCAATGTGATATCTGATTAAGCTCCATAATAAATAAGTTGTAATATATACTTTAAGGTAACTAGAAGTTACCTTGAATTGACTAGTTCAACAGAATTGTTTTCTATGTTATAGAGAGTGTAACCTCTGCCTCCCCTCATCCTCACTCCCCCCCCAAAAAAAAACAAAAAAAAAAAGATTATTTGGGTGTTGGAAAAGGTAGTCTTCTTGTTCTAGTCATTATTGAGTAAGAAAGGGTTGTTAGTTAGTTGCTGCTTTGCTGCTAAGTGCCATCAATTTGGCCCCAACTCATAGTGACCCCATGGACAACTGAATAAAACAGTGCCCAGTCCTGTGCCATCCTCCTAATCATTGCTGTGTTTGAGCCCTGTGTTGTAGCCACTGTGCCGATCCATCTCGTTGAAGGTCTTCCTCTTTTTGCTGACATTCTACTTTACCAAGCATGATGTCCTTCTCCAGACTAGTCCTTCCTGATACGTCCAAAGTATGTTTGTTAAACTACTTGTAATTCATGACAATTAACTTCTATCATCTACATTATATTTCCTAAAGTCTCTCCTCCTTCTTACGTAGTCCTGTTTAGCAAAACCAAAAAGTAAAATATCCAAAATTAATAATTCAATGGATTGGCTTAAAGCTCACTAGAGAAAACTGAAGAAATAGTGAAAAGGAAACACTGTCCAGAATGCACAAAAAATAGAATGAAAAAACAGAATGAAAGATAAGAAACATGGAGTTTACAGTGAGAAGATATAATTTGCATTTGACTGGAGTCCAAGAATTAGAGGAGTGAAAGAAGGAACCAGAGCAATATTTGAAGAGGTAAGAATTTGATGAATTTAATGAAAGATAATAATCTACAGATTTTAAAAGTTCAACAAATCTCATCAAAAAGAAACTAAATCAAAAGAAACCCAGATCTAGATACATCAAGGTAAATGTGCAGAAAACCATAAAGAGGAAATTTTAAAGTAACCAAATAAATATATAAATTACATTAGAAGGAACAACAGTCAGAACAAAACTGACACAAAAATGATGTCATGAGCAAGTTGGGTTTATTCCAATAAAGTACAGCTAGTTTAACACTTGAAAATCAATGCAATCAATACCACACTAGTAGAATAAGGGCGCTCTGGTGGTATAGTGGATGAGGGACTTGACTGCTAACCAGAAGGTCAGCAGTTCAAACCCACCAGCTGCTCCGTGGAAGGAAGACTGGGAAATCTACTTCCATAAAGATTTTCATTATGTCCATTGTCCTGGTAGTATTATAAGAGCCTGGTGGTGCAATGCTTAAGTGATAGGCTGCTAACCAAAAGTCTGGCAGCTTAAACCCACCTACTGGCTTCACAAGAGAAAAGACCTGGCTATCTCCTCCCATGGAGATTAGAGCCTACAACATCTTATGGGTCAGTTCTACTATCTCACATGGGGTCACTATGAGTTGGAATCAACTAGATGGCACCTAGCAACAACCTAACAGTATCAGCCAGTTCAATAAGGCAAAGAAAAGATATGGAAGGCATAACAATTAGAAAGAAAGGAATATTGTTCATCCTTAAAGAGAAATGAAGTCCTGATACATATGATGACATGGATGAATCCTGAAAGCATTATGCTGAGTGGAATCAGCCAGACAAAAAACGACAATACTGTATGAGCCCACTTACATGAAATATCTACAACAGGCTAACACATAGACACCAAAGTTTATTAGTGGTTACTGAAGCAGTGGAAGGGAGACATGAGTAGTTATTGCTTATGGGGTACTGGGTTTCTGTTAAGGGTGACGAAAACAATTTCAAATGGATAGTGGTGATGCTGCAGAGTCATATGCATATAATTAAAGTCACTGAATTATATACATAAAATGGATGAAATGGCAAATGTTTTGTTACATATATTTCACAATAAATTTTTTTAAAAGGATGAATAAATTATAATGAAACATTACATAGCAGTGAAAATCAGTAAACCAAAATACATGCAACAATTTGAATGAATCTCACAAATGTTATGTTGGATAAGGGAGGTCAACACAAATAATTCATATTGTATGATTTGTTTAAAATCAGTTTCAATAAAGAAGGAAAAAAAAAAAAAACTAGAGTATTAAAGAATTACTATGTAGTTTATAATTGTGACCTGAAGAGATGTAACCAAAAAGGCACTTGGAAAGGGGAGAGTTTTTGAAACAGAACCAGCAATGTTCTATTTTTCGACCTAAGTAGCAGTTATACAAGTTTGCATCACACTAACTTCTCAAGCTATTCTCTTACATTTTATGTATTTTTCTGTATTTCCATTTTATTTCAAATAAAAATGGTTTATGAAAATTAAATTAAACCACTTACCCAGAGACTAGCATCTGCCCATCATGGGAAAAAGCACAAGCCAGAACAGGAGCACAGTGCCCACTCAGTGTACTTTTATATTTTAATCCAAGACCTGCTAATAACAAGATAAGAAAAGTTAGCGAGCTGACCATAAGCTGAGTGCCAAAACACAAAACTGAAAAAGTCTTCAAGCAGCTCAGATACCTGAACATTTAAGCAAATAACTGTGATGCAGTGTGATTAAGTGGTTTGAAGGGTTCAATTATGGATTTTAAAAAACAGTGTTTTCAGCTAAAGCTGGAAGAGAGTCATTTTATAATTACCAAATTTAAAAAATTTAAACTATACCATAAAAACATCTTACTATCTGATTTTTTTTAAATGGCAATTGCCAAAGTATGTTTAAATAAATCAAATGTCTGTTTTTTAAATCTGATATTAAGAAAGTATTTTCTTATTCTATAAATAAAAAGCATCAATGGTAATTTACAACCTAGTAATTTTAATATAACTCTATAATATTTCTTCAAAGTATGATAATAATAAAATCCTTTTTATGCTTTCTGGATTTACTAAAAATAAATACAACTATTTTAAAGGTAAATTGAGGGGCTTCAGTGTAGTTTAGTGACAACCTTTTATTAAAAAGTACATCTGGAGGTGGGGGAGACAAGGAAATAACAAGTCAAATTTGTAACTTTGTCAGACACAATAAAAATCTTTCTGAAATGTTAATGGCTCCTGATGAAAACAAGAAGAATTTAATCAAACAAAAAGGTCATTAGAGCAGAAATTTTAAAAGTTTCAAATTCAAAACAAAATGAAAATTATTTTTATCTGAGAGTGCAGATATGGACATTAAAGACACTGTGTTAAAAGTGCTAGAAATACAATGATGAGCTTCAAAGGGCTTACATCCTAACTAGTAACACAGATCAATTAAAAAAAAAAAAAATAACCTCACTGCCATCGAGTCAGATCTGACTCATAGTGACCCCTCCTTGGGTTTCCAAGGCGGTATCACTACAGAAGTAGATTGCCCAATCTTCCTTCCAAGGAGTGGCTGGTGGATTTGAACCACCAGCCTTCTGGTTAGCAGTCAAATGCCTTAGACACTATGCCACCAGAGCTCCTAGATCATTGGGAAGACACAATAAATCAGTCTTCACTGGTCTGACAGAGACTAGTGAAACTCCAGAGACTACAGCCCATAGATCCTTCAGGCCTGGAATTGAACTCACTCTCATGGGCTAACTTCTAGCCAAACAACAGACAGACATACAGGGTGAACAACTGCAACATGTAGGTACACTCCTTAGAGCAACCACCCATGGCGATCAGAAGAGCAGCATTTGTGGAGGGAGATAGCTTAGTGGGCAGGAATGCATAGGAAAGATCACAGGGAAAAGGTAACCAGGGGAGGAAGTGGGAAGAGAGCTTTTTGTGGGCATTGCAATCAGTGTTACAAAACAAAATGTGTATGAACTGCTGAATGGAAAATAAATTTCCTCTATAAACTTTCATCCCAAATCACAATATAAATAAATAAATAATCACTCTTTTGCTGAGACTCTAAGTAAACAAAGCAAAAATGTTAATAAGCTGTAAACTAAATGAAGACTTATAAAACCTGCCATATGACTTATAAAACCTGCCATATGACTATAAGAATAGGTTACAATCTCATGTTAACACACATATGTATAACAACTCCTTACAAATAAGCATTTAAAATAATAAGGTATTAAATACAGTATTTAAAATAACAAACAATAAATACTCTATAAAATGGTTATGTATCTTTTTTTTAACAAGGAGTCAGTATAGAGACATATTTTCCAGACAATGTACACCTGAACAATTATTATTTGTGTGTTTAGAATATTTACACACATAACTATATGCATAGTGTCTTACCAGAAGATTTTTCACTTTGATAGAAGGAAGAGGTGGGAGAGACCACAGCAGTAAAGAAACTAATCCTTATAAGCCTGTCATTTAATACATTAAAAGATTTACTAAGCATAATCTAGTAAGAAGTTAACTAAATTCCCATAAAAAAACGTATGTAACTGAAGCTTATTAGGTAACAAATAAGAAAAGTTCTAGGTATCTGAATCAAGATGGTCAATTTACTACATAATTTCAGAGTCCCCAGTAAAATTATAATGAAGTAATTAATAAAGATATAATAAATTTTTATCAATTAAGAGAATGGGAAAGGGAGCATCAGCAAACCAGAAATTGAAACCAATTTTGGGAACACAGAAAGCAGACTAATTGAAGAGCTAGTTTTGGAGAATAACAGACCTGAGAGCAAAAGGAGGGGATACAACTGAGAAGAAAGTTTATCTGCTGTAGAAAATCCCAAAAGATTTAGGATTATCAACAGCTAGAGAAAAGGCAAGTCAGAATGACATAGAAATAGATGTGAAAACAGAAAAATTTAAGGTCTATATATGGAACATTTAATGTCTACCTCTAATCCCTCCCTTACCTCACCTGATCCCACCCACAATAAACCACACAACAGCAAGGTGCTTACTCTCATGCAAAACATTTCTAAGAAAAATACTGACTGCCTGGGGGGCTCTAGGGGGACACAGTTGTCCACACTCTAAGCTCCTCATCCTCCTCTACCCCAGTAAAGGCCAACTACCCACCTCCTCATCCTAAGAGGCAACAACAAGCTGCACCCATGTGCACAATGCTTCTAGATATCTTAATATTGCCTAAATCTTAAATATAAACAGAATACTAAAGATTACCAGACATTTGAGGGTAATAATATGAAAGCAAAAGATCAGGGCAAACCAAGAGAGCCCAAGAGCAAACAAAGATGACCAAAAAGCAGAGAGGAACTTAAAACAAAAATACCTCTAATTGGTATCCTGAGAGAGATGAGAAGATCTTGCATTCATAAAATAAAAGGGGATACTATGGAAAGAAACAGAGAATAAGACAAGCTTTCAGAAAATTGAAAACATGCTTAATAGGATAAAAACTCAAAAGAAGATTAAAAGATAAAGCTGAGGATATTGCTAATTAAAAAAAAAAAAGATAAAAGAAATAAATAGGGGAGATAATAGACACAGAGAGTCGATTTAAGAGTTCCAATATTCAATCAGTGAGATTAATAAAAAGAAAACTGAAAATTGAAAATATTTTTGAAATAATATAAACCAAAAAAACCAAACTCACTGCCTCCGAGTCATTTCTGACTCATAGCGACCCCCGTTGGGTTTACGAGGCTGTCAATCTTTATGGAAGTAGATCACCCCGTCTTCCTTCCGTGGAGCAGCAGCTGTTGGGTTTGAAACGCTGACCTTCCAGTTAGCAGTCAAGTCCACTATGCCACCAAAGCTCCAAATAATATAAAGGAATACTATATTCAAAAACCAAATGACATATACTTCTTGACTGAACAGGTCACCTGAAGAAATAGTACAATACATGGATAAAGAGCCACACATTATAAATAAACAGTCACAAAAGTGGGGAAAAAAAATGGTATAAGCAGTATTTATAGAAACTAAAAAGTCACAAAACTGTTGAAAACAGAAGTGAAAAATGGTTATCTCTGGAGAACAGGAATTTGTGTAGAGGTGAGGTGGCAGCATGCATCCAATATTTAAATCATGTGTAAGTATTACTTTGATGAAAAGTTTCTTTAAAACATATTTTTAAAATCACTTTCAGATATTCAAAGTAGATAAAACCGTAAAATAACATTTATTTATGAATCGCAAATAGGTTTATAGGACTATGAGTTGAAAACATACCTAAGATGTGGGTAAGAGAAACAATCCAAATTTTGATCTGGCAATCCTGACCACATGACGCCAGTCGGAAAAGCTGAAGGCCTTGTTCTCCATCTAACAGATATAAATTTATGAAAAATAAATACAAAGAACTGATAGCACATTTAAGAAAAAACAATACAATTTATTTTACTAAGATACGTTAGGTCTATTCATTAAAACTATCCACAAGCAATATTAATTAATTTATACCATATGACAAAATGTCAAAGAATTTATTTTAAACAAGGTACTATAAAGGATTATAACTTTAGCTCCTGAAGTAGCTACAATAAAAGGCCTTTTTATCTACCTTCCACTAAGGATGTAGCTCAAGGCTGCTGGGGCCAATAATGAGCCAGTAAGCTTAGCACATCCTTTAACCCAGTGTATGAGGTTGGCATTAACAGAGAAAATTAGGAAGAAAAGTCAATTATGATATGAGTGTTAAATGCTTAATTATTCCCAATTTAACTTTTTCAGGATATTATCAATTTCTTAAAAGCCTGATGTAACATCAAGTCAGCCCATTTGATGAAAAATATTAAAGTAATTAGAGAAAGTTATCAGTTAAACTTGGTGTAACATAAAGTCACTAGTTTATGCTTACTTAATTTCACTGTCTATATCTACTAGGTAAGTTCCCAAATACTTGTAGGCAATATAAACATTGATATCATCAATTCAATTTTATATGAATTCCATCTAATATAACTGATGCAGCCTCATCAAAGGAGTTCTGGCAGTTATATGCAGTAAGGCACAATTAAGAAGCCTAGTACTCATTTTAAGACTGTAGTCTAGTTTTGCAAATTTCAGTGTATGGGATTTAATTTATACACCTAAGTATGAAAAATAAGTTTTATCTATTAACTCTGTCTCATTTAAGGAACATACACTTTATTATTACACAACAAAGTAACTTCCATTTCATTGAAAATTTTTCTAACTCCATGGAATTTCCACATTTCAATAGCATTTTTGATTTTGTAGCACACATGCAGCAAAGGTGCATCCTTTCTCAGAAATATCTTGATGGATGCAAACAATTCTCAATAATCATTAAGTCTCTTTAAAGACAAAATATTTTTATTCAATAAGTGGCTGACAATAAAATATTTCAGTGCTAGTCTTGATTGGGATTTTTTTTTCATTGTTTCTTAACTAAATACAAAGTTAATTCTGTAGTTTAACCCTTTTATGACTGAATTATTTTTTGCTCACTATATTTTGAAGTAACATGGGTTTTTAGTAATGAAAGGTATGCTGAAATCTAGGAAAAAACAAAATAATGTGAATTTTGATACAATTATATGGGTCATATATGTCCCAGTGGACTCTGGCTGTAGGACTGGTAGGGTAAGACCCATTTTTCAGATTCACACAGCTATATGGGTACTTGTCAGGTGGCAGCATGTAGTACAACTGGGACAGTAGCTCAAGAAACGTGAGAGGCTGAAAATGTTGGTGGGTGATATATGTCCCATGGGCCAAGAAAGGGTTATGAAGTGAGAATTCAGCTAAGATCATGGAAAATTATGGAGCTTAAACTATATGCCTATTCTTAATAGCTAAATATAATATTTAGAAAAATCTTTTAAGTAAAAATATTTTAAATGTAATAATAAACTAGCCCAAGCTTTATGTCTTAAAAACTAGAGAAAACTAATGATTTATCCTTGGGGTCAAATGAAAGTATTTTTCCTTATTTGAGTAAAATGTCATAGAGATAAAAGAGAGTCAATATGTCTTAAGTATTTACAGATATTAACAAAATACCAAATTAAATAACAAATCAAAAGGTAACAAATTATAATGCATACTTTGTCCTTAAGAACTTAGTAGTTCCCACAAGTTCTGATAATAATCACTTTTAAGGCAAACATCAATCTGCTTTTACTTCCATCTTGTTATTGTTAAGTGCCATTGAGTTGGTCCTGACTCAGAGCGACTCTTATGTACAACAGAATGAAACACTGCTCGGTCCTGTCCTGTCCCCATAATCGTTGTCAAGCCTGAGCCCCTCATTACAGCCACTGTGTTAACTCATTTTATTGAGAGTCCTTCCCTTTTTCATCAACCCTCCACTTTATCAAGCATGATATCCTTCTCCAGAGACTGGTTCCTTCTGACAGCATGACCAAAGTACGTGTGACAAAGTTTGGGCATTCTCACTTGCAAGAAGTATTTGGCTGTACTTCCTCCAAGGCAGATTTGTTCTTCTAGTAGAAGATCGTATGTACAATATTCTTCACCAATATCACAATCAAATGCATCAATTCTTCTGCAGTATTCATTATTCATTGTCCAGCTTTCACATGCACATGAGGCTATTGAAAATAGCATGGCTTGGATCAGGCTCATCTTAATGTTCAAAGTACCATCTTCACTCTTTAACACTTTAAAGATGTGTTTTGCAGCAGATCTGCCCAGTGCAAGATAATCGTCTGACCCCCTGACTGCTGTTTCCATGGGCATTGACTGTGGATCTGAGTAAAATGAAATCTCTGATAACTTAAATCTTTTCTCCATTTATCATAATTTTGCTTATTGGCCCAGATGGGAGGATTTTTGTTTTCTTTATGTTGAGGTGTAATCTACAATAAAGGCTGCAATCTTTGATCTTCACTAATAAGTGCTTCAAGTCTTCTTTACTTTCAGCAAGCAAGGTTGTGTCATCTGCATATCACAGTTGTTAATGAACCTTCTTCCAACCCTGATGCCTTCCAATCATACTTCCTCACATAGTGCAGCTTCTTGCACTATTTGCTCAGCCTACAGACTGAATAAGTATGGTGAAAGAATACAAGCTTGATGCATCCCTTTCCCGATTTTAAACAATGAACTACCTACCCCCTTATTCTTTTTAAACAATTGCCTCTTGGTTTATGTACAAGTTCCTCAAGAGCATGAGTAAGTGTTCTGGAATGCCCATTCTTCACAATGCTATCCATAATTTTTTATGATCCACCCAGTCAAAAGTCTTTGCATAGTCAATAATACACAGGTAAGCATCTTTCTGGTACTCTTTCCTTTCAGCCAAGATCCATCGTATGTCAGCAATGGCATCCCCTATTCCCATCCTCTTCTGAATATAGCTTGTTCCTTGCCAATATGTGTAACCATTTTTGATTAAGCTTCAGGAAAATTTTATTTACATGTAATAATAATGATATGGTTCTATAACTTCCACATTCTGTTGTATCACTTTTCTTTGGAATGGACACAAATAGGAATCTTTTCCATTCAGTTGGTTAGGCAGCTGTCATCCAAATGTCTTGGCATAAACGAGTGAGAATCTTCAGCTCTGTGTCTGTTTGTTGAAACATCTCAATAGGTATTCCATCAATTCCTAGAGCCTTGTTTTTATTATTTATTTTATTATTATTATTATTATTTTTTACCAATTCCTTCATGCAGCTTGGACTTCTTCCTCCAAAACAATCAGTTCCTGATCATATGCTACCTCCTGAAATGGTTGAATGTTGACCAATTCTTTTTGGTACAGTGACTCTGTGTATTCTTTCATCTTCTGTTGATGCTTCTTGCATCATTCAATATTTTGCCCATAGAATCCTCCAATATTTCTACTTGAGGCTTGAATTTTTCCTTCACTTCTTACAGCTTGAAAATGTTGAGCATGTTCTTCATAGAAAAGTACTATCTATTTCACCAGAAGTACCAAAGACTAAAGAAGGGACATAGGTTAAAATTATATGAAGAGAAAAGAAACTTTGAAATATGCTCTACAGACAGGGTAGGGAACTCTGCCTGGATTGTGAACCTTTACAGGTCTCATCAGCTGCCCATCCCTCTAAAGACAGAACAAAAATAGCCTTAGTTTTATTCTAACACTAATTAATGTAATAATAGTATTTTGATCGAAACTCTATTTTCAGAGCATGCAGAATAAAAAAAGAAACCAAATCTCCCTACATTTGTGAAATTCATCAAAGATTCATTGCATGCCTGTAAGGTGGCAGAGAAATGGAAGAAACAGTATTTTACTGCAACAAGCTAATCTTGGTAGAATAAAACAACACAAAACACTATATTAAAAAGAATTAATTAATAATCAAATTTTGTGAGGAGTTTAATACAAGAATGAATATTACTTTGCTACAAGATATTGAAAACAAAAGCAAACAAACAAAAAATAGCAGATCACAAACAAGAATCTTACTTATGAATCAATATTTCAAGGTCTACCTACTATGTGAGAGCTCTGGTGGCATAGTGCCTAAGGCATCTGACTGCTAACCGGAAGGCTGGTGGTTCAAACCCACCAGCCACTCCTTGGAAGAAAGGTTGGGCAATCTATTTCCGTAGTAATACCACTTCAGAAACCCAAGGAAGGGTTGTTAGGAGTTGGGACAGACTCGACAGCAGTGAGTTTACTAAAAATTTTAAATGAATATATATAGTTGCATTATACTGTTATAAGACAGTGCTGGTCAAGACAGGAAACTTCCATCCTAACAAAGAAAATAAAACTTAAAGAAGAAAATTTCTCAATTCACTGTTATCTTTTTAAAACCAAGAGTTTAAATATTCAGGCATTTTTTGTTTCTTCTCTTTAAAAAACTAAATGTGCTGTCCAACATCTTACTTTATAAATTCAGCTCTTATAAGACTAAAATTACAGTAGTGGAAAAATGTAGCTTTTGTTTCCAAAAATTTTTTTTATTTCACATTCCATTTGATATCAAATAGTGCTTTAAAAAAATCATAACCAAATTATAAGTAAAACCAGTATGTTTAAGTTCTCTAAATCACCATATTCAAAGAAACTGGATTTAGTATACCAAGTTGAGACGTCCCCTAAATACATTAAAGAACTTGATTTTCTGACATACTATTTCTTCATTTTGATCTTTCCTTTGTAAGAATAAATCAAAAGTGCTCCTCATTATACTAATGATGAAATGAGTAAAAGAACTAAAAGTCATATGCAAATTATGAATAGGAATTACTACAATTCAAAAGAATAAAACAACTAACCAGAAACAGGCTGTGAAGAAAAATCGCAGCAGGTAATTCCAAGATCATGTGCTTTTTCACTATGCAGACACCTCATTTTATCATTCCACACTGTTAAATCTCCACATGAGGAGCCAGTGACAAAGAGGTTGCCACTAGGAGAAAATGCACAGGCTACCAAGGAACCATCCTTAACACTACCACATCTGAAATAAAATGGAAAAAAAAGGGATTGTCATTTCAGAGCATCTTTTACTTTATATTATAAAACTCTATGAGCAGACTGATACAGAAAAAAAAGAGAGAGAGAGAGAGATATGGCTATCATGGAACCAGAGAGGAAAGGTGAAAAACACCTACAGAAATAAAATACCATTTTAATGCTACAAACTGAGATATGCTTTCTAAAAATAAGGGAGATTTAAAAATTATCTTAAATATTACTTACACAAGCTAAACTATAGAGATCCAAATCAAAGTCCACACATCTTTAGATTTGTATATATAAATCAGTATGAACACATTGAAATCTACAAACTTAACAATGAAAACAAAGACTAACAACTATATACATTTTTAACAACATCCTAAAGCCTTAAACCATAAAACTGCTAATAGAAAACATAGGAGTATTGCTTCAAAACCTAGTTTTAACAAGGCTTCTTGGACACAACACCAAAAGCATTAGCAACAAAAGACAAAACTGATAAATTAGATTTCATCAAAATAAAAAACTTTTGTTCAACAAAGGACTCGAACAACAAAGTGAAAGGACAATCTACAGATGGAAAAAAGTTTGGGGAAGCATACATTAGATAAGAGTTTAATACCCACAATATAAAAACAACTCCTACAATTTAATAACAAAAGGACAACTCAATCAAAAAACGGACAAAGGATTTTAAAAGACGTTTCACCAAAGAAGATATACAAATGGCCAACAAGCACATGAAAAGATACTCAACATCTTTAGCCTTTTAGGGAGATGCAAATTAAAACCACAATGAGATACTAGTTCACTTGCACTAGGATGGCTAAGATTAGAAAAATGAAAAACAATAATTGTTGGAGAAAATGTGGAGAAACTAGAACTGTTATCCATTGCTGGATAAGTACAGTTATAGTATAGTCACTGTGGAAAATAGACTGGTGATTCCTCAAAAAGTTGAACACAGAACTACCATATGATCCATCAATTCTAGCAGATAGATAGATATATATCCAAAATATTTTAAAGCAATATTGCAAACAGATACATGTACACGAGTGTACACCTGTAGAATTATTCACAATAGCCCAAAGTGGAAACAACCTAAATAGAAAAATGGATAAACAAAACGTGTTTATATATACAATGGAATGGAATACTCAGCTATAAAGAATGAAGTCCTGATACATGCTACGACTTAGATGAACTCTGAAAACATAATGCTGAGTAAAGATAATCACAAAAGGAAAAAAATATTATATGATCTCACTTTCATGAACTATCTGGGATAGGCAAATGTATAGACCAAAGCTTATTAGTGGTTACCAGGGATGGGAGGAAGGGGGAAAGGAGCAGTTATTGTTTAGGAAACACTAAGTTTCTATTTATGATGGAAAATTTGGCAATGAGTATTAGTGATAGTTGCATAACATGATGAATATAATTGATGTCACTAAATTCTACATGGAAAAACAATTCATTGGCAAATGTGTTATATATATTTTTACAACAATTAAAAAACAAAAAAATACTAGCCAGGGAAATAGCTGTATCTGTTAGATGAGATTTACCTATCACTACTTTGTTAGTGAGAACACTTGAGCCATAAGTAACAGAAATTATTGAACCTTATTCATAGGACTAAGTTTTCTTTGTCTCTTACAGTAAAAATTTATAAGACTAATAAGATTAACTCTTACTTAAAAAAAAAAAAGATTGGAAATTTAAAACTTACTGAGCCAATATACCTACTACAAGAATTATATTAAACACTTCTGCTTTTTGACATTTAGAACAAATTTTTTTTCCTTACATTGTCTGATAATTACTTGCTCTCAAAATATTCTTTCTGCTATTTTGTGGTATACCATGCTAAAAAGATTAAAATGAAAGGGCTAAATATTCATACCTGTATAACTTGTATGACTGTGTATTCCACAAAACAACAGTTCCATCAGCTGCCCCTGAGGCCAAACAAGTGGAGTCTGGGGAAAACCGGCAAACCCTCACGGGGCTACCACTGGGCTGTTCCATCACTGCCAAAGTCTGTCCATTCTGCGTATTCCATAAGACAGTGGTACCATCTGTTGAACATGAAGCCAAAAGGTGTCCTGAAGGGGAGAAACAGCAGCAGTGGACAGCATACGTGTGAAACTTCAATGGAGAGTGTGGCAGCTCAGTGAAGTCCCTTAAGGAGTACAGGCGAATTGTTTTGTCCAAGGAGCAAGTAGCCAAGAGGGAAGAGGAGAAGGCACAACAATTGACATCATCATGATGATCAGCTAATGTGTGAATTAGTTTCACCATGTTCTTTATTTGAAGTGAAATAGCCTGCAATTTTTAAAAAAGATAAAGGTTACTTCATCCTAGGAATCAGATAAATGCAACTGAAATCCATAGAAAAGTACCAAATCAATTTAAGAATGTACTCAATGAAAGCTCCTATATTAACATTTTTAAAGGACAATCTATCATACTTGGGCTAAGTAAGGATAACTTAGAGATACATAAACATTTAAGACTATAGCCTCTGACGATGATGACATCTTCTATCACCATAACAGTAAGGTTCCACAACTGCAAAAGAACTTTGTCAAATGATTTCAAACTGATTTGATGATGAACATCCAAAATCTCAGGATGCTTTTTATTGCCTTGGAACCTTTTCTCACAGCTGATTAATTTTCACAGTGCCTCATCCCATATCTGCTACTCTCAACTCAAAGAGATTTTTCACTATTTTGATAGAGTGTCTCAGCTGCTCCTTCCACAAGGTGGAGCCAGGGCTATTTGCTCTGCCTTTAAGATGCCACTGTAGGATTTGCTCATAAAACAAAAGCTAACAAAGGGTCTCATTCACAATTTAAGTGGCATGTTGAAAGCTATCATGTCATGGTTTGTCATTTTGTCTGATAAAGAATAAAATGATATAAATGATTTGAGGGTAGGAGCCAAGAGAAATGAAAGAGTAGGGGAAAAAACTGATTTAACCAGACTGTACTCAAGAACAAAGTTATATACTTAGAATAAAATTCCAGCTCCTCACCCCTTCTACATCATCCCGCCTCTGTTTCTCCTGCCTCTCCCTCACTTCTTCCCAGCCTTTCTAACAAACTGATTCTGCTCTTGGCTCTTCATAGAGATGTTTTCTTGTGCCAGAATTCTTTCCTTTGCTCTTGGAATGGCTGGTTCCTATTTCTCATTCTGATCTTAATTTTAGCGTCTCTCCTCAAAGGTTTCTGAATCTAAAGCAGCCACTCAGTCACTCTCTATACTAGCACACACACCATTTTAATTCTCAGTGTAGCAATTACCATCTGCTATACTTGTTTATTTATTTGTTCATTTATTTAGTGATCTCCCCCAGTAGGATGCAAGCTTCAAATGGGTAGGGACCTTGTCCATCATGCTCACTTCTGTATCCATAGCACATAACCAGTGTCAAGCACCTAATGTGCTCAGTAAACACTTGTTGAATTAATATTTACTTTTTCCAACTGTGTTCCAGCCTTTAGACATCATATACAGATTACAATGTTAAATGATTAGAAAATTAAAAATAAAGCTATCAATACTAAAAAAACCTATGGCAGAGGGAAAATGCTATAAAATGAGGCAATAATCAACCCCGGAGGGACAGATGACATTGGTTTGTAAAATTCATCATCGCTTGTCCTAATCTTATTTACAGAAATCTCTACGAACAAAATGATGGCGCGTGCCTTTTTCCAGTTTCATCTATTAAAAAATTCAGCTTCTTTTTTTTCAAACATAAACGCCAACAAAGCCCAAACAAACAAGACCTAGCAGATTATTGCGCATATAACTGCACTAAAAACAATCAAGATCAGGTGGTGCTTTCTGAAGAAGTCCCAAATCCCAACGGTACAAGTGCACGGCGATAATTTTCCAAACAGAATGAATGATCTCCCATTTACTTTGGCCTCCCCACCCTGGTGGCACTTTGCTCCCACTTCAGTTCGAGGCCAACGAAGGAGACCGTCATCAGTTGAAGAGTTTGTTTTGAAGAGTTCTCATCCTACTCCTACTACTCAGGCCTCAGCTGTCATGCCAAACGCTAAATCCCCGGTAAACCGAGGCAATTCGTCAGTGTCAACACACGCAGCCCTATCTAATGCAAAGTAAACACGAAATGTGCCAAGAATCCTCCAAAATAAAGCCTGCCACTTACTCCCCCCTACGCGGTCTCTGCGACTCCTTTCAGAGGGTGGCCTCGGACGCTGGCCGCTCACCGCGGAACGAGCACGGGCACTGGGCCTTCCCGAGAGCAGAGAGCGGGCACCAGATCTTGGGCAGGGCTCAGCTGAAGCTTCTTCCCCAGGACGCCCGATCCCCAGGCCGAGGCTGCGCAACCGTGCCTCGCTCCTGTCAAAGTGCCAGCCGGTCCCTGTCGCACGCTCAGAACCAGAAATACAGGGTTCCGACGCCCAGAACTTGTAGGTCATGCAGGCTGAGGGAAACACCAGGTAGAACCGCACCCCTCGAACGACGGCTGCCCTCTCCCACTGGCTGCCCTTCCCCCACCTGCTGCTGCTGCAGCTAAACAGAACGGTGGGCACGACCCTCAGGTGCCCCGGAACCGTGACACTCAGGTGAGGCGGGCGTGGCGGGCGCCCACAGAGACCATGGAAGAAGCTCCACCCTTCCGGGGACTGTAGACGCCGCAGCGCATGCGCGCCCTTCAGCTCCCCGTCCGGGGCCGGGAAGGTCTTCTCTGAATTCTGGCTTTGCCTTCAGGAAGAGGTCAGAGTTGGAAAGACCATGTAGCAGTTTTTTCTTAGTTGAAGAACCTGAGATCCCAAGGTGTAGAGGGTGTTGTGTGACACTGAAATGTGGTTTTAAAAGGGACTTTGTATAAACTGTGCTGTTATTCCAGTTTAAAGTTTTTGAATCTCCTTCCTCCACCGAATTACCCCGCTTTGCAGTTTTTTTTTTTTTTACCTCAGTGGTGCCTATTTAGGCTCGCTCTGCCCTCAGCGGCTCGTGACTTAGTCTGTTCTACCATAACCTGTGTGTGCGAGTTTCCCAAATTTCTCTTTTCAGGCCGGGCTGCTTGTCCAGGCACCCTGACTTTTCCCTTTCTCTACCCACTAAGCAGATCTGGACGGTTATCGTGGTGTCACCTGCACCAGTGCGTTCATTCCAGCATTTCCGAGTGTGTCAATGAGGCTCACAGATTGTGGTTTCTTAGTGTAAATGAGTAGAAAATGGCCCTGCCAGCCCCATTTAAGATTAAACTAATTAAAAAAAAATTCCTAGGCATACTATAGCACTATGTTCAGATGAGAATCTAAGACAGGTAACAATAACAACAACAATCAAAAAACTCAAACTCAACTGCCATCGGGTGGATTCCAACTCATAGCGGTTTTCCAGGTTGTAAATCTTCAGGGAAATAGATTGCCCCATCTTCCTTCCATAGAAGAACTGATGGGTTTGAACCACTAACTTTCTGGATAGCAGCCAAATGCCTTACCCACTATGCCAACAGAGCCCCTTAAGAAACAGATAGCTTTTTTTTTTTTTTTTTTTTCCCAATTCATGCCACTATGGTTTTCTTTAATGGGGAAACCTTTAAAAATCATCAGCCTGAGAAAACTAAAGCTATCTTTGGAGAGTAATAACCTAAAATGCTCAAGTTTAAAAATGAAATTGAGATAATTGGAAACTGTAATAATAACAAAAGCCTAAAGGGAAAGAGGAGATCAAAATTCATGATTCTGAGGTTACCCAAACTAGACCCACTGCTGCCCAGTGATTCTGACTCACAGTGACCCCAACTGGTTACAAAGGCAGTAAACCTTTTCAGAAGTAGATTGCCTCATCTTCCTCCCCCAGAGCAGCTGGTGGGTTTGAATCAGTGACCTTCTGGTTAGCAGCCAAATGTCTTACTCACTAGCCACCAGAGTTCCTTCTTGAGAAGCTTAGGTGATTTTAAAAGTTCTAGACATTCCTGTTTATTGTGCTCAGCTTTATTGTTCTTTGCAGATACCCTGCTTTTTTTATTATTATTATTTTCAACAAATTGAAGGTTTGTGATCACCCCACCTGGAGAAAGCCTATTGGTGCCAAATTCCCAACACCATGTGCTCACTTCGTATCTCTGTCACATTTTTTGGTCATTCTCACGGTATTTCAAACTTTTCATGATAGTATTTATTGCACACTTAATAGACTAAAGTATAATATGAACGTAACTTTTGGATGCCCTGGGAAACCGAAAAAAAAAAAAAATTGTGTGATTTGCTTAATTGTAGTGGTCTGGAACAAACCCACTATAACTTGATTTATGCTTGTATTTACAGTGTATCATGACTTGGAACACCTGATTATGTTTCAAAGAACAGCCATAAAGTAGTTTTCTAAAAACAACAGAGCACTCTGTAGGAAAAATAACCAAAAAAGAAAAAAACAAACTCACTGCCATCGAGTTGGATCCAACTCATAGCAACCCCTCCTTGGGTTTCTGAGGCAGTATCACTATGGAAGTAGATTGCCCAACCTTCGAGGGAGTGGCTGGTGGGTTTGAACCACCACCCTTCTGGTTAGCAGTCAAATGCCTTAGGCATTACAGCACTATAAATAGGAAAATATTGTATTGTTATGTGCTGTCAAGTGGGCTACTAATCACAGTGACCCCATGTACAACAAAACCAAACACTGCCCACTCTGGCACCATCCTCACAATTATTACTATGTTCGAGCCCATTGTTGCAGCCAATATGTCAATCTATCTCACTCAGGGTCTTCCTCTTATTCAATGACCCTCTATTTTACCAAGCATGATGTCCTTCTCCAGGGAGTGGTTCTTCTCTTCACTTTCAGCAAGGAAAGTTGTATCATTTGTTTATCACAGTTTGTTAATGAGTCTTCTTCTAATCCTGATCCCATGTTCTTCTTCATATAGTCCAATTCACATTATTTGCTCAGCAGAGATTAAATAAGAATGGTGAAAGGATACAAGCCTGATGCACGCCTTTCCTGATTTTAAACCACACAATATCCCCTGGTTTTGTTCGAATGACTGCTTCTTTGTCTACGTATAGGTTACACATGAGCACAATGAACTGTTCTGGTATTCCCATTCTTCGTCATGGTATCCATAATTTGTTATAATCCACACAGTTGAATGATGCCTTTGCATAGTCAATAAAACACATATAAACATGTTTCTACTACTTCTGTAGTGATACTGCCTCGGAAACCCAAGGAGGGGTTGCTATGAGTTGGGTCCGACTCGATGGCACATAACAACAACAACAAGCATCTTTCTAGTGTTCTCTGCTTTCAGCCAAGATCCAAATGACATCAGCAATGATTAGCCCTCATTCCATGTTCTCTTCTGAATGCAGCTTGCGTTTCTAGAGTTGCCTGTCAATGTACTGCTGCAACCATTTTTGAATTATCTTTTACTTGTGTGTGATATTAATGATATTGCTTGGTAATTTTTGCATCTGTTGGATAACCTTTCTTTGGAATGGGCACAAATACGGACGTCTTCCAGTCCAGTTGGCCAAGTACTGTCTTCCAAATTTCTTGGCATAGACAAGTGAGTACCTCCAGCATTCACATCAATAATCACATCAGTCAGATAAACCATTCAGACTTTCCTTTATAAACATATTTTTTAAAAAAAGTTCTGTAAACTGCCTTAAAAAAAAAAAAAAAACTCAAATTTATATTCTGAGCATTTTCCATGTCAAAAATTTCTTCATTACAGTCCACATGGACGCATAGGATAATTTTCAATTTCCCCTGTTGTCAGATGGTTGTTTCATCACATTTATGAATATTTGCTTAAGATACAACTCTTTTGGTTAGCAGTCAAGTGCTTAAGCACTGTGCCATCAGGGCTACTACTTAGGATAAAGTTGTAGGATAAAATACAGATGGAATTAGTGGGCACAAGGGTGATGTTATTTTTAGGTGCTGTTAAGTTGGTTTCGATTTATAGCAACCATACGCACAACAGAATGAAACACTGCCCAGTCCTGCACCACCCTCACAATCATTGCCATGTTAGAGAATCTTAATAAGTATTGCCATGTTGCTTTTCAGAGAGGCTGCACAGCTTACACTCCTCACCTGTATGTGGTTCTACCTCTCTCTCCACATTGCTGGCAGATTTGAGTAATACTTTTTTTTATCTTCACTAATTTGAGAGGCAAATTTGGTTACAACATTCTATAAGTAAAACAGGTAAAACCCTTGCTCACACATGCCAGTAATGTGGCACAATGCCCTCATTGTCAATATGTTATCATTGCCTGCCCTTAAAAGAAAAGTCGATCAAGGAGCGCAAGCCTTACTTAACTAGTCTCCAGTCTATGAATTTGCATTTTCGGAGATGTCAACTCAAACATCCTACCAATAATATACAATAGAAACATTGTACCAGTTGCCTTTGAGTCAGCTTTGATCCATGGTGACCCAGAATGTGTCAGAGTAGAACTGTGCTCCACACAGTTTTCAATGGCTGGCTTTTGGAAATAGATCACCAGGCCTTTCTTCCAAGCCACCTCTGACTGAAACCGAACCTCCCACCTTTTAGTCACCAGCCATGCATGTTAACCATCTGTACCACCCAGGGAAAGAGATCTTTTTAGCATGTAAGTGAACTGGTTTTCTTATCTCACAGGACAGAGTGTAAATAAATACTGTTGGACTTTCGAGTTGGAATTTTAAATATTTGGATATTTTATGCATTCCTTGCTTTAATTGTAGAGCTGTGATCAATAGTTAATCCTATATCATCATTAATTTCTGTTTGTACTCATTGTATTAATGCTACTTGAAGAATATAGAACCCAATTTAAAATGATATATTTAAAGAGAAATTAAGTTTTTGATTAAGTAGTCAACAATACAGCCTCTCAAAATACAGTCTCATTGGAAATTGAATAGCTGTGAATCCATTAGTAAGACAGTTAGTGACCCGGATTAAAATGTGTGATTGAGAGTGAATAGTAAGTGCTCAGAGGAGATGGAGAGATGACAGATGCCTGGGTGATTGGAAAAGGTGGGTGTAGGAGTGGGTCTGAAATAGGCCGAAAGCCTGGGCTGGTTGAAGAGTGACCTTGGGAAATAGCCATTTTCAAAGGGAATGAATAGTCCAGAATGTATTGCAGTTATTGTGCCCTAGAGGCAAACCTCAAGACTAGAGAGTTTCCAGAATATTTGGGCCTGATAGAGCTAAAGGAGTAACTACTCCACTAAGATATGAACGAAAATGCATGAAGTTCAAAACATGATATACATGCTTCTCCGGTGGCATAGTGGCTAAAGCATTTGACTGCTAACCTTCTGGTTGGCAGTCCAAACCCACCAACCATTCTTCAGAAGGAAGGTTGGGCGATCTACTTCCGTAGTGATACCGCCTTGGAAACCCAAAGAGGGGTCGCTATGAGTCGGATCCGACTCAATGGCAGTGAATTTGGTTTTTGGCGTATATTATACTTCAGTAAAAAGGTTTGAAACATTCATGAGAATGGCTCAGGGTTCTCTCGTTTCTGATGCAGTCCTTTACTTCCTACACCTGGTATCATGTGCCACCTCCCCATGGTGAACCCGGGCATCTGGGGAGCTGTAACTTTGTCTGGGAGTATGCTGTCTCAGCCTCTGTGTTAGGGAACGTTCTCTGAATTCCCTTAATGCTTTATCTTAGTTTCTTATTGTTGCCATGACAAGACAAACAAAAAATACCATAGTAGATGGATTTAAAGAACAGAAATTTTCTCATGCTTCTGTGGGCTAAAGTTCCAAACTGTATCTAGTCTGTGTGGATTCCTTCCGTGGGCCTCTCTCCTTGTTTTTGGTGTCTGCTAGCAATTCTTCACTTTTTTTTTTTTTTTTTGCATATAGTGTGTCCTCACATGGCATCCGTCTTCCCCTCTGTGTGTCTGTCTTTTGTGCACTTTTTTAAGACACCATTCAGAAGAAATTAGGTTTAGGACTCATTCTGCTCTGATGACTCATTAACATAAAAAATGCCAATTTTCCAACCAAATCAGTAATATGTAAGCCCAAGGTTTTCCGGCTTCTAGAAGTCCTTGAATGTATTAACTGGGGGCTTTTAAATAGTATTTCCAGTGTTCTAAAAAGCCTCAAATGAATGGTACATGTGTCTGTAATGATGCATAAACTATTATTTTTAAAAGGCCATTTGTTTTATAAATATTTCAAGCAAGTGTAAAAATGACGTGGGTAGAGCATCTTCTCTAACTTCACCAGCTAGGAGGAGAATCAAGATCAACAGCTCCAGATTAAGAGGCTCTCCAAACTTTTTACCAATTCTGACATCAACATTCTCTCCCACAGCACTCTCTCCTGCTGGTTCCATGGTTGCAATGGCCACACAGGATGCACAGACAATACTCACCATTACGAGGGTCATTAGGAAAGTAACAGGTTACAACTTGGAATCAGGATCAACTTGGAGTTAACAGGAACAATTCAGGACACAGTTTCTCGATCAGGACATTCTCTTCTTCGCCATGCCCATGGACAGGACTCTCTGGGTGTTAGCCTCTTAGCCCAGCGTCTTCCCTACTTGGGTAAGTGTTACAAAGCTCTTTTAGTTCTATCAGTAAGTGCCCAGAGACACCCCACTTCAGCAGCAAGCCTCCTGCCCCAAAGCACTCAGCTTCCTTGCTCCATGGGCTGGGAAGCCACTGCACTGTCTTCTGCTGGTCTCCTGGCTCTGCTGCCTCTGCCGCTGCCAGTTTTCACCATCTCTCCTCTCCAGTGTTAGAGCTTTCTGTTTCTGTCTCCTGGATCTAGGAGGTTCTCAGAGGAGGGATCCCAGATCCGAAGGACACGCTCGCTTCTGGCTCTTCTTCCTTGGTAGTAGTGACATTCCACGTTCCCCCACTGTGATGGTTTAAGCATAGAGGAATCGCAAAACTGACCAATCCCCTTGTTACTTGCATGATCTGATCTCACCCCTACAAGGTGTTGTGCGTCTTACTCATATCACGAGCAAGCTATCCAATTTCCTTGGTGGGCCATAAGCATCTCATTTGCATAGTTCCACCCAGTCACTTGGTGCCAATTAGACTATGGCTGGAAGGGCACACACGGGGACATGGAAATAATATACTCAATGGTGAAAAAATTGGAAACCACTCATATGGGTAATACTTGAAATCATATGAAGATGAATAAGGGATGTCACTTTTAATTCTGGCTTATAAAGGGCATCAAAATTTGTTATATTTAAAGCTGAGTTACTTCACATTATGAAAAGAAGTTTCTTCCCACTTGTCTTTCATATTATGACTCTCAAATTATGTAAAAAGGTTTTAGATTTTATGCCATCACAGCACCATCCCACATTAAAAAACAAACAAACAAACACCAAGACTTGAACTGCAGTGAAAATCCTCCGTTTGTGGGGGTAACTACATCATATGCCAAAAAATATCAATACACAAAAATGGACAGAATGATAAAATTTAAAATGTAATTCTAAATCCTTAGGTTTTTTAAAATTAACTCTATTGAATTTTAATTTACATAAAATGAAATGCAGCCATTTAAACCATACAATATGTCGAGTTTTAACAACAGTAAAATATTAGAAAAACTCTATTACACAAAAAGTTCCCTCATAGAGCTGACAAGGGGCAAGGTTATGGTCGTTGCTCGGTCACAGCCAGCTACCCAGAGGGACCGAATAGTTGATCCTGCGGGCGTGGGACCATAGTTGCAGGGGACATCAAGCTCAATTGGCATAACATACTATACAAAACATTGTTCCACCTACTACTTTGGCGAGTAGCGACTGGGACCTTAAAAGCTAGGAAGCTGCCATCTAGATGCAACAACGGGTCTCTCCTCATCAAGAAGAAAGAAGAAAACCAAAATTAATGGAAACAATCAGTCCTAGCGACTAGTACACCAGCCAATCTGCAACCTATACAACTATGAGACCAGAAGAACTAGATGGTGCCCAGCTACCACTGCCATCCACTTAGAAGGGATGTAGGAGATCCTGCATAAAGAGGGAGAACAAAATGTGGAACAAAACTCAAAAAATCATTTGGAGGCAAAAAAAAAAAAAAAAAAAAAGAAGGTGGGGACCAGGTTTGCTGGTCCAATAGAGCCTGGTGTAACCACTGAGACTATGGCCCCTAGCTGCCCTTCAGGTCTGGAATTGAACCCACAACTGTGGTTTCCAGCCAAACAAAGTACAGGCATGTGAGTTAAACATTTACCTCAAGTAGACACACGCCCTGGAGAGAACAATCATGGGAGAAGGAAGGGCTGCTTATGCACAGGGAGACAGCTCAGGGTGCAGAAGAGTATGAAGGGATGGACACTGAGAGGAGGTAACTATGGGGAGGAAGTGGGAGGGGAGCTACTGCATTGTAAATTTTGGTCAATGACATGAGACAAAGTATATGTGAACTGCTGTATGAAAAGTGAATTTACTCTGTAAATCTTCACCCAAATCCTAAAAAAAAAAAAAAAAGTTCCCTCATTACACTTTGCCATCTCTGTCCCTGGTCTTAGGCAACCACTGATCTACTTCCTGTCACTACAGATTGTGCTTTTTCTTGAATTTCATATAAATGGAATCATGTCATGTACTGTTGTCTAGCTTCTTTTGTTCATCATTATGCTTTTGAATTACAGACTTGTTTTTGTATTAGCTTATCTTTTATTGCTGACTAATTTTCCATCATATGGATAAGCTACAATTTGCTCATCGGTTCACTTGTTAATAAGAGGTCTTTCCTAGTTTTTGGCTATTATTAATAAAGGAACTATGAATATTGTCAGTCTTTTTAATTGTAGCCTTTCTAGAGTGTATGTAGTCATAATCTCATGCTTTTTTAAAACTTTCACTTGATACTAATAACATTAAGCATCTTTGAATGTGTTCATTGGTCATTTGTATGTTTTCTTTTGTGAAGTTATGTTTTGTAAATGTTTTTGTTTAACATATTTTGGACACAAATCTTTAATGCAAATATTTTCTCCCAGTTGGTGTTGGTTTACCATTTTCTTAATAACATCTTCTCTTTGCCCTTTTGGTAGAATTGTGAACTGGTGCAGTCATCTGGGTAGTACCACAATACCATGGTAAGTAAGTGTGTGCACATTCAACAATTGGGGGATTCTCCCGTATGTATAGATACTAGGGAAACTCTTACCATAGTGTGTAATATTGCTGTTTAACAGATTCACTCAGAACTTAATGGCTTAAAACTACAATTAGAGTTTTATTATTTCATAATTTCTCTGGGCTAGGAATTCAGGGGTGGCCTAGCTGGGTAGTTCCGGCTCAGGGTCTCTCATGAAGGTGCAGACAAGATGTTAGCTGGGGCTGTGGTCATCTGAAGGTTTAACTTGGACTGAAGGTCCACTTCCAAGATGCCTTAGTCACATGGTGGTGCAAGTCACAAGTTGGTGCTGGCAAATGGTCATTCCATAGGGCTGCCTGAAGGTCCCCATAGCATATTTGCTGGTTTTACCCAGAAGTAATTGAAGAGAACAAGGTAGAAGCAGAGATGTCTTTTATGACCTAGTTTTGAAGTCACATACTATCACTTTGCCACAAAAAAATTGGTCATGCAGACTAACCCTGATATAATATGGGAAGGGCTTAAAAAAGGGCACAAACACCAGGGGGTTGCTGGAGGCCATCTTGTAGGCTGGATCCACATATGTATCTCTAAGAAGATATTTATGACAACATTCATTGTACTGCTATTTGTGGTGGCAAGGAGTTGCAGGCCACCAAAGTTTTCATTCCTGTGGAAATTTGTAAGTAAAATGTGGTATATGCCTGTGACAGAATACCTAACAGTAAGGAATGAGATTTACACATTTCTTTTTAACTCAAAAGACAGAAATAGAATAAAAAAAGAATGAGATTTATAGCATAATGCAATTGAATACAAATTTTAAAAACATGTCATATATATATTTTTTTTACACGGTGGATTTTTTAAACATACACATGTAGCTAAATAAATATAAGAAGAACCAGAAAGATTTATCAAAAATTAGTTGTGGCGGGGGGGAGGAAATTAGAGAGATGTGGGAAGAAGGGAAAAATATGAAACAGAAGAAGGGCTTTGAAAGGATGATGTGGTAAATGTGTCCTGAATTGAAGAGAGGAATTACTTCAATTGTGTACTAAAAAAAGAAACCAAATCCACTGTCACTGAGTTGATTTCAACTCATAGCAACCCCTACTGGTTTTCCAAGGTGGTAAATCTTTATGAAAGCAGATTGCCTCATCTGCTTCAGAGGAGTGGCTGGTGGGTTTGAACCACCAGCCTTCTGGTTAGCAGTCAAGTGCCTTAGGCACTGCCCTAAGAGACCTCCTTCAACTGTGTATAGTTGAGGCGTAAAGTTTTTTTTATTCTTGTAAGCAGAGTTGTAATCAGGCCTACGAGATCATAATGAAGCAACATTTCAAGTGCTCAATCAAGTTTTCCTATATTCTCTACACAGTACTTTTACAGGAGTCATATCATCATGGAAAGAAAATTTCAGTTCTCTTCAAATATCTCCCTTATCTACCAGTTGGAATTATATTCTTTTAACAGAACACAAACTTCTTTGTTTTCTCAAATGGCTATATTTCAAAGGCAAATAACCTTGCGAGAAGTCATTACAAAAAATAGTAGATGATTGATATCAGATTTCCTTGTTGAAGATGTGTTTAATGAGAAAAGACAAAGAGAATGGGATTTTTAACTTCCAGTGTGGAGGGGATGGAAAGAGAAGGGCCACAAATGCGTGGATCAAGAACAGATGCTTCACAACCATGATTACAATTAGTTTTTGCAAAACATTTTATTTGCAAGTTGGAACAAGAAAAAGAGATAACCTTGCATTCACAGTAATTTAGTTGAGTTCAAGATACATCTTTAAATAAACTTCACTTGTTTAATTTTCACTGTAACAACTAAATAAATATTAACTTACTCTTTACATATTGTTTCACAGTAATGTTTATCTTTCAGGTTTAATAGTGGATTTTGCTTGATTGGTTATTCTTGGCTGGTCATCATTTGAGTGATAATTTAAATCTAACCTTGAAGGCAGGCCTCCCTTTTTTTTTTTTTAAATAATTTATTGAGCAGTTAGGACTAAGGGGGCAGTTGGGCAATCTACTTCTGTGGTGATACTGCCTCGGAAACCCAAGGAGGGGTCGCCGACTCAGTGGCACATAACAACAACAGGACTAAGGGGGAGAAGTTTCAGGTTAAAGCCTACTTTCTCTTAATGAAAGTATGTTGTGCTTATTTGCATTATGTGGTAGCAGAAGATTAGGATATTTTTTGAAGAGAACAATGACACTGGCTTTATTGAGAATATATCCAACATAGGGCATGTGAGCGTACTAGTCATTTACATAACAAAGGATCCATGTGCATATAGCAATTGTCTCATAGTCCAATTTCTGTCCTTTTGGGATCTTAGGTTCACATCCACTAATTCCTAAACAACTGTCCCTTTTGAGTGACAATAATGGAAGTTTTCCTTTTTTTCAAATATCTTTATTTACTTAAGTATATTAAAAGGATTACTCTGAAAACTAGGTCTGCTTTGTGTGCGTATGTATTTGTATTTAGGTATTCAATTTCTCATTAACAAGACACTAGACAGACTTTGGGAGCTCTGGTGTTGTAGCGCCTAAGGCATCTGACTGCTAACCAGAAGTCTGGTGGTTCAAACCCACCAGCCACTCCTCAGAAAGAAGATTGGGCAATCAACTTCCATAGTGATACCACCTCGGAAACCCAAGGAGGGGTTGCTACGAGTTGGATCTGACTGGACGGCAGTGAGTTTAGAATTAGGCAGACTTTATTATCAAGGCCTAACATATTAACATAAGCATATATTATTCCTAAGGCAAAAAATTAAAACCGCAGAAGAATCCCCACGGAACATCTGGAAGTCCTATGAATACAAAATCCATACATTTTATTTATAGCACCACCTGGT
Organism: Orycteropus afer afer; assembly: GCF_000298275.1. Classification (NCBI taxonomy): domain Eukaryota; kingdom Metazoa; phylum Chordata; class Mammalia; order Tubulidentata; family Orycteropodidae; genus Orycteropus; species Orycteropus afer. Next base: position 6,286,697 of record NW_006921671.1, read on the forward strand.
TTCCTGCTCCACATGATATTTTTGATTAGGCACCAGCCCCCCCTTAAGGCATCACTACAGTATTTGGTTAAAGAAATGGACACATTTACATAGAAACATCTGATTTTCATGTAAGTCTCCACAAACTCTAGGGATTTTGGAAAATATTCTGTGGCTCTGAAGTATTTTAAAGTTATAAATATTTTTTTTCAAAGTTTTTCTATTCTCCCTTCACTATTAAAAGCAGTTCTCATTATCTAAGGGCCACTACTTCACTAGGCTGTAAGCTACTTGTGGGCAGGGCCTATGCCTGTCTTGTTTACCAATGGTTTCCCAGAGCCCAACAGAGGGCCCTCACAAAGTTCAAATCGTACTTCTTGAATGCTTGAATCTGTTACCTCATGACTTAGAATAATTTATATGATCAATTTTTCTTCTTGACAACTGGGTCATGTGTCTACCAATAGAGAGAATTCTTATATCACAATAAGACCTTAAAAATGTATCTTAATATTTGCATATTAAAGATGTGAAATAAGAAATCAAAGCAGGTCCAGAGAGGTTAAAAGATTCATGACAGTCACATCCATGACTGAACTCCACCCTCCTCCAACCAGCCCCAGTCCTTTCAATGACAATCTGCTGCTCCTCCTTTAGGATTCTGTAAATGAAAAATTTAAATTAACTGCCTTTTCAAAAAGAAGATATTTTCAAGTTCATTAAGAAAAACTAAAAAAACTAGTTTGTAAAAGTCTTTTATTGTATCCGTGCCACACATAGTAGTGAAAAATAACACTTCTAAAAAAAAAAAAAAAAAAGAATGCTACCTTTTCACAACATTTTATTTTAAATAAAAGTTCAAGTACTCTTACATAGGTACAAAAAAAATTCTGATCTATTTGCCTCCAACAGGCCACCACAACACACAGTAGATAAAACACAGTGGTTACAAATGTCTTTTAAATTTATTTCTGAGGCAAGGCAAATGGGAGGGGGAAATGTTTCTATGAAAAAATACTGTGTGTGTAGGAAATTGTCACAATTTTATTCCACATGGATACAAATGATTATACTTTAATTTAGGCCCTGGTGGCTTGAAATTATATAACAAAATAGAAAAATGGAAAACTAATATCCCCTACACCCTGTTTCAAAGGCAGGCACTACCAAGATTAAGGAGACGCCACAGTGTTGGTAGAGGATAATTACTGTACAAGCTATATAGCTATAATTACCTTCAGACTAAAATAAAATGCTACAATCCTTCTAAGGCATAAACAATAATGTCTGCAAACAATATATACACATAATACATATTTAAAACAAGACTTAATATAAACAATAATGAACAGTATATACATGTAAATTTTTCTTCACTGTCTTGAAATAACAATTTAACTACACAAGTGATGCAGCAACATATATATAAATGTACTTGTAACTCTACAGTAAAGTTTATTTTTGGTGCTTTTATAGCACATCAGTGTAAACAGTTTAACTTGGCTTTGTTTTATATTTTAAAACATTCCTTGTTGTATTTTCAAGATTTAAAGCAATTTTTTCTAGTTCTTCCTTTTCATAGAAAACGAAGATTCTGGATGTGGTTTAATCATAAATAATTCATAAAATTAAATACATTCACTAAAAAATAAGCTACAAAGTAAAAAAATGAAAAATAGATATTTATTGAGAGGGAAAGGAGAACCATTTCCCAAGTTAGAGCTCTGGTGTTGAATATTCAGTGCGATTTGATATATTTAATTGCTATTGCACTAGAACACCCTTTCCTTTGAAAATTCTTTGGGTGTGCTTCCCTGTTCTACCTAAATTAGCTGATAAATCACACAAACCAATAACCAAGGGCCTTGGTTGTTGTAGGAGTGAAGCTTTTAAAAATGGTAACATTCTTCTGAAATTTTTTTTGTGATACTTATTTTAAGGAAAAAGAAGTCATTATGTATGTGCCTTGCACGTTTATGTAAATATAGTTCACATTGCTGGTCTCATTTGTCCTTGTTAAAAAGGAAAAAAAAAAAAAAAGGTTATTATAACTTCAGCTCACTTTGAAAGTATCTGTCCATTTTTTTTCAAAATACTTCCTCATACTGTGGCCAGCTCTGCCTATATCAGAATCATCTTCATTAAATGTTTCACAGTTGTCAAAAACAAGCCTGACGTCTAGAGCAAAGGTTTCAAGGTTTGGATACCTGAAAGAAAACACATGATTAGAGAGGTGGCGTAGTGCCTAAGGCATTTGACTGCTAACCAGAAGGCTGGTCGTTCAAACCCACCAGGCACTCCTCAGAGGGAAGACTGGGCAATCTACTTCTGTAGTGATACCTCCTCAGAAACCTAAGAAGGGTCTGATCCGAGGATCAGACTTCTGATCCGAGGATCAGACTTGACTGACGGCAGTGAGTATGGATTGGTTTTTGGTTGTGGCTTTGTTTTGTAAATAAAAAAGAAAAGGTAATAAAAGGTAAGAGAAGTAAAACTGAAAGGAAAAAAATCTGCATTTAAACTGTATCTAAAATACATGATTGTCTTTTATAAACAATACATTTTTAAAAATTCCATGTCTGTCATCATATAAACTTTAAAGAATGGTTAAATGGGAAAAACTAATATCTCTGAAGATCAAGATACATTTCAACTAACGGACATTTCCTCATATCCCATTTCCTATATGGTCAGTGTCAAAATTCTATTACAGGACTTATCCCACTCAACTAGTTTATTAACTCCTCTAAGTACATCACTTGTAGTATCAGCTTAGATATCTTGATATATTATTAGCATTTGAAAATGTTCAGTTGAAGAAGAAATAATGTAAATGCTTCCTGTGGACCATAAACAATACACTTAACCCTGTCACTTTTACAGACATCCACAGATACAACACATTCTGTTAAACCTCCTTCATTTCCCATCGTTCTGCTCTCTCCAGACACGCTATTTTGCTCAAGCAGTGGGGTATGATCATCCAAAATAGGCAAAAAAAAAAAAAAAAAAAAAAAAGCGTGTGGGAGGTTCGAGTCCACCAGAGGTGGCTCAGAAGAGAGGCCTGGAAATCAGCCATTGAAAACCCTGCAGAACACAGGTGTACTCTGACACAAGAAGGTCAGCTGTGAGTTAGAATCAACTCCATGGCAACTGGAACGGAATCCCCTTACCAGAGAGAACACTGTGAGAAATATGATCTCTGGTAGGGCCATGAAGCATGTGGCTTTAGTGCTTTTCTGGTGAGAGGAACTCCATTCTCTTCTGCTGTGTAAGAACACAGAGAACAGAAGGGTGAATGAATCTGCCTGAGTTTATTGGCTAGAGGAGAGTGCCATTTAAAGTTAACTCTAGCCAATTCAATACATTTTGAAAGAGGGCCTTTAGAAAATTCATATTTTAAATTAGGTCTAATTTATGGTAAGTTAGATATTAAAATAATTCACCCATTAGCAGTACCTGTGAGGCACTGAAGTTCTAAGACTTTGTAAAAGTGGAATTCTATTTCTTTGATGACATACTTTTACAGTCTTTTACTTTATTTCTATGTGTAACAATAAAAAAAAAATAAAAGTTGTCTATCTGTAACAAGCTCATGAAGAGTTGAGTTAGCCCGTGTACCACCTCACCTATTTTCCTGTTCTGGGAATGATTGTTTTTTTTATTGAACTGAAATTCATGTAACATAAAATTAACCATTTCAAAGTGAACAATTCAGTGGCACTTAGCACATTCACAATGTTGTGCAACTACCACCTTTATCTAGTTCAAAAACTTTTTCATCACCCTCAAAGGAAATTCTGTATCCATTAAGCAGTTATTTTCCACTCCCCCGCCGCCCCCGAAACACCCAATCTGCTTTCTGTCTCTATGGATTTACCTATTCTGGGTTTTTCATATTAATGAAATCATATACTACATGTGGAAAATATTTTTTATAAAATATTTTAAAGTTACTCTGAGGACTATTTTTCTCTTCAGACTGTTCTTTGCTACAAGGTTAATGGTTGATGCTAGGGAGACTGGACTATAGGAGAGAATTCTAGGTCAGGTTCTAGGGGGCGGTAAGTGCAATACTCACATTCCTGCCCTTCCTTTAGGGAGATGGGCAGCTGATGGGAGTCCAGAAAGTCACTAAAGCAGGTACTTCCTTCCCTCAGTTCTCTCAATTTCTAGTTTCCAAACCTGAAATACTGTTTATGAGTTTTGGTTCTAACTCCTTATTTTGGGTTTAATTAAACAACTAGAAGTTAGAGAAGAGCCTGAACCCACTTGCCTTACACACAAAATAGGAATACTACACAATGGCTTTTTCTCTGCCTGCCCTCTACCATACGCTCCCCCTTGACGATTCCCCAGGACTCGTTCTCAGCAACGAACTCCAATTTTATACTCATTTGGTAATTCTTTGTTAATTCCTAAGACTTCACTCTGAAGAGAGTTATGTCTAGGTTCATCTTCTATCCAGGAATTGGAGGATTATGGATGTTAAAAGTCAGCATTAGTTAAGCACTGGTACAATCTTCCTGCATAAGTCAGTCTTTGTCCTGACTATGCTGATTATATGTAGTCAACTGTGTTGTCCCCTGAAACATCTAAGTAGCCTGAAAGACAGAAAAAGCAGCAGAACTTGGCCATATCTAGACAGAAGCTTTTGCTGTTTGGTTCATACTAGAACCAACAGTTTAATAGTTTTCAATGTTTTCTGAATTTGGGCATTCCCCTACTGTAATATTTTGAAAATAAAATAAAGCAGACATAATTCCTGGAAAGGCTGATATTTCAGACTTAATAAATTAGTTATTTGATAAACATGAGAGGGATACTGATTACTGTGTGCAATGTTTTACTGAACTCTTCTAAGTTTAATATAAATTACAAAGTACAGTGATTTTTACCAAAAGGAAATCCAGAAACAACTAAATAATATACTGAATAATAATACCAATGCAATACCAATGTAATTTAAAAATGTTGTTGTTGTTGTTATTTGCCATCGAGTCGGCCCCGACTCATAGCGACCCCTTCTTGGGTTTCCGAGGCAGTATCACTACGGAAGTAGGAATGCCCAACCTTCCTTCCGAAGAGTGGCTGGTGGGTTTGAACCGCCAGCCTTCTGGTTAGCAGTCAAGTGCCTTAGGCACTATGCTACCAGAGCTCCAATTTAAAAATACATTATATAATTATTCTTTTGATGTAAAGTCCTTTTTCCATATTATTTGAGACTGCTTGAAGTGATGAGCTAGAAGCTCTGGTGGTATAATGCTAAGGCATTTGACTGCTAACCAGAATGCTGGTGGTTCAAATCCACCAGCCACTCCTTGGAAGGAAGACTAGGCAATCTACTTCCGTAGTGATACTGCCTTGGAAACCCAAGGAGGAGTTCTTATGAATGCAGTGAGTTTGGATTTTTGGTTTTGGAATTGACGGGCTTAGGTTACAACAGGCTTAACTGCTATATAAAAATAAAGGAGAGGTGGGAATAGAGAAGAGAATGCAGCTCTACTGCCCTTGGCCGGTCACATGTGGAATGGCTTTGTGTGGTTTTCTTTAAGTGAACGGCTGCATTCTTGTGGCTCCAAAGTGGGCTACTCCTGTTGTTGTTGTTGTTATTTGCCGTCAAGTCGGCCCCGACTCATAGCGACCCCTCCTTGGGTTTCCAAGGCAGTATCACTACGGAAGTAGGATTGCCCAACCTTCCTTCCGAGGAGTGGCTGGTGGGTTTGAACCGCCAGCCTTCTGGTTAGCAGTCAAGTGCCTTAGCCACTATGCTACCAGAGCTCCTGGGCTACTCCTAGAAGCAACTAAATTCCAAATTTAAATTCAACTAAATTTTAAAGCTGTTACTCTTGGGCATGAGTTTAAGGTGGTCTAACAGAAACCATTAACTGTGACCAGGAAGTCATTTTACTCTTGGGATATGATGACAAAGAGAACATAGTGGATAAGGGTTAATAAATGCAATTTTAGCATTCCCCAACAACTCAGAATAAAGTTTTTTCATATTTAAAATTTCTAATTATTTTTCTACTCCTGAACTGTAAGAATCTGAAAATATTTTAGGGTCAACTTTTTAAAAAAAATCTGTATGAAGTGGTGTGTCACTATTCCATTGATTCAAGTTATTTTGGCCTAGTTATTTCAGTATGTTATTTCGGTTCATGTTATTTTCTTTGGGAGGCTTCCCTGACCCTTTCTTTACCCCTATTCTGGGTTTGGTGTCCCTCTAATGTGGTCAAGAGAAGATTTATTATACCACCTTTTATCTACTTCAACAATTTTAAGTGATTTGTCTCCGGTATTATCCCACTCTAGCCAAACATACACACAGCTCTCCAAAGTCAGAGCCTATGTCTTTGCTGTTAATTAATGTATCTTTAGCTAATGAAAAAAGTGCTCAGTACCTATCAGGCATTTGATAAATAATTACGAATGGTAATGATTTACTTACTGTCCACTACTTAGTTTCTCTCTAATAGTAGAAAAATCCATAGGCTTCTTAATAACTTTCTTATAACCAGGAACAAGTTTCAAGTTTACAGGAAGCAGAAAAGGCCATGCATCCTCATGAGTTTCCATTTCAGTCAGGATCATACTAAAGACAATAATGTTTGAAATCAGTATCTATGCTCTGGAATGATCTATTTTTATTATAGAATGATGTGTTTTTATTAAAAATTTAGCAATTTTGGAAGTTAAAACTTATTGTAAATTAATTTATTTTAAAAAGATAAAGGAGTACATTTACTTACAAATTATCCAAAAGTAACCTTTAATATGGTAAAAGATTCCTAAAAAAGTAAAATGGAATGTTATAAATATATAGTACCTGCAAAGAGCTAAGTCCTTGGAGTCATCTCTTTTAGGTTTTTTAACAGAAGTAAAACTGTCTTGTTTTGACAAGTTAAGAGAAGTGTTCTCCTCTATTTTTCTCTTTTTGAGGTCTTTGCTTCCCCTCCTGAGGGAACTACTGGTGGATGCGGAGTCTTCATCTTCAGTGTCTCCTGCCACTGGTGCTTTCCTGCCTTTCTTCAGTTCGTTAGTCTTTTTTCCTTTGACATGAAGTTTTTTGATTTTTAGAGTTTGACCACTTGCCTTTAATTAAAAATAAAAAAAAAGTATAAGCAAATAATTGTCTACAGAACTTGCATTATTTTATATTATGAAAGTCCAAAAGGACAAATAAAAAGAATACTATCTCTGACCCAGAAAGTTGATAATTCTATTATTTTCAAAAGAGTTCTATGGATTGTTCTCCCATGATATAATGCTAAACTTGAATAAGGCACAAAAAATGAAAAATCCATTTGTCTTAAGAATTTTTAAAACTTGAAGACGCTGATTTCAAGGTAATCAACCCATCTTTGGTATTATAGAACTTATCAGCAGTATTCCTTTAATGTAGTCAGTAACTGTATGAACTTAAAAAGAAGAAAAGGATTATATTTTAGAATACTATACAATTAAGGAAAAAGGTGAATATGAACGAAAGTACATAGCTTATTAACAAGAATAGGCAGGGGTATTAATAAGCTAGATCAAAACATGAAAAAGAACTCATGAACCATGAAATAGAGAAAAGTTCTTTTTACGTGAATAAATTTACCGGATTTGATTTTCTTTCCTGGGATAAAGAATAAAAAGTATCTGTTATAACAGAGTTCTATAAACTTATAATTATCAGGAGTGAAGGATGAGGGGGGAAAAGATGTCTGTTTTAAGGAAAACAATGTACAAAGAAATGTTATCAAGGAAATTGCACTTGTCATCAAGGGTGTGAATTCCAGCTATGGTTCTGTCACTAACTAGACATGGAACTTGGAACAAAAATATCTGTGAGGCTTTGCACTGCTAAAATGAAGAAGTTAAGCTGCACAACTGCTAAGATCATCTAGTTCTAAAATTACATGAAAAAAATCTCATTGTGGCCTTATGGAATTATATCCCAACATTGCAGACAGCACACTGATGCAACAATGAGATACTCCTTCTCTGACCCCCCAAATTTAGAAATAGGGAAATGAATCTTCCTTCAGAAAGTTTAATTTTGTAATAATTATAGTAGATAACAGAAGAAAGATATACAGAGTCACTGGTACTATATGGTTTTTTGCTCTGAATTCCCAGAACAGTGCTTATTTTCTTTTGAAAGATGCTTTTTCCCTTAACCAGATTATTAAGAAATCCTAGAGTGCCTATTCGTAACTTAAAATTGCATACTTGAAATGAATTTGGCTGAGAACATCACTTAAGAGTTTTTCATATCAATTTCTTTGAGTATTTCATGACTTTCTCTACCAATATCTTTTTAAAACTGCTCTTTTATATAAGCAATTAAGTTACTTGGTACTCTATTGGCAGGTTAAAAGTGTAGTTAAGGAGATACTTCAACTGACTAAAATAATAAGGCCAACCATAAATCCAACACTTCCCCCATATCAAACAATCACTACTTATCACTAACTGAAGTAATTACAATGTTTTACTAAGTCTCTTCTCCATTTATTTTGTTAATTCACTAAAATTTGATTACTTATGTTTTTCACATAACACTAAGCTCTCAGCACTCTGAAATCTTAAAAAAGATAAAGACAATGCTTAATATAATAGAGGAAAAAGTCCAATTAATGAAAGTTAAATAAAAATAGATCGAATAGCTGTGTTACTTAAAATAAAAAAGAATAAAGCTTCATGAATAGTCAAAACTTTCAGTTCCAATTTGAACTAAAATATTATTTGGGATCGTTTTCTAATGAATTACTACATTAAGAAACCATGAAATTTAAATCACAGAATCCAAAGATTTCGTGATGTTTAAGAAAAGGCAATGATGCCTTAATAGAAATTTCTTTAATAAGTGATATTTATCAGCTTACCTCATATTAGGAGTGTAGGTGCACATACTTCATTTGAAAAAAAGAAATTAATTGTGCTTTGGGTGCAAATTTACAAAACAAATTTGTTTTACATTCAACAGTTTGTACACATTTGATCTCATGCCCCAACTGCCATCTCTCACCATAACAAACTCTCCTTCCCTCCTGTCACCGTGACTACTCCCTCCCTGTGCCCTTCTTAACCATGCATTCCTGTCTGTTCAGCTTTCCCCCTATGTGGATGCTGCCCCTCTGTTGTCTCATGGCTGATAGCTCTAAGGGGTGCATCTCCCTAGAGTAGGTGGGTGCATCACCGTGGGGTAGGTGTTCTGCATGTAGGTCTTTCTACTTTTGGGCTGAGAGCTAATCCATAGTGGCACACATACTATAAAAACAAGCTTTTATATAGGTACTCTGTTACCAGTTATTTGGTTCTTGGGGAGAGATTCCCCTTCTCTCCAACTTGCTAGAGCCCAAGTTCAAAGAAGAAATTCAGTAAGTGTTGGGTAGAACCTATCAGTTTACACATCCAAGGACACATTTCTGGTATGTTTGTATATTTATATATCAGAGGTGTAACTGGTGAATCATAGGCTGTAAACAGTCCACAGAATGTGCTGTTTGGCTCAAATGATGCTTATAAAAATCCAGTCTTGACTTCTCTTGAAATATTTAAAGGTTCTGGAACATTGGGCCCACATTCCTACATGACAACTGGCTGGAACTGAGAGATGACTGTCACAGTTAGATGGGACATGACTTTCCTGCTTGCCAGTCCTCACCAGGGATCCAATGAGCTCTTTTATGCTAGGTATCTAGATCTTGTAGACACCAGAGTTTGAAATTTGTAATATGTGTGTTTGTGTGCATCTGTGAGCATATACAAATATGCACATATAAACACACATAAGCCTTTTATTCTGTGACATACACACATACACATGTACATACACCACACATAGAATACTTAATCTCAATGATCTAGATAGAAATAGCCACTTAAGAGCAAAACATATAAATATTTATAAATAACTATGAATTAAATGAACGGAGCTCTAGTGGTGCTGCAGTTACTACATTAGGCTGCTAACCAAAAGGTTGGCGATTAGAACCCAGCAGCTGCTGTGTGGGAGAAAGAAGAGGCAGTCTGCTTCTGTAAAGATTTACTGCCTTGGAAACCCTATGGGCAATTCTACTCTGTCTTACGGAGTTCTTGTGAGTCAGAATCGACTTGATGGCAGTGGGTTTTTTGGTTTATGAATTATATGGTGAGTTATTTTATAAACCTGAACTTTTTCTTAAATATAAAATCAAATGCTCAAAAAATATATATTTTTTAATTGTTGTAACAAACATTAACACCTCTGTGGCAGTTATATTTTTGTGTCAACTTGGCTAGGCCTGGTTGAGTGGCTGGGCAGCTGGTGGTAGTTATTCCGATGATGAGACTGGCAATCAGCTCCATGGTGGGATCTACCACAAGCAGCTGACTAGCTGCTTTTGGGTATGTGGTCTGCTTCCTAAGGAGAAGGCTTGGGAATGGTCTCTAGCCTATGGCACACTTGGACCCTGCATGTAGCTGTGTTGTTGCTCAGCAGCCTGCTATGCTCTTCCGACCTCAGGACTTACAATGGACTTAAGTTAATGGCCTGCCGTGTGGTTTGGTAACATTGGGGCTGTGCCTTTTTACTTGTCAACCTTGGGGCTTCTCAGCCTCAGCAGCCAGCAGCTGTCTGAGTGAAGAAATGCCTCTAGCTCCAGTGGGCCGGGAGCAGGAGGCCGAGCTGGACCCCAAGGTTGAGGGGCTTTCAACCAGCCCCTAGAATCTGGCACTTTGAACTTGGACTTAAAGCCTCCAAATTGTAAGAATAAACTCCTATTTGTTAAGGCCATCCCATTTGTTTTTGTGTAGTATGTTATGCCAGTTGAGCTTGATGTCCCCTGCGACCATGGTCCTGAGCCCCAAAGTCCAACTACTCGTACCCTCAGGGTAGCTGGCTGTGGGCAAAATAAGTCTGCTCTGTAAACTTTCACTCAAATCACAATAACAATGTGGTATATTTCCTGTCAGAGTGGCACTAGGTAACCAGAACAACTTGTTCACTATATTTAAAATACAAAAAAAGCAGAGGTGTAGAAAGCTATTTCATGCACAAGGGCTTGGAGGAACCACAGATCTGATGCCTCCTAGACCACTCTTTGAATGACAGCCAGCCAGAATTCTAATTTAAGCAGATTTACTGAAAACAAAACCTCCCATGGCCTAGCAGGTGGTCTCTCTAAGAATTAAAACACTTATTTATTAGTAATTAATAAAGTATAGAAAAACTTTTCTGTAGCTTGAAAGCAGTAACACTAAAGGATAATTTATATACAACTAGTAAAGATTCTAAGTATACACAAATACGAAACAAAAATAATGAAGTAATGAGAAATCAAAGTGATTATTAATAACTATGATATCGTAAAAGGCTCTTGAAATTCTATGAAATATATTCTAAAATACATTACAGTACTAATATAAACATTTCAAAGAACTTTACAGTCCATAAAACTTTACTTCATATACATGAACTTATTTGATCCTCATAAACCACTACTAAGATACTATCCCATTTAACAGATCGGAATACTGAAGCTAGGAAGATACTCTAATGTTTACAGATCAGGGAAATGAGAAAATAGAGCAAAGACTGAGATGAAGCAAAGAAAATTTTAGTGGTTATGGTATTCTATCCCAGAAGTCAAGTGAAGACAGTGTTTCAAGGAGGAGGAAGTGGTCAACTCTCACCTAATGGATCTGATAGGTCAAATAAGGCCTGAGAACTGATCAATCACTGGCTTGAATAATGTGGATGTCACTAGTTAACAAGATAGTAATTTCAGAGAAGTTGTAGAGGTAAAAATCTGGAATGAGTTCAAAAGCAAATGGGAGCAGGGAAGGGAACACTGCTAGATAGGCAGAGACAAGTAATGATTTAGGTGAAGGAAAGGGCAATGTGCCATACGTGAGTAATCAACATGGTGGCACTGAGGAAGAGGAAGACATAGAGAGGAACATGGGAGGTACAGACAACGAAGATCAACCCTTTCACATGTACAGTACTGCACTGTCAGTGATGGCAAGCATTCATCTACAGGTGGATAGATGGGTGGACAGGCTGAACAATCAAGTATGTCTAGGCAGGGGGTAGTATGCCCATGACCATGCATAGGGTTAGCAGACAATGTTTCTACATGCATATTTGTATGTGCTGTAAGAATGTCCAGGTGTATAGTAGAGCTGACAAGGGGCAAAGTTGTGCTGGCTTCTTGCCCACAGCCAGCTACCCTGAGGTGTGAGTAGTTGGACTTGTGTGCTCAGGACCATGGTCACAGGGGACATCACACTCAATTGGCATAACATACTACACAAAAACATTGTTCTACATCCTACTTTGATGAGTAGTGACTGGGATCTTAAAAGCTTGCAAGCAGCCATCTAGATGCAACAATGGGTCTCTCCTCATCCAGACCAAACAAGAATGAAGAAAACCATAGACACATGGAAACAATTAGTGCAAGGGACTGGCAGACCATGTGATCCTTAGCCTATATGACCAAGAGACCAGAAGAACTATATATATGGTGCCTGGCTATCAGTCGACCACTCGGAGGGGAACTACTGGGTGGGAGAACAATGTGGAACAAAACTCAAAATCATAAAAAAATAAAAGACCAATTTTTCTGGTCTAATACAGCCTGGTGAGACCTCTGAGACTATGGCCCCTAGCCACCCTTCAGGTCTGGAACTGAACTCACTCTTGTGGCTTCCAGTCAAATAACAGAAGGCATATGGGATGAACAATTACATCAGGTAGATGCACTCCTTGGAGTGATGATCAATCATGAGAGAACAGAAGGGCAGTGTTTGCACAGGGAGAC
>NW_006921671.1:6299575-6320600 GCF_000298275.1 Orycteropus afer afer
AGAGGAAGTGGGAAGAGAGCTGTTACATTGTGGGGAAGTGTAGTCAATGTCATGAGACAAAATGTGTATGAAGCGTTGTACGGAAAATAAATCTGCTCTGTAAACTTTCACTCAAATCACAATAAAAAATTTTTTTAAAAAAGCAGCAAATGGGAAGAGAGAAATTGGAGAGAAAAAGAACAGAAGCTTTCAATGAGTTTTTATGTAAAGGGAAGGAAAAAAATGAGGGAAGTAGATCAAGGGAAAAGTGAGGCCTGAAAGTTTTTTTTTTTTTAATTTCTACTAAAGATGGGAGAAATACTAGCATGTCAGACTGATGAGAAGAACCCAGTGGAGGAGAAATTGATGACGCAGGAGAAGGAAGAATTGTTGGAATAATGTCCCTGAAAGGGTGAGTAGGGAAGAGATCTGAGGCACAAGTGGAGGAACTGGCTTAGTTAAGAGCAGGAGCAGTTCATGGCAACAGAGCAGGGAGAGGATGTGAACTCAGATGCAGGAAAGACGCAAGATGATGTGGCTGTGTGAGCTTGTGATATTTTCTTCTGATGGCTTTCATTTTCTCACAGAAGTGGGAATGAAGCCATCAGGTAAGAATGAGGGTAGGGAGGCAGAGCTGGAGTGTGGGACTATAGAGAAGGGATGATAAGCAGGCCCAGTTGGGGTTAGTGATCTTGAATTTAGATGGCACTAGTCAGGGCTGGGTATCTTCTCTAGCCACATTAAGATACACAGGTGTGGGTGCTGGAAAAGAGAAAGAGGAGATAGACCAGAATTATGATTTTTACCACATGTTGTTGTTGTTATGTGCCGTCGAGTTGGACCCGACTCATATCAACCTCTCCTTGGGTTTCTGAGGCAAGTATCACTGCAGAAGTAGATCGCCCCCATCTTCCTTCCACGGAGTGGCTAGTGGGTTTGAACTGCCAGCCTTCTGGTTAGCAGTCAAGTGTTTTAGGCACTATGCTACCAGAGCTCCTGTTTACCACATAAGGGAAAGGTAAAAGAGAAAAAGGTAGAGGCAATGATTATGATACTGGGATATTGACATAAGGAAGGTGAGGTGGAAAGAGGAGACATGTAGGGAAAGGAAAGCAGTGAAAAGGTCTTAAGTAAACAAAAGCCCGCGGTGGGGTCAAAAGACTGTTGGATATGGAGAGGAAGTAAGTTGGAAAGAAAATAGTCAATGTAGTGTTAGGTGCCGTCGAGTCGGGACTCATAGCGACCCCATGCGCAACAATAGACAGAATATATGTTTACAACTGAGTCTATGGAGAGATTGTAGCTACTGGTAATGATTAAAAAACAAAAAAATCTAACACACTGCCGTTGAGTTGCACCCGACTCATAGCGACCCCTCCTTGGGTTTCCGAGATGGTATCACTAAGGAAGTGGATTGCCCTACCTTCCTTCTGAGAAGTGGCTGGTGGGTTTGAACCGCCAGCCTTCTGGTTAGCAGTCAAACGTCTTAGGCACTAAAACCACCAGGTCAAGGGAATAAACATGGGAGATCCTTTCATACTTCTTACTCCTTATTTTCTAATTCCAAAACCCATTTATTTCCATTTTATCGTACTGCTTCTCTCTTAATTAAAGATATGAGTTCACAGGGTTCTATTTTAAATGTGATGGGAAAATGACTTAAAATACATATGTTTACCATATGACCCAGAACTGCATGCTTAGGTATATCTTCAAGAGAACTAAAAACATATGTTTATATAAAAACTTGTAAAGGATGTTCATAGCATTTTCATAACCAAAAAGTGAAAAAAAAAACCAAAAAAAAAAAAAAAACCCAAAGAACTAAATTTCCATCAATTGATGAATAGAAAAATAAATAAAATGTGGTATATCCATATAACAGAATTTATTTAGCCACAAAAAGGAATGGAGTACTATTACATGCTACAACATGAATGGACCTTGAAAACATTATGCTAAATAAAAGAAGCCAGTTACAAAAGGCTTAGTATATGATTCCATTTATATGAAATGTCCAGAAGAGGCAAATCCATAGAGACAGAAAGCAGATTAGTGATTGTCAAGGGCTGAGGGAAGGACAAAATCAGAAATAACTGCTAATGGGTGTGAGGGGTCTTTTGGGGGTGATGAAAATGTTCTGGAGTTAGGAAATGGTCACGGTTGCACAACTTTGTGAATTTCTTAACACCACTGAGTTGTATATTTTAAAAGGTAAATTCGTATATATTTTTAAAACAACCCATAAAGCTCTGCATTTTGATCTGGATTTAAAAAACTTAGTTTTAGATCAGTCTTACCTTAGCAATGCAAGCTGGACAAAACCAGTCTCCGTCTGGGATAGTAGTAATCTTGGGTCTATGGCAATATGTGTGACAGCCTTTGTCACAGCCATCACAGAGGAGCAGCAGCTCTTCATTATCTCCCTTTCGACAGATCTGGCAGTACTACAATACATGAAAAACCATTTGAAGTTAACCCTCTGATTTGAATAATAGTTATTGGGATGTTAAACAAACCAGAATTCCTAATTTGTATTAGTAATGAACATTCCGCTTTGCTAACAAATATACAGTAGCCATACACATCTATGTATCTCTCATTACACAGATATGGACCACATGACGGGGTGAGCAGTTCTCTTGGGGTCAATGCACATTTCAGGTACACCGCAAAGAACAAAGCTAGAGGTTGAATGCCTGCACACACTTCAGAAGCAAGTACACATTAACATATGAAATAATTAACATGACATTAGAGCACATAAAGCAATGAACAGCTTCAATATGTGGTGGTTTTTTAAAAAAATGTGTTTTATCTTTTGATTATTTTAGCATCCTCACGATATCCTGAGAAAGGAATAAGGGTTATAGTTATAATTAAATATCAAACGTGAGTCTCTAGTATTTGGATCAGAATTATATATAATAAAATATTCCCCTAGATTTTGACAAAATTATTCATCTATTTTTTGTTTTAAAAATGGTTTTAAAGTATTTGTATCAGGAAACTTTGAAAATCAAATCAACCTCAATCAAATATATATCACAAGTACATAAAATAATTTTTAAGGAAACAAACAGATACAAAAAATTAACAAAAACAATTTAAGAGGTCATGATTTATTTTCTAGAACTAAAAATAAAATTATTTCTCCTCCATTGAAAAGTTTTAGTACCATAAAGCTGAAGTAAAAACCAAGAAAAAGCCACTGCTGTCAAGTTAATTCTGACTCAGAGTGACCCAGTCTGCAAAGATTTTTTTTTAATGCATATTTTTTATGACAAATTTTACAAAGAGAAAGAAGGAAGGAGAGAGAGACAAGTACAAACTTTCAAGATGTGTTAAAAAGGATAAGAACTAACATTCTTTTCTGATATTTAATTTAAATATTCAGTCACAATAGAACACATCCTGTAACCAATATTTAAAATAATAAATACATTTAAACTAGCAATCATTTATACCAATTTAAATTTATGTAACTATATGATCTTAATAACAAGATAGCTTAACTGTTTAAACTTAATGTTTACTTTTCAATACAACATTAAATCTTAATCTGGGAAAGTTTAAAAAAGTCTTGTCTAACTCAGTGTGCTGCTGGTTGCTGTCTAGCTGATTCTGACTTAGGTGACCACATGGATGCCGAGGAAAACTGCTCCACAGGGTTTTCAAAGTAGGTACACTAGGGATACTTTAAGAATCCTATCAAAATGCCAAATACATATTATTCAACTTAACAAATATTTAGAAAATATATTTAATATATGAGTCAGGGCTGACTTGACGGCACATAACAACAACAACAACAACAATTTAATATATTAGCAATATTAAAACTGGCATGTATGTGTACCAAGATTAAAAACAGCACTACAAGCTTAACATTCCAACAAAAAGTATCTATCTTATGACCCTTTCTATTATCACACTGAATTCCTTAATATGTTGTTAAATTAATTATACCTCCAAAATTGAGTATAACTTCAAAATGTTCCCTGTACAGTTACTGACTGAGAAATAACATTTGGAAGGTTATATTTAAGCCTCTAAAGTGATAATTATAAAGCAAATAATAATTTAAAAATAAGATTCATGTCATAAATAAATTCTCACTGTTTTCTACAATAGACAACTAAAATACCACAGTCTTAACTTTCATGGTTATTATTAAAAAATACAACTGTTTTCTAATATTAAGAAAGAATGACAAACATCAAACTCATAACTCTTGAAAATCACAGGAATAACACAGTATGTTAAAGCAACTACATTAATAGTCCTTGCAACTATACATAAAAATTAGTGAATGTTGCCTAGTACTTAAAATTAACAATAATATAAAGCATACTCTAGGTAGAGAATTATCTGAAGACAAATTATGACATCTTCCTCTTTCCTGGTAAACTTGCTGTCTGACTAAGGGGATGTTTTTAAAGATATTGAGCACTTTAACATTTAGACATTATATATAGATCATTATAGACACTTCTAAATTTCTAATTAAAGGTTACAAAAGGCTCATTAATTTTAGAGTACAAACCTCTGTCTCTTCTTAGGGATGTTTCATAGCAAATAATGTGTTATTAAACTTTTAAAAAAGATTGTGGGAGATGTATTAATAATATGGAAATAGTTAATGAATTTGTGAAAATTGAAAAAAGCTTTAGATTACAGAAAATAAGCATACTGATACAAATGCAGATTCCAGTCCATGTTTTGGGTTTCTGTGTACAGGTTTATAGCAAAACTGACCAACTTGTGAACTTGTGATGACTGTTTCATTTTGATGTAGGAACTCAATCTTTTTTTGATGATTACACCCTAGATTTCACCAAAGGTGTTCAAGATAACTTTTAAACTAATTTCAATTATGATTTTTAAAAGGGCAAACTGTAGAAATCTTATCTAGTAAAAATGCTATCAAATGAACTGACAATGCCTTAAAATTTATGGTAAATTCTAAAATGCATTTGGAAAAACCTAAATTTGAGCATACAATGAAAATTATAAAGTCATTATTCTGTGGAAATTTTAGGAAGAAGTAAATGAAACACAGAAGAAACCATATTTACTTGTACAGAATGAATCAGACCTTAAATAGTATAAACATAGAGGTAAAAATTAAGAGGAAAATGTTTTAAGGATCACTTCTTTTCTTCAGGGAACAGTTATTTCAAGGAAAGGAATTTAACTCAAGCTATTCTTGAAATGCCTGATTTTAAAGCTAGTCTGAATTCTATAGTTAAAAGGTGATTCATATAAGTCCACATATAATAATAATAATAATATGTTGTTGTTGTTATGTGCTGTCGAGTCAGATCCGACTTATAGTGACCCCTTCTTGGGTTTCCAAGGCAATATCACTACAGAAGTAGATTGCCCAACCTTCCTTCCGAGGAAAGGCTGGTGGATTTGAACCACCAGCCTTCTTGTTAGCAGTCAAGTGCCCTAGGCACTATGCTACCATAGTTCCCATGTAATAATATAATATAATTTATTATATGATTTATATCATATATATAATATATGCTCTAAAAGAGGTAAGAGGGACAACTCATGCATGATTTAATAAACACTTCTCTGGAAAATATATGAAATACAGCTTTTTTCAAAGATACATTATTTAGGTGCCTGGCACAAAGTAGAGGCTTACTATTGGTAATAACTGATTGAACTTATAACAAAGAAAGTGAAAACCCAGTTTTAATTATCACAGGAAAGACTGAAATGTCTAGTCTTCGTGTTAACAATACCTGAAGCCAATAAAAGATATAAATGCACAAGCTGGCAGAGCTCTCTAGTTTGTATTTATTAATCTATGTATTTCTTGGCATTTAAAAATGAAAATTGGTAAAAACATAAGACATTTTAGGAATGCAGTGAGTGTATTAGGTGATATCATCAACTGGAATGTTATAGGTAGAAAGGCCTTAAAAATATTAAAAATAGTAGATTAACAAGTAATATACTGACGGGAGGTAGAGAAACAACTTCAGTAAGAGTCATAAGCCATATTCAAAGGAGGCAGATATAAGATTTAAAATAATAAAAGATAACATATTTGGTATCTCAAAAAGCTCAGTGTAAGGAAGAAAACGTCCAAATATACAATATGTAAAAATTAAGCAAACTGTCAAATATAATATGTATTATTTTGACAATAAGTAATAGATAATTGAGAAAGATCTGGAGTTTGGGGGGAAAAAAGGATAAAGTAAATTAGTTATAGTATTTCTTAAATAAAAACACTTACAACTTTCATAATTGATTTTTCCCATGCTATTGATTTCTGTAACTGCTGAATGCACAGAGCTACCTGTGCAGCACTGCGAGCTTCTGATAATGCCCTTCTCCAGACCCTGAGCCCTGGAGCAATATCCTCTTCAATTCTGCATTGAAATATAGAAACATTAAGTAGGTCATGTCTACATTTATGGTTACTGAATGTGAAACAATCATCACACTGAAAGCCAAGCAATGACAAAAACATGTAACAGCCAATAAGTATAAGGTTTAAGCAACTAAATTTGTGGCTACGTGCCTCAAAGCTTAGTCATAACCAGGTAGGATCACTTTGCAAGGATTATCAACGCACAGAACAAAAAAAAAAATGTTTTTACAAAGCATCATGCAATAGCATGATCCATATGGATCACAGACATACAAGAAGATACATAGATAACAGGCAATAGAAGATAGGCTCCAATTAGCAAAGAAGCACAATGATTTTTCAAGTTAATCTCAATAACCTACCCGTCACCATCACCACTAACGGATGGTGCAGGAGCAGGGACAGTAACTGTGCCCACATTATCCAGTTTGATCTGAATGGTGGTACTTAAGGGGCTCTTCAGATACCTTCTTTCAATGTTCCGCTCCAAATCAGCCAGCCTGGTTACAGCTATATCTAGGGGGTTGTCACTCTTCCGTTCTAGTGCATGTGCACTGCTTTCTTCTTCGCCAGTAAATTCTCCATCATGTTCCTTGCACAATTTAGTTAATGACTTATGTTCAAAATATACCAAGTCCTCCCTTTCTGATGCAGGCTCTGGACACATCCAACCCTATATATCAAGAGAATAGTGTTATTACTGTTTTCTCTCAAAGTGACTGGTGGGTGAATTACCTTTACTTAAAATACAGTAACAATATCAGCAGATCTCAAGGAGCTTTACTAAAAGCTTTTACTTTGTGTTTCCTAATGCTCGGCAGAAACAAGGAAAAAAAAATTAAAACAGCTGTAAGAAAAACTTGACAAGGAAAATTTAACAGCTTTTGATATTATGAAAAGTATAATAAAAACCAACAAAGTACTCCAAAGGATTTTTGACTGAGATGATTATTCATTTCATGGGATCACTGAAATGGAAATCTTTGGTAGCCTCTGACTCTTGTTCTTCCTTGACATTTCTGTTCCTTCCACTACTCTTCTGTGTAGGTTCTTTTACTCACCATTTTCCTTTGACCACAGGAGTCTTGCATAAGCTGTTACCTTTGCTTTATAGTTTTCTGTGCTCTTCTTTACCTAGTTAATGCCACTCATCCTGCAGCTCTCAGATTAAAAGTTACTTCCTCAGGGAATTAATCCTTCCCTGACCACCTTGGATTATAGGTTCTCAAAGAA
This sequence comes from Orycteropus afer afer, assembly GCF_000298275.1. Taxonomy (NCBI): domain Eukaryota; kingdom Metazoa; phylum Chordata; class Mammalia; order Tubulidentata; family Orycteropodidae; genus Orycteropus; species Orycteropus afer. The sequence continues at coordinate 6,307,185 of NW_006921671.1, forward strand.
TATAATGCTCCATCGCTTTGTCATGGTTGCAACTTTATACTCATGTTATTATTTGATTAACATCTTTCTATTTCTAAATCCCATGAGGGCAAAGCCATGTCTGCTTTTACTCATTTTATCTCCAGCATGGGAAAGGCAAATAGTAGGCACTCAGTACATATGTTAATTGAATGAATGAATAACTCAACTTGTTTTTATTGATCCTGCAGCTCAAAACCTTCCAAGATTCTCCACTCTTTAACAAAGTTAAAACTCTTTACTGTGGCATTCAAATATTTCAATCTACCTCTCTCTCATATTCCCATTCAAGTATCTTATCCTGCAGTCAAATTATATGGCTTGCCATTTCATAAACACGTGTTTGCAGCTTCCTGATCCCAGTAGTTGCTCATGCTCTTCCCACTTCCTAGTATGGCATACCTGTCCTCTGACTGTCAAAAGCTTACTCATCTTCTCAAATTTCATCTCAACTTCTGCATGAAATCTTCCCTGATTGCCCAAACTTCCACCAGAAGTAGTGTATCTTTTAGCTAAATTCATGTGTACTCTGTACTTTTCTATGATGAGTTACTAGATTCCCCATATATTTGTACATGGTTTACTTCCTCTACTATATGGCAAGCTTTCTAATGGCAGGAAAGCCACTTTATTCAATTTTATGTCCACTATCTGATGGGTACTCAGCAAATGCTTATTAAATGAAAAACAAAATGAACATTATCCTTTATGTCAACTTTCTCTAAAGACAGTTATTTTATACGCTTATGTCTTGGGATCAGTTCTTTACCTTTAACTCACTGGAATATTCAGAATATCTAGAAAGGATGAATTATGAGCATTATGAATAAATGTATTAGGTATAAGTCATGTCAAATGAACTTCATTCTTGTATTTTTAAAAGGATACTAAATTGCTAAATCAAGGGAACTCTGTAAACATAGTACATCTTACTTTTTGCAAGTCAACTTACAAAACAAGAAAAAAAAAAAGGATAAGATTACAGTAGACACATCTGTTATTGTTGTTATGTGCCGTTGAGTCGGACCCGACAATACACATTCTTTTCCAGTGCAGACGGATCATTCTCCAGAATAGACCAGGTGCTAGGCCACAAAGCAAGCCTCAGTAAATTTAAAAACACTGAAATAATGCAAAGCATCTTCTCAGATCACAATACTATAACATCAGAAATCAATAATAGGAAGATTAGGGGGAAAAAAAATAAAATACATGGAAACAGAATAACACCCTACTTAAAAATGATGGGGAACAGAAGTAATAAAAAAATTCCTAGAATCAAATGAGAAGAAAAACACAACATACCCAAATCTTTAGGACATAGCAAAAGCAGTTCTCAGAGGTCAATTTATAGCAATAAATGCAAAAACAAAGAAGGAAGAACCAAAGCCAACACCTTAACTCAACAACTCCAACAACTAGAGAAAGACCAGAAAAAAAGCCTACAGTCTCCAGAAGAAAGGAAATAATAAAGATGAGAGGAGAAATAAATGAAACAGAAAAGAGTAAAACAACAGAGAGAATAAAGGACACTAGAAGTTGGTTCTTTGAAAAGATTAATAAAACTAACAATCCACTGGCCAGTTTAACCAACAGAAAAAGAACCAAAAAAACCAAACTCACGGCTGTCAAGTTGTTTCCGACTCATAGTAACCTCTCCTTGATTTTCTGAGGTGGTATTTCTACACAAGTAGATTGCCACATCAAGAAGGAAACTCCCCTTCAACTACATAGCTGCTTACAAGCAGATTCCACCATGGAGGTGATTATAATCTCATCATTGGGGAATAACTATATCCAGCTGCCAAGCCACTCAAAACCACAGCCCAGCTAAGTTGACACATAACCTTAACTACCACAGTATATATCATAGAGAGATAAGGACCAGGACACAAATAGATATATGCCCACCCATGTTAAATGCATCGTTATTCACAATAGCGAAGAGGTGGAAACAACCTCAGTACCCACCAATGGATGAATGGATAAAGAAAGTACACATACTAGTATGTGATACATACACATACTAATACCATGCACCATTAAATAATAATGAAGAATCTGTTAAATACTTCATGATGTAGATGAATTATGCTGAGTAAAACAAGTCAGTCGTCAAACCAAAAAACCAAACTTATTGCCATTGAATCAGATACGACTCATAGCGACCCCTCCTTGGGTTTCCAAGGCAGTATCACTATGGAAGTAGATTGCCTAATCCTCCTTCTGAGAAGTGGCTGGTGGGTTTGAACCACCAGCCCTCTGGTTAGCAGTCAAATGCCTTAGGTGCTATGCCACCAGAGCTCCAGAAGGACAAATATTGTATGAGTTCACTATCATAAAAAGTCAAGGAAAGGTTTACACATAGAAAGCAACATTCTCTGATGTTTATCAAGGAGAGCAAAGGAGGTGAGAGGAAATCACTAGCTAGATAATATACATATATTAATTTGGGTGATGTTGTTGTTGTTGTTATGTGCCGTCGAGTCGGCCCCGACTCATAGCGACCCCTCCTTGGGTTTCCGAGGCAGTATCACTACGGAAGTAGGATTGCCCAACCTTCCTTCCGAGGAGTGGCTGGTGGGTTTGAACCGCCAGCCGTCTGGTTAGCAGGCAAGTGTCTTAGCCACTATGCTACCAGAGCTCCTAATTTGGGTGAAGGGAAAGGCAATATAAGGGACTTATCAGCACAATAACACTAAGGCAAAGGATGACATGGAGAGATGCACAAGAGTTACAAACGACAATTGTAAATACTATTACAAATACCATCCTGCAATATCAGTAATAACAAACAATAATCTATGAGTGGATACACAGGCAAACAGGCAAGCTAAACAGGTACGAGTTGGTTAACAGGACTACACCCATGACCATACAGGTTTGGCATACAATATTTCTACATATATACTTATATGTGCTGTAATTATATCCTTGTAGATAGTAGAGTAATATATCAGACAGTATTTCACTGCTATTCATATGGTTTTTAGTGGCCAATTTTTTTCGGAAGTGGATGGCTTCCTTCTTCCCAGTCTGTCTTTGTCTGGAAACTCCACTGAAACCTGTACACCATGGGTAACCCTGTGGGTATTTGATATATCAGTGGTGTAGCCTCCAGCCTCACAGCAACTTGCAAGCCATCACAGTATGACAAACTAATAGACAATGGGCTCAAGCATAGCAGGGATTGTGAGGATGGTGTAGGACAAGGCAGTGTTTTGTTGTTGTACATAGGGTTGCTATGAGTTGGAGCTGACTTGACAGCACCTAACAACATGGGGCAAAGTTATGAAAATTTCTTAGCCATAACCAAATGCTTTGAGGCAATGAGTCACTGAGCTGGGGTCTTAGGACCACAGTCTTAGGGGATAGCTAAGTCAACTGACATTATATTGTTCACAAGTGCAATGTTATACATCCTACTGTTCTGAGTAGTGACTGGGGTCTAGCAAACTAGCAAGTGGCCATCTGAGGTGCAACTATTGGTCTTTCCCCATCTGAAGCACAGAAGAATGAAGAAAATCAAAGGTGCATGGAAAAACAAACAGTCTGAAAGACTAATAGACCATGTGAACCTCAGCCTCCTTGGCCCTGAGAGGAGAAGAACAAGATGGTGCCTGGCTACCACTAGTGACTGCTCTGAAAGGGATCACGATAGAAATTCCTCAGTAGAGTGGGGAAAAAAATGTGGAACGAAACTCAAAAATCTTAAAAGACTACATTTACTGGTGTGATGGATACTACTGGAACCCTCAGAACTATGGCCCTTAGTTACCCTTGAAGCCTAGAACTGAACTTAACTCCATGGCTCAACTTTTAGCCAAAGGTGAACAATAACACCAGGGAGATATGCACTCCTTAGAACAGTCAATCATATGAAATCAAAAGGGCAGCATTCACTCAAGGAGAAAGCTCAGAGGGTAGGAAAGGATAGAAAGAAGGACGAATGGGAATAGGAAACACAGGAAGGAAGTGAGAAGAGTGCTGTTACACTGTGGGGATTTTAATCAATGTAAGAAAACAAAATGTGTAGGAATCATTACACGGAAAACCAATTTGCTCTGTAAACTTTCACTCATATCATGATAAAAAGTTAAAATAAAAAGCAAGTTAACGTGAAGATCATTTAGTGTAAGGGCTAAATTTCTTCACATCAATTGTCTAATAATTGATCTTCACACTGATGATCCTATGTCATAATGGTTACATAAATTACATCCAAAATTCTCAATTTAAGAAGGCAGTGGAATGTGTAACCTAAGAGATCCAACAAACATGCTATAACAATTATGACATTAAATGGAATAATTTTCATTTCTCCAGAAAACTAACTTGTGGAAGAGTTCATTTGTGGAAAATTCCAGATAAATAAGGTGTTTGCATATACTGTTATAGTACTGGGAGAAAGATACATATAGTTTGCACAATAGATTTAGAAAATGATAATTAAAAAAATTTTTTTTCCTCCCCAAAGTTGTTATTGTGTTTGTGGTAAGAAAGAGATACTTCATTAGCTCTGGAAAAACTATATACATACATACATACATACATACATATATATATATATATATATATATATATATTTTGAGATCTTCAACGCTTCCAAGTGCCAACATTATACTAACTATGAAATGAAATTTTAATTACTGGATAGGATAGTATTAAGTCATAATTTAAAAATTCTAAATAAAAAGTGAATTATTAAATCAAATGAAATGGGGAATAAATTTTCTAAATCTCTGCAGGCATCTCTCTCTTTCTACTTATTTATCATTTATCCATTTATTCTCAGAAATACCAGTTTATTATCAGTTGAGAAAACCATTATACCCCTCCTCTTCACAAAACCAACAATTCTTGCACAAAGGTAAAGCTTTTCTTTTTGTCTGTGTATTGGAAGCCAATTTTGATCATTGCCTAGTCAATAAACAACTTTACAAATGTCTGTGAGGTGTGTGTTTGTGTGTATCATAACATATATTTGGGTATATCTGTATTGTTCTCCAAATTTAAACTATAAAGAGTAAAAGTCTGATATTTAACATGGCTTAGATATAAGGGAGTTCCTGATTCTCTATGAAACACTATTGTAGGAGTTTGATCGGACTTGTTCTACAGCATTACATTTCACATGGAGAAAACTGTAACATTCTGCAAACCAGAAATGATAGTTTTGAATACATTAAGGAGGCAGTAAGATTTAGTAAAAATAACACGGGAGTCTGGAGTCAGACAGACTTGGTTTGAATCCACATTTAACCATTTACTATATGGCCATGAGCAGGTTACTTATTCTGTGCTTCATTCTTTACCTGTAAAAGTAAAATTAATTCAAGACTGTTTTGGGGATTAAATGAGAGAAAAATTGAAAATATTTAGCATAGTACCTGGCATAAAGTAGGCATGAAATAAATATTAGTTACCTTCCATTATCCTAAAGATAGATTTTATTCCAAGTCAATTTTACCTTCACTTGCAAACTTGCTGATGCAACTCTCCTTTCTAGATCTTCTACCTGCTGAAGAATACTCAAATCCATTTCCATCGCTTGTTCTTCTACTGACCAGTTCTCCACAATATCTCGAGTTACCTGGTTTTCTTCATTTTCATTTATTTCAATAATAGCAACTATGTTTGAAAAGAAATTAATTTTTAAAATCCACTTTAATAAGTTTTTCCCCTTAGAGATTTTTCAAGGATGTGAATTCTGGGGGTAACAGGTACATCTAACTAAACACACATAAACATATGTGTGTACATGCAGGTAGCCTACTGTTAAAAGTAGGAATATTATTTTTTAAAAATACAAAACACTATGTCTAGAAAAAAACATTATGTGTGTGGGTATAAAAATTGTAAGAAATTAGTTTCAATGTAAGGAATATGAATAGTTACTGTTTGTTCAGTAAAACAAGAAAAATACCTATCAGTAGTAAATTAAGAATTAAGATATAGGAAATATATTTTAAGCTGAAAGAATTAAACTAAGCAAGAGAGCAGAAATCTCTTTAGATACATACCGTCTTTATTCTTGATGCAGGCTTGAGTAATATAATCCAAGTGTTTCTGAATTTGTTTTTGTAATGCTTTTTCTCTTATTCCTCTGAGATGTAGCACTTTGAGCAAAGCTTTTAGGTCCTCTGGGTCAATAATTCTCCACCAACCAAACTGCATTTCTATGTCAAAATAAATATGTAGATCTTTTACAAACATTTTGAATATAAAAACATGACACAGTGCAAATAAAGACCTATTAACTACATATAAACCATGAAAGATCCAGTAAAAACAGAAATCCATAATCATGAAATAAAGTAAGTGGCTGTGAACCATCTCAATGTACCTACCTTCTGGAATAGGTTTTGGACTAAGAAAATCTACTGGTTTTGCTACTTCAACAGCTGCAGGTTGAGTGGAAGAAACTTTTTCATTCTGTGGCACTGGAGATTCGCTTTTACTTGAAGCAACATTGGGAGTCAAGAATGAATTACCACTTCCTTCTGATAATCCCAACCCTGATCCCAGACTAGACAGAGGTGATGATGTAAATGGAATATTGGATGTGAGTACACCTGTGGGCCACCCACAAAATTGAAGTCCCATCATAGATACGCCACTTTTCACCTGCAAAAAGCAAAACATAATAAAAGTAGAATTATCTAAGAAGTTTGGAAAAATATTTAGAACCTGAAGTTATTTTTCAAATGCTGAAAAAATATTCTTTTACTTATCCTAATTAAAGGAAAACTAACTACAATAGCAACAATAACATTAAATTTCATGTTTTTATTTGCTCCTCGATCAAAGTATTTTCCCTTTCAGATATTCTGTAACAGCAACAAGTTTCATTAAAGAAGAAAATGCCTTAGCCTTAGACATAAGTTAGAAATCTGTAGTTCTCATAAAGCTTGGTGATAGAAATACTCTTTTTAGTTTTCAAACTGTGACAGGGATGATATTATAAATATTCAACTTATTGTACCTTGAAGGAAAATCGTGGTGGTCCTCAGGGGTCAAAGATTAAGTAAAGCAATGTAAAAATGAATCACAGTTAGCATTACTAACCTGAAGAGGTGATAAAGCAAATGGATTTAGGCCAATAGGATTCTGAGTGGAAGATGATCCAAGAAGAGGAGCTGGGGCAGGAGAAGGTGACTTAGGTGGTGGCTGAGACTGAGGGGCACTTGACATATCGGCATGGGTAAGTGAAGTGTCATCACAAGGTGTTCTTGGCAAAAGGCTAAACCACTGTCTGTTCTTCTCAGTTAGTGTTTTTAATAACTGGTCATTGGGGAGAGGACTATAGAACTTCCCTGGACCAGTACTGAACAGATTATTAGAGTCTGTCTTTTCCACACTGCTTTGTGTTGCTGTTGATTGAAGGCTGCTCAGTGAAGGTTTTCCACTATTTTGATAAGACAATGTGCACCCATTTGCACTACCATTTGGTTTAGGGGTCATAGAATCTGACTCAGGAGGCATCTTAGCTACTTCTAAAAGCTTGCTTAATTTGGAAAAAGAGCCAGGTTTTTGAAGAAATAGATTTGTGTTATCTTTTTCTTTAAAATCTTCCTTTTGTTCACAGTGATCTGTATTTAAACAATTTAAAGTGTCCTCAGGTGTCTCAAACACTTCTTCTTTGATCTGGATACTTTCTGCCTTTTTTAGTTTTTCTCTTTCTTTTGCAATTTCTTCTAGTCCTACAAAATTGAAAAGTAGTATGAAGTATTTCAAGCCAGGATTATATTTTATTGCTATCAAATTACACATAAAGATGTTAATGAACTTTTCCAGATTACCTGAAATTCCATTTTTTCTTTTTTACATATTATATTTTTTTATCTTGGGAAAATTAATCTATATTCATTACAAAAAATTAAAGTATGAAAAATATAAGAAGTATCCAAATCCCTGCTACACAGCAAAAATTACCATTAATATTTTTGTATAAATCCTCACAGGAGTTCTCTATGCACACACATACAGACTTAAACCTAAATAATTTTAAAAGAAAAGGAATATTTTACACACATTATTCTATCCCACATGTTTTAATGAATAATACTTAATGGAGGTTTTTATGTGTCAATAAATGCATTGTAAATTTTAATGTTTACATAGTATTTAATGGAATACATCAAATTTAAAAGTTCAACCTTCTACTGATGGACATTAAAAACCAATAAAACCCCAACTCACGGCCATTGAGTCAGATCCGACTCATAACGACTCCTCCTTGGGTTTCTGAGGCAGTATCACTACGGAAGTAGATTGCCCAACCTTTCTTCTGAGGAGGGGCTGGTGGGTTTGAACTGCCAGCCTTCTGGTTAGCAGTCAAATGCCTTAGGCACTACGCTACCAGAGCTCCTATTGATGGACATTGTTGTTGTTGTTGTTATTTGCCGTCGAGTCGGCCCCGACTCATAGTGACCCCTCCTTGGGTTTCCGAGGCAGTATCACTACAGAAGTAGGATTGCCCAACCTTCCTTCCGAGGAGTGGCTGGTGGGTTTGAACCGCCAGCCTTCTGGTTAGCAGTCAAGTGCCTTAGGCACTATTGATGGACATTAGTAGTGTCTAATTATTCACTATTATAATCAATGCTTTTGATGACAAATTTCCTTGTATTTGCATGTTTGGACTTCTTCTGATTTACTTCTTTAGGATAAATTTCTAGAAATAAACTTACTGATTCCTAAGATAGGTACTTTTCAGATTTTGAAATACACTGTTAAGCTACTTTCTAGAAAGTCTTAATACGCACACATGAACCAGAATGACATGAGGGTACTGTTAGCCTGCACCCTCAACAAACTGGATACTATCAATATTTTTTCATTGCCAATATCTAAGAGATAAAAATATAAATAATGCATTTTTTTGATTACTAGTATGGCTGAGAACCTTTTCATAGGTTTATTAGTAGTTCTCCTTTGTGAACTCTTGGTTCACATTTTTGTTCATTGTTTCAAAAAATAATTTATAATAGCGATTTTAAAAAATATGTATTACTTTATGTAATATATGTATTTGAAAATACATACTCATGATAAAATATTCAGTAGGGAAGGATATAAAGTAAGCTATGTCCTCAGTTCCCATTTTTATTCTTCAGAGGTAACTGTGGTTAACCTTATCTATATATCCTTCCAGAATTTTTTTTTTATGCATGTGTATATGTATATATCACATTTTGAACTCTTAAATAAATCTCTGTACCCCTTTGCCATTGACTTGATTCAGACTCATAGCAACCCTCTATGACAGAGCAGAACTGGTCCATATAGTTTCCAAGGAAGTAAATCTTTATAGAAGGAGATGACCGTATCTTTTTCCTGTGGAGCAGCTGATGGGTTAGAACTGCTGACCTTCTGGTTAGCAGCTCAACCACTGCACCACCAGACCTCCTTATTACCTAATAGAGAACACTACTACTCACTTTTCTGCAACTTAGAATAAAATCTAACTTCTTAACCAAGGCCTACAATACTCCTTATGATGTGCTTACTGAAAACCTTTACAACCTCTGTACCACTGTTGTCCTGGCTAACCTTGTTCCTTCATTCTTCTTTCAGCTTCTCAAACATGCTAAATTCTTTCCTTCTCAGGACCTCTTCACGTGTTCTTTCTGCCTGGGATACTGTTTTGCTGATTTGCTCTTTATCCTTCATGTCTCAGAATTAGTGTCATTTCCTTGGAGAAGTTTTCTCTGATCTACTATCTAAAGTAAGGGTCCCCTCCCAATAATCTTATCATTCTATATAATATTTCCTTTACAGAATTTACATTATTTATGACAATCTGTTTGTCTTTTTATTTCTAGTCTCCTCCCTACCCACACACTAAAATTTAAACCAATATACTTCACTTAAAGAAGAGTAATGTCAATCTTGCTTATTATTAGATCCCAAATGCCTAACATGGGGGTTGCTATAAAATAGGGTCTCAGTAATTATTTCTGGAATGAATAAAAGGAAGAATTTATGATTTTCACTACCACTATAACTTAGACAACTTTCCTTGGCAAAATATCTAACTCTACTTCATTGTTTGGAATGTTGTTGTTATGTGCCGTCGAATTGGATCTAACTCATCCTTGGACCCCTCCTTGGGTTTCCGAGGCAGTATTACTATGGAAGTAGATTGCCCCATCTTCCTTCCAAGGAGTGGCTCGTGGGTTTGAACCGCCAGCCTTCTGGTTAGCAGTCAAGTGCCTTTGTCACTATGCTACCAGAGCTCCCATTTTTTGGAATAGGTGCATAATATTCTATTATACAAATATATCATAATTTTTCTAACCAGCTCCCTATTAATGTTTGATATAGCTTTCACATGCTACTCTTAGAATTTTTTTCTAATCCAAATTGAAATCCTATACATCAGACTTAGGCTTTTGGTAAGATGGAGTAGCAGGGACTACATTTATCCTCCTGCATAAAATAACCAAAAATAGGCACAATACATGAAACAACAGTTTGAAAGAAACTGGGTGTCAGGCAACAAAGATGGAAAACAAATGAGGTGAGCCATATGATTGCCTCAGTTTACTGCCTTAAGATCATTTCTAGGCTACAGCACAGAGAAAGGGAACCCAGATGGAGACTGGCAGACTCCCTGAGAGGAGAAGGAAAGACCTGAAAGACCAGGGAGACCAAAGTGGCTACAGGGTCCAAGAAAGAATACTGGAGAGGAGGGGAGCCACACAGAGAAAGAATTAGAGATCTGCAGAAAGACCTCTTGGGTATTCAACTGAGGAATAATCAGTACATATGTGTGAGAAACCTACCTGAGGTCAGGGAAAGAAACACTCCTAAGGATGACAGTTGACAGTGTACCCCCATGGACTGGGAATAGTGCCTGTCTCTACCAGCCAGGATGGAAAACCACCGGATTCACAGGGCACCACTGAGTAGAGTAATAAGAAGGATTTTGCTTTCATTGCTGTTAGTTGCTGATGAATTGATTCCAACTCATAGTGGATCCACATGTGACACAGAAGAACTGCCCCATAAGGCTTTTTAGGCTGTAATCTTTACAGGAGCACATGGCTAGGACTTTCTCCCAGGGAGCTGCGGGGAGGTTTAAAGCACCAACCTTTTGGTTAGCAGCGGGGCACTTAAATGTTGTGCCACCAGGACTACATTTCTTCAGTAGAAGGAGTTAACTGTTCCAGGCCTGCCTATCAAATTTTAAAAACAAGATTCAAAAGGACCAAACTGTTTTCAAGTAACTTAAGTGTGTATCATTAAATAAAGATAAAGAATATTTATAGGGGAAAGGCATTCCATGTTCATGGATGGAAGGCTTAACATTGTTATGATGTTAATACTATCCCAATAAAAATCCCAACAGAAAGAAAAATCAGTCCTCAAAATCATATAGAATTGTAAGGGGCCTATGGTGGATCGTTTGTAGTGTGGGTATCTTGCACAACAAAAATTTAATTAAAATTCTTAATTTTTAAATTTAAAATTCTTAAATTTAATTAATATTTTTCCTAGGAGGTATTCAAAGTCTGATATGTTCTCATATGTGGAGTCTCTGGGTCATGTAAGTGGTTAATGTAATCAGCCACTAAGTGAAAGACTAGTAGCAGTTCAATTCCACTTATAGATGCCTTAGAAGAAAGGCCTGGTGATTTAATTCTGAAAAATCAGCCGGTGAAAACCCTATGGAGCACTCTGATACACATGAGGTCAGTGTAAGCCATAATCAACAGATGGCTACTGCTTTTTTTTTTTTTTTTTTAATTTCCTCTGTGTAATTGTTGATAATGATATTATGCAGTTTTTTTTAAAACCTGTGCATTTAAACTTTTAAATAGATAAATACTAAATCTAACCTTATGTTATTAAGAACAGGTTGTGCTTTTATAGAATTAAAAACAAAAAACTGATGAACAAGAAGGGAATAACGCATAGAGTTAATACTACTTTAATTATCCATTTATTTCATGGTAGTTTCTGCCAGTTGATACTTACTTATCTTTACCAGCCTTGGTTCTCAGACACAGTACTTGCTTATATTATACAATTACTTGCATGCTTTCATTCTTTGTCCTTTTTTGTTATATCTTTCAATTAGATTGTAAACTCTTTGTGGATAGGGAGAGATTAATTGATTTTTTAAAATATATATTTCTATAGCACCTGTTGTTGAAGTCGTTATGTACCATCAAGTTGTTTCCAATTCATAGTGAGCTCATGTACAACAGAATGAAACACTGCCCAGTCCTGTGGCAGCCTCAAGATCCCTACTATACCTGAGCCCATCATTGGAGCCACCGTGTCAATCCATCTTGTTGAGGGCCTTCCCCTCTTTTGTTGACCTCCACTTTACCAAGCATGACATCCTTCTCCAGAGAATGGTCCCTTCTGACACATGACCAAAGTAGGTCAAAGAAAGTCTGGCCATTCTCACTTTCAAGAAGCATTCCAGCTGCACTTCGTCCAGAACAGATGTTTCAGTTCTTTTAGCAGTTCATGGTATGTTCAGCACTCTTCGCCAACACCACCACTCAAAAGCATCACCTCTTCTTTGGTCTTCCTTATTCATTGTCCAGTGCTCACATGCATATGAGGCAACTGAAAATACCATGGCTTGGGTTAGGTGCATCTTAGTCTTCAAGGAGGTATCTTTGCTCTTCAGCACTTGAAAGAGGTCTTTTGCAACAGATTTGCCCAATGCAATATGTCTTTTGATGTCTTGACTGCTGCTTTCATTGGTGCTGATTATAGAACCAAGTAATATGAAGTCTCTGACAACTTCAATCTTTTCTCCGTCTATCATGATGCTGCTTAATGGTCCAGTTGTGAGGATTTTTGTTTTCTTTATATTGAGGTGTAACCCATACTGCAGACTGTAGTCTTTAATCTTCATCAGTAAGTGCTCAAGTCATCCTCACTTTCAACAAGCAAAGTTGTATCATCTGCATATCTCAGGTTGTGAATGAGTCTTCGAATCCTGATGCCACATTCTTCTTCATATAGTCCATCTTCTCAGATTATTTGCTCAGCATACAGATTGAGTAAGTATGGGGAAAGGATACAACCCTGATGCACACCCTTCCTGATTTTAAGCTATGCAGTATCCCCTTGTCATGTTCAAATGACAGCTTCCTGGTCTATATATAGGTTCCTCATGAGTACATACAACTAAGTGTTCTGGAATTCCCATTCTTCTTAATGTTATCCACAATTTGTTACGATCTACACAATCGAATGCCTTTGCAGAGAAAATAAAACACTAGTAAATATCTTTCTGGAATTCTTTGCTTTCAGCCAAGATTCAATTGACATTAGTTAGTTGTTTAGTTTCTCTGGAGCCGACCGCGGCCACGCTGCCCAGGGTTTCCCGGACCGGGTTTGCGCCGCTCAGCCCGGAGGCTCACGGGCTAG
>NW_006921671.1:6320730-6328288 GCF_000298275.1 Orycteropus afer afer
CACTCCTCGGAAGGAAGGTTGGGCAATCCTACTTCCGTAGTGATACTGCCTCGGAAACCCAAGGAGGGGTCGCTATGAGTCGGGGCTGACTCGACGGCAAATAACAACAACAACAACATGATATCTCTCACTCCACGTCCCCTTCTGAATCCAGCTTGCATTTCTGGAAGTTCTCTGTCAATATACTGCTGTGACCATTTTTGAATTATCTTCAGTAAAATTTTACTTGTGTGTGATATCAATGATATTGTTCGCTAATTTTGACATTCTGTGGGATCACTTTCTTTGGAATGGGTACAAATATGTATCTCTTCCAGTCATTTGGCCAGGTTTCTTGGCATAGACAAGTGAGTGCCTCTAACGCAGCATCATTTGTTACAACATCTCAGTGGGTATTCCATCAATTCCTGGAGCCTTGTTTTTCACCAATTCCTTCAGTACAGGTTTGGCTTCTTCCTTCAATACCATTGGTTCTTGATCATATACCATTTCCTGAAATGGATTATCATCTACCAATTCTTTTTGGTATAGTGACTCTGTACATTCCATCCATCTTCTTTTGATGTTTCCTGCATCATTCAACATATTGCTCATGGAATCTTTCAATACTGCAATTCGAGGCTTAATTTTTCCCCCCAGGTCTTTAAGCTTGAGAAATGCCAAGTGTGTTCTTTTCTTTTGGTTTTCTAACGCCAGGTCCTTGCACTGACTTTGTCTTCTCATGCTGCTCCTCAAAATCTTGTGTTCAGCTCTTTTATCTTGTCCATTTTTCCATCCACTTTGGGTACTGTCCATTCAAGGGCAAGCTTCAGAGTCTCTTTTGACATCCACTGTGGTTTTTTTTTTTTCCTTTCCTGTCTTTTTAATGGCCTTTTGTTTTCTTCATGGGTGATGTTCTTGATGTCATCCCACAATTCCTCTGGTTTATGGTGACTGGTGTTAAATGCATTAAATCTATTCTTTAGATGGTCTCTAAATTCAGGAGGGAGGGATATAATCAAGGTCATATTTTGACTCTCATGGACTTGTTTTAATTGTCTTCAGCTTCAACTTGAACTTGCATATGAGCAGTTGATGGTCTGTTCCACAGTCAGCTCCTGGCCTGGTTTTGGCTGAAGATACTGAGCTTCTCCATTGCCTCTTTTGACAGATGTAGTAAATCTGATTTCTGTGCACTCTGTCTGGCAAAGTCCACATGTAGAGCCACCATTTGTGTTGTTGAAAAAAGGTATTTGGAATAAATAAGTCTTTGGTCTTGCAAAATTCTATCATGCAATCTCCAGCGTCATTTCTATCACCAAGGCCATATTTTCCAACTACCGGTGATTCTTCTTTGTTTCCTACTTTTGCATTCCAATCACCAGTGATAATTAACACATCTTGATTGCAGGTGTGGTCAATTTCAGACTGCAGAAGTTAGTAAAAATCTTCAATTTCCTCATCTTTGGCTTTGGTAGCTGGTGTGTAAATTTGAGTAATAGTATTAACTTCCTCATAGGTGTATGGATATTATCCTATCATTGACAGCATTGTACTTCAGGATAGATCTTGATACATTCTTTGTGATGATGAATGCTATGTTATTCTTCTTCAATTTGTCATTCCAGGCATAGTAGATCATATGATCGTCTGATTCAAAATGGCCAAAACCAGTCCATTTCAGTTCACTAATTAATGCCTAGGATATTGATCTCCATGTACTCCATTTCATTTTTGACAACTTCCAATTTTCCTAGATTCACATTTTGTACATCCCATGTTCCAATTATTAATGGATATTTGCAGCTGTTTCTTCTCATCTTGAGACTTGCCACATCATCAAATGGGGGTCCTGAAAGCTTTACTCTATCCATATCATTAAGGTCAGCTCTACTCTGAGGAGGCAGGTCTTCTCCATTTGTACTTTGAGTGTCTTCTGACCTGACGGGCTCATCTGCCAGCACTATATTGCACAATGTTGCAGGGCTACTCATAAAATTTTCCAGTAAAATATCAGACAGTGTTTCACTGCTATTCATAAGGTTTTCACGGCCAATTCTTTCAGAAGTGGATGGCCTCTTCCTTCTTCTGAGTGTTAGTCTGGAAGCTCTGCTGAAACCTGTCCACCATGGGTAACCCTGGCATTTGAAACACGAGTGGCATAGTCTCCAACCTCACAGCAACCCTCAAGCCACCACAGTATGACAAGCTGACAGACAAGTTTGTCTCCCCTAGCTGTTCTAAACTGCTCTGCTTATTTCCTAGTCTCTCCCGTCCAACTCACATACCTGGCCTGCCCCCACTGCAAATATCCACCTTCCATTGGTCCCGGGGCTGGCTTACTAGTACCTACCAAACAAAAAAACCAAACTCACTGCCACTGAGTCGATTCTGACTCTTAGTGACCCCCTTTGGGTTTCCAAGGCAGTAAATCTTTATGGAAGTAAATTGTCCAGTCTTCCTTCTATGGAGTAGCTGGTGGGTTTGAACTGCTAGATTTCTGGTTGGCAGTCAAATGCCTTAGGCACTACCCCACCAGAGCTCCTCATAACATCTATATGCAGTACAATATAGTTGCATATTAAACACATGATGATGAAATCATGAGGCTGTTTTTTGACTCTATATCTGTTATTTAATATATAACTTCCATAGTGCTTAGAATAATTAATCACATACATTAAAGAATAAAAATTTTATGAAAAATAAGCGAAACATTATCCTATTTTCTCCTATATTGTTCAGTGACCACAAAAACAGTATGAAGAATAATTAATATTTATATAGCACTTTATAGCTCTTCTAGATCTGTTATTTAAGATGACCTTCCTAACAACTAAAGAATTTTAAAAGAGCTTATTAAAATTCTTCTTTTGTAGAGAGGGGATACCAGGGTTCTGAGAGGTTAAGTGGTTGACCTGAATGGAAACTGGAGACTATTAACTCCAAATTCAATCAATGTTATTGAATCTGAGAAGACTTAAAAAAAAAAAAAAAAAAAAAAGTCTTCTATAAGCTATTCTTATAAACCTTATAAAGACATTTAATTAATTATTTACTTTCTATCATAATTAAAGTATTTTTAGTGTACCTGTGGCATTTACAGTACTATTCTTAACTGTGGAGAATGAAAATTAAGTACAAATGAGGATTAATAAGATCAGTGGCTAAACCAGTGATTTAGCTAATATGAGGAAATTGTATTTATATCTTTGTGCCAAAATAATGTCATAATTATTTGGTTTTCTAGGTGATCACAGACAGTAAAAATTAGCTCAACTTATATAAGCTGGAGAGGGGTTTATGAAAGAGCTAGGGTTTGAGCTAGATCAGAAAGATGGGTGAAATTCAGATTGCTTAAGAAAAGACAGATTAGTTTAATCACAAATAGGGTTTGGCAAAGCACAGTGTGCAAAGACACAGAGGGAGGAATGCACCTATGCTGAGCAACACAGTAGGCTGGTCCAGCTAAGCTCAGAGTACACTGTAAAGATAGTCTAGGGTCAGATTTGTACAGGGTCTTGTATCTAGGCTACAGAAAGACTTATATAACCCAATAGACACATAGGAAGTCAGTAAGGATGTTTTAGTAAAGACATGGTATAATGACAGAATGTAAAAGGAGGAGGGAATTATACATCAAGAAGCCAAGGACAACTGCAATAACACATTTATTTCAGTTGTGATGCAAAGAGATGGTTTTCAGACATTTTGACAGAAAACCTTAAGTACTAGATAATTTCAATACTATATGTTCAGGTTACAGAGAATAATGTGGCCCTTCATCAAACTGAAGAATATTTTATTAGTCTGGGCGGTGAGTTAGGTTTTCGGTTTTGGGATATGGCTCAAAATTTTTTTTTTTTTTTTTTTGGGGGAGGGTGTGTGGAGTGTGTATGTATGTGAGTGTTAATTTTTAGCTCCCCAAATGATTCTAATGATAGCTAAGATAAAATGCCACTTGCCTGGACATGTCTTTTCTTTTCTTTTTTTTTTTAAATTGTGATTTGGGTGAAAGTTTGTAGAGCAAATTCATTTGCCATATAACTGTTCCTACACATTTTGTTTCATGACACTCATTGCAGTCCCCACAATGTAACAGCTCTCTTCCCACTTCCTCCCTTTGGTTACCTTTGCCCAGTGTCTGTCCCTTTTTCCCATGCATTCCTGCCCTCTGAGCATGGTTGGTCATTCTAAGGAGTGCACCTACTGGGTGTAAATATTCACCTTAAACATCTATCTATTGTTTGGCTGGAAGCTCCAGCAGTAAGTTCATTTCTAGGCCCAAAAGGTGATTAGGACCATAGTCTTCAGGGTTTTACCCATCTTTATCAGACAAGTAAGCATGGTCTTTTTTATGATTTTGAGTTTTGTTCCACATTTTTGTCCCACTATATCCAGGATCTCCTATTTTGAGCCCTTTATGAGTGGGTGACAGTGGTATCCAGCCACCATCTAGTTCTTCTGGTCTCAGGGTCATGTAGGCTGAGGATCACATGGTCAACCAGTTCCTTGACTAATTATTTTTACATATTTTTGGTTTTCTTCATTCTTCTTCACTCCAGATGAGGAAAGAACAATTGTTGCATCATAGATGGACATTTGCAAGCTTTTAAGAACCTAGCCACTATACCAAAGTAGGATGCATAACAATGTTCCTGTGTAGTATGTTATGCCAACTGAGCTTGATGTCTGGACTTTTTTTTTTTTAATATTTCTTATCTGATCTCAAGCTTTGCCAAGGCTCCATACACCCAAGTAACTCATTTGTATTTAACTCATATATATATATATATTTGTTGTTGTTATGTACCATCGAGTACGACCTGACTCATAGCGACCCCTCCTTGGGTTTCCGAGGCAGTATCACTAAGGAAGTAGATTGCCCCATCTTCCTTCCGAGGAGTGGCTGGTGGGTTTGAACCGCCAGCCTTCTGGTTAGCAGTCAAGTGCCTTAGCCACTATGCTACCAATATTATTAATTAAGCTATATAATACTTCCCTGCTTTGAGTCCTTTAGGCACTTTGCTTTTATACCTTTGATAACTGACATTACTCTGATTTGCAGAGTGCCAGGATTCTTTAGATGATTGGAAAGTGAGTACACAAGACAGGGTCTACCTGGAAAGGCTAGGAGTTCCTCAGATAGATCAATCAGAACAATTCTGTTTTTGTTAGATATTGGGGTTCTGCATAAGATTTTCATTTTTTTTAAAAAAGTATTTTGTTACTAAAAATAAAAAACTCAAAAACAACTGGTTTATATAATTTCTATACTAGAAATCATAAACTACATGATTAACAAATTCTCTTCCCCATTGGATTGTAAACTTCTTCATGGCACAGATTAAATTTTTGATATCTCTGTACCTCCCGCAGTGTCTGGAAATGACTGGTACATGACGGGCATTCAAAAGATGTGTTGAAGAACTCTTTACCTCTGTGTACCACCATCGGGCAATTCGGTACATCCTGAAACCTGTAAGCACTGACTTAAAAGTTTTGTCTCCATCAGAATTTAGACATTTGGAAGTGCCCAGTCATAGATTTCTGAAAATCTCAATTCAAGAAAGCACGCTGAGTATACAAACGCACAACGCACTGTGGTAGTTAATGAAAGAGAAATGAAAACCAGTAAAAGAGCAGTCTAAAGGTATATTAACAGGGATTGTGTATTTCAGACCTGACCCAGACTGTAAGATGAATGAGGCTTATGACAGAGATCCTTGATTAAGCATTTTTTACTTCCAGGGTTACTGTCGGATGATGGCTTCTTGCAAACGTTAAAGAATAAACCACATGTTGGAAAGTTTGACAAGAAAAAGAAAGAGAAATGGAGCAGTACTTATAAAGGGTAATGCAGGTGAAGATCTTTTTCCACCAAATAGGAGAAAATATAGTGTATGTTTGATGTCAGAAACAGTGACAGCAGAAAAATCACAGAGAGGGAATATTTATCAGTTTAGCTGTATTATGAGTTCAAAAATAATGACAATTCTCATAGATTGAATTGTGTCCCCTCTGAAAGTTATGCTGAAATCCTAACCTCCATATCTATAAATATGACCATTCTTGTTAATAGTTTTCTTTTGCTATGTTAATGAGGCCATGCCAGAGTAGAGTGGGCCCTAAACCTAAACGCTTCTGAGTAGTGTCTTATAAAAAAAAAGCAGAATGGACACAGACAGACACACAGAGAGAAGAGACCATGCGAGGAACAGTCTATAAGCCAAGAAATGCCAAGGCATAGCTGGGGCTATGGACAAGGTGGGACCCTCCTGTAGGACCAATGACTTATTTCAGACTTCTAGCCTCCAAAACTGTGAGACAATAAATTTCTGTTCCTTAAACTCACCTTCTTTGTGGTATTTTTTGCTATGGTAGTACTAGATAACTAACATAGCAATTAAGGTTTTATGGTTATCCATAAAGCAGACTTGATTCTGGAAGCACAAAACATATTTAAAAATAACAGGGTTTTAAAAAATATAGTTTCTTATATTACTCTGTGATAGATTTATAGTTCCTACCTTCACCACTCTCCATGCCTTCTACAAAAATTCCCCCACACTGAGGAAGAATCCAGTATCGGCGTCTATAACGATCTTGGCCAAACATCATTGAACGTAAAGAGTGAGAAGCATCAAAGAGCTTCCGTCTGTACTGACTCTGTTGCTGTTAAAAATGATACACATAATTAAATTATGGATATTAAGTGTTTTAAAAATTAATATATAAATGACTTTACATTTGTTATGCCATTAGAGTAGATAAATTCCACTATCGGGAAAAGAGCAAAAGGGCTAATATTATGTAGCCAACTTAAATTTCAGTAACATAAAGATAGCAATTATTTTAAGGATAATTGGAACATTTTTGTTGCCATAGATTAAAAGGATGAATTCTATTTTACCAGGTTTCTTATAGTAAAGTATATCATAAACAGTGTGATCAAGTATTTCATTGAGTCAAAGCAAATGGTTCAATTTTACTGATTACAATGTCTAATATTATTTACTTAAGTAATTGACCATATCTATATTCATCTATCTTTATACTCATACTATAAACATAGGCAAATATATGACTAAATTTTGGAATAGATCTGGGATGAACCTAACATTGAAATAATATACAGTGATTACATAATATTAATCTCATAATATTTTTTAAACTCATTTTTGTTTTATAAAAAGTTCATCTGAAGTTTCATTAATTCTACTGATAATTAATTTTTGGTGAGAAGAAAGTAGATATATACTGTATAAATCATCCAATGCAAATAAAATTCACAGACAGGCAAATGCAAAGTAAAATATAAGATGCTAAAATTGTTACCATGAAAATTTACCTGTGCTTTTAACATTATCTTGTATTTATATGAAGAGTTGAAGAATATAGGGCTTTTCTTCATATGCCCTGAATAAGTTTAGTGTCATGTCTTAGGAGGCAAATTTTCATCTTGGCATATACTTTTTTTTTTTTTTCTTCCTTTTTTTTTTTTTATTAGGATTTGGGTGAAGATTTACAGAGTAAATTCACTTTTCATACAGCAGTTCACATATACTTTGTCTCATGT
>NW_006921671.1:6328718-6359165 GCF_000298275.1 Orycteropus afer afer
TATTTCGCTCAGCATAATGTCCTCCAAGTTCATCCACGTTATGCGGTGTTTTGCAGATTCTACATTATTCTTTAGCATTGCATAGTATTCCATTGTGTGAATGTACCATTGGCATATACTTTTAAGGTGTAATTGTACAACCATGTTTAGAGCATCTCATTTTAATTACTCACAAAAAGCTTATTTTTACTTAGCAACCAGAAAAACTAATCTCACAGATGGAGGATTTCTAAAACAACACAAAAAAGATGTAAAATTTAATCAGAAAAGTGCTTACTTTACTCAGTTTTTCAATCTGTTTTTCTAGCTCTTCAACACTTGCTGCTTGATCACCTTCATCCTATGCAAAATGAAATACATCATTTATGTTTTTAAGATTTTATTTACTCAATCAGTAAGTAAATATTTAATAAAAACCTGGTAGAAATGATCTCTATAAACAAATAATCTAGTAAGAAGAGATATAAAACAAATATCAAACGGTAAAAAGTTGTAAAGACCTGTGGTGTAGTAAATTACTTAGTGTGGCTTTTCTACCCATAAGTCTTTATAAACTCCAAGGTGGGATTTGCTATGAGCAACTGAGGAGCTCCTGATTGTAAATGTTACCCATCTGGGTTATTTCTATTGGGCGTGGCACAAGGCAATGTTATGGGAGGCTCACTCTCAGGTGCTTAGAATTCTGTTGTTATGATTGGTTGGTTTGGCCACTCTGCCAAGCTCAAAAAGAGGCCTCCTAGAGGCAGAACTCTCCCTGTCTGCTGGTTGAGGAAGACGTGCTCCTGAAAGAGACATGCACTACTGAAAGAGACACGTGCTGCTGGGAAAGAGATGCAAGAGACACGTGTTGCTGAGTAAGACAGCGAGGGACATGCACTGCTGGGGGAGAGACTGTGAGAGACTTGGCTGAGAGACAGTGGGCTGGGAGAGAGACTGAGTGCTTTTCCTGAACTTGAATTGTAGCCTGGTGCTTCCCTAATAAACCCCGTAATCTGTGGGCTCTGAGTGGCCACTGCAGTGAATTATCGAACCCAGGAGAGAGGTGGTGGGTGCTTTGGGAGGAACGGTTGGAGAAAGGACTGGAGGGAGGCAACATGTCTGGCCTTGCAGTAATAGGCCTTGGGCTATTGATGGTGATTCTGCCTTCCTCTTGTGGAGTTCTAGGAGGTCAGAATATGCAGCCTCCTTGCCCTTTTTGCAGACCTCAAGGAAAACAGAGATTAAGGACCATGAAGTTCAAGGGAAGGTGAGAATATTTCTGATGGGAATCTATACCAGAAGAGGCTATATAGAAGAAGTTATATTTCAATAAGCTGCTAAAGAATGCTTAGGATTTTATTAGAGAAATGAGGGCAGGGTATTCCAGGAAGAATTGAACATATCTTGAAATAAAAGATGCATGATGAGGTAAGGCGGCAGATGATGCAAAAATGAATTCTGGGCTAGACTGAGAAGAGCTGTAAATGTTTGGCAATGGTTGATATGATCCTTCAAGGGAGATTAAACATCAAACCCATGCTTTACAGAAATTAAGAGAAAGAGAAGTAGATAAAGGAAATGTATGTGTGGTGTAATGAATTACATGGCATGGCTTTTCTAGCCATAGTCTTTGTAATTCCCACTTTGCCGTGAGCAACTGAGTAGCTGCTTGCTAAGGTCATCCACCTGGGGCAGCATGAAGTATCCAGGGAAGTTTGTTCTCTCTCAGGTGTGTAGAACTCTGATGTTAGGACTGGTTGGTTTCGCCATTCTGCCAGGCCCAAAATGAAGCCAGCCAGAGGCAAAAGGAATCTCTCTCTCTCACTGTTGGTTAAGACACGCAGCTGAGGGACAGCGGCAGTGAACCAAGAGGCATGAGACAGAGCGGTAGGCTCACCTGGCCCACAGAGGCAGAGGCCAGGGTGGGAAGCCAAGGGCCAGAGCAGTGTGTCTAAGGACACAGCAGAGAAGAGACTGTCCTGACTGAAGAACTGTATCCTGAGCACGTTCCTGAACTTGAATTGAATCGTAGCCTGTTGCTTCCCTAATAAACTCCATAATCTGTGAGTTCTGTGTGGCCACTGCAGTGAATTATCGAACCCAGCAGACAGGTGGTAGGTGCCGTGAGAGGGATGGGTGGTGTTAAGGTTGGTAAGAGGTCTGGAGGGTGGTGGCATGTCTGGCCGCTAAGAACAGGCCTTGGGCTGCTGATGGTGATTCTGTCTTCCTTTTGGGGAGTTAGAAGAGGTTGGAAGATGTCACCTTCATGCCCCTCAAGCAGTATTTAAGAGATGTCAGCTAGAACTGATAAGTTGTGGCAACTCATGGATATGGGTCAGGGAGGGGTGAGAGAAATGAAGGAAGGAATAAGTTATGATTTTAACTTATTTTAAACCTGGGAGACCAGAAAAATATACTAGTACTAGTAACTGAATTGGAGCTCTGGTAGCGTGGTGCCTAAGGTACTTGACTGCTAACCAGAAGGCTGGCAGTTCAAACTTACCAGCCACTCCTTGGAAAAAAGGTTCGGCAATCTAATTCCCTAGTGATACTGTCTTGGAAGGAGCTCTGGTAGCATAGTGCCTAAGGCACTTGACTGCTAACTAGAAGGCTGGCGGTTCAAACCCACCAGTCACTCCTCGGAACGAAGGTTGGGCAATCCTACTTCTGTAGTGATACTGTCTCGGAAACCCAAGGAGGGGTGTCGCTATGAGTTGGGGCCGACTCGACGGCATATAACAACAACAACAACTGTCTTGGAAACCCAAGGAGGGACTGTTATGAGTTGGGTCCGACCTGACGGCATATAATAACAACAACATTAACTGAATAAGTCATTTTTGAAGATAAGTTGAGTGAAGAAGATAAATTGTATTTTAAATACACAGAGTTTTAGAATCACACTAACTTCATAAAATGGAAAGTTTGCATATGAGATTTTCATTCTGGAAAATACAAATGGGAAAATGAACACAAATTCTATGTTTCAAAGGGAGAGCATGAAGTAATAAAAAACTACAGCTCTGACTGGGGACACAATGGTTGGTACTAGACAGAATGGGAGAAAAATACAGAGAACTCAAATTCTTATTAAAAAAAAAAAAAGAAAAAAAGCCAGACAAACTGGAATAGTAGAGAACAGAGGATTCCCTGAGACTATCATTGTGAGACACTTTTTAAACCTAGAACCGAACCTATCCTCCAAGATCACCTTTTTTGTGAAATAGCAAAGGGGCACACTAAATAAAGGATATTACCCATAAGATTGATGCCCTTCTTAAAAACCATCAGTATGAGACCAAAGGTCAACAATTTCTTAAAAGCAAAGATGAGAAGAAGATATTCAAACAGAGTACTAGAAAGGAAACAATACAATTAAGGAAAATGCTAATACAGTGTTTTAAATGTAAGTAATGTCACTGAAAATTTGTGTGGCAACTGTCAAATTTGCTGTGTAAACTTCTACCAGAAACTCAATAAAAATCATTTTTTAAAAAAAGAAAATACACAAACTTTTTGAATCTCAGCTGCACATCGGCAAATTACTTAATATTTCTAGGGCTGTTTTCTTATTTGTAAATTGGCAATAAAATTATAACATGGAATTGTTGTGAGGACTAAGTAAGAACAGATCTGAAAGCACAGAGTTCCTTGTATATAAAAGGTGAATAAGATTAGTTTTCTTCTTTCTGAAAATTGTTTTCAATAAGAAAGTGTGTCACACCTTAAAACAAAACAAAACAAAACAAAAAAACCAAACTCACTGCCTTCGGGTTGTTTCTGACTCATAATGACCCCTCCCTTGGGTTTCCAAGGCAGCATCTCTATGGAAGTAGATTGCCCAATCTTCATTCTGAGGAGTGGCTGATGGGTTTGAACCGCTAGCCTTCTGGTTAGGAGTCAAATGCTTTAGGGACTATGCCACCAGAGTTCCCAGTGTTACATCTTAAATTTAAAAAATAAGAACTTGGTTTTAATGCTCATTTTCCATGTTGTTGTTGTTGGGTCGAGTCAGACCCAACTCATAGCAACCGCTCCTTGGGTTTCCGAGGTGGTATCACTACGGAAATAGATTGCCCAACCTTCCTTCCGAGGAGTGTCTCGTGGGTTTGAAGTGTCAGCATTCTGGTTAGCAGTCAAATGCCTTAGGCACTACACTACCAGAGCACCTTTAAAAAAGCCACACTGCCACCAACCAGTATGATCATCTACCCAATCAGCTAAATTTAGTAACAGGAAGACTAAAAACAGTTTTACCATTATCTGTCATTAATACACATTTTACCCAAATTTAAAGGACTAAGTTATGAAGGCACTTAGACATAGTATATCCAGTATTATACATTTGGGATTAAAAGAAACCTTAAAAGAGAAAAGACGTAACAACACTTAAATCTCGACTCTCAAATGGATATTTACCTATATGATTCTACAGTGATCTTTTGATCAGCAGGATAAATGTTTGATAATTTGCTGATACGAAAGAAAAATTCAGTGTTTGAAATATATCAGATTAGCCATATCTCAGCCAAAATAATTAACTTCCATTTTTAAGATTCCTCTATGACAAGAAAGAAATGTCTACTAAAGTTTTAACTATAATTTTTAGAGCTAGGAGGGAACTTGGAAGAGTAGAAAGAAAGGCAACAATGACAACAGAATTAGGAACATAAATCTACGTGGTCATAGTTATTCAAGATTTCACCACCAAAGGAAAAGGCCATTACACGCCTTTGTATATCATAGTTGAATTGTACACACAACCCTTACATGACAAGTTGGGAGTTTAAAGCTCAAGCAGCTCAACACGAACCTATGTATTATGGAAATACTCCATCTGTTTAAGGAATAAAGAGTAAGGAGAGGAGGGAATCATTTTTGAGACAAAGGACTATGAGTATTCAAGGGCAATGTTTTCTAACTGAAGGGAGTTACACGGATCTTGGAATCCTAGCGGTGCAGTGGTTAAAGTGCTCGGCTGCTAGTCAAGAAGTTGGCTGTTAAAACTGACTAACCACTCCACAGGAGAAAGATGTATTGTACACAGCCTTAGAAATCCTATAGGGAAGTTCTACTCTGTCCAACAGATTCACTGTGAGTTGGAATTGACTTAATTGTAAGAGGTACCTGGATCTCAATGGAAAGGCTTCGTGTAATTAATCATTTAAAAAGTATAACTATTGACAATCCATCTATACCTTAGGCAAGAGCCCAAACCTATTTCTAGAGGAATAATGTGCCTTTCTTATTTATCAAGTTCATTAAGTAGTCAGTATTTTATTTATTTATGAAATTGATGGTTGGCTACCAGTTCTTCACTATAATTAATAACTCAAATCATTTAAAAATGTTAATTTGGCTTGTTGTTAGATGACGTTGAGTTGGTTCTTATTCATAGTGACCTCATGTACAACAGAAAGAAACACTGCCCAGTTTTGCACCATCCTCACAATCATTGCTATGTTTTGAGCCCACTGTGGTAGCCATTGTCAATCCATCTTGCTGAAGGTCTTCCTTTTTTTTTTTTTTTGCTGACTCTCTAGTTTACCAAAAGAGGTCTGGTGGCATTAGTGCCTAAGGCATCTGACTGCTAACCAGAAGGCTGGCAGTTTCAAACCCACCAGCCACTCTGCAGAAGGAAGACTGGGGATCCTACTTCCGTAAAGATTTACTGCTTCGGAAACCCAAAGGGGGTTGCTATGAGTTGGAATTAACTTGATGGCAGTGAGTTTGTTTTTTGGTTTTCTACTTTACCAAGCATGATGTCCTTCTCCAGGGACTGATTCCTCCTGATAACTTGTCCGAAGGACATGGGATGAAGTCCTGCCATCCTTGCTTCTAGGAAGCATTCTGGCTGTACTTTTTCCAAGACAGATTTATTCATTCTTCTGGCCCATCCACTACCATTGAGTCGAATCCAACTCATAGCAACCCTATAGGACATAGTAGAACTGCCCTGTAGGGTTCCCAAGGCTGTAAGTCTTTACAGAAGCAGACTGCCTCATTTTTCTCCCACAGAGTGGCTGGTGGGTTTCAAATGCTAACCTTTTGATTAGCACCTGAATGCTTTAACCACGGCACCACCAGCACTCCTTATCCTTCTGGAAGTCCATGGTATACTCAATATATTTCACCAACACCATAACTCAAAGGCATCAGTTCTTCTTTGGACTTGCTTATTCATTGTCCAGCTTTCGTGTGCACATGTAGTGACTGAAAATACCATGGCTAGGGCCAGGCACACCTTAGTTCTCAATGTGATATCTTTGCTTTTTTAACACTTTAAAAAGATCTTTTGCAGTGGGTTTGCCCAATGCAATATACAATTTGATTTCTTGATTGCTGCTTCCATGGGTGTTGATCGTGGATACAAGCAAAATGGAATCCTTGACACATTGGCTTATTAGTTTCTAAAGTATTTATTATTTTAAAAAGTTTTTAAATTGCTCTCTCACATTAATGACAAGGTACAAATTTGCCAAGATTTTGATCAATAAAATACTATCTATTGATTCTATAATTGAAGACCCATAGAAAGGTAAAATACTACTTTAAATAACACATCTGCTTTAAGAAATACTAATACAGATTTTCAAATAGTCTATTTGTAAAGATAAAATGTACAGTTTGCTAATTCTCCATGTGAAGAAAGAAGGTAGGTGAAACAATTTTTGCTAGTAATATCTAATTTAGTGGGATAGCAGAATACACTGAAACTCTAATTAGGGTTGTCAAATTTATGAGATTACAGTTTAAAACAATTTATAATATTCATTCCTGAAAGGGATACTAATTCTCTAAAAAGGTGATTAATTCTGGTTAAAAAGGTTTAATGTCCACTATGGGAATAACTCTATCTGTTAAAGGAAGCAGATTGTTTATAAATGGTATCTTTTGTTTGTAAAATTACATTTCTGATGCCCAAATTACAGGCCCCTTCACATTATTTGTCACAAGATGAAAAGTGTATGATCAAGTGGTTTCAAAAGTACCAAATAATGAAATTATTTCTGCAAGGAAGTTCACATTGGTACTCCCTTAAAAGAAGTTCACCGTAGTGATTTTTTTTGTTACTCTAGTTTACAACATAACATTTGGGACGGGGCAGATGAATGAGAACACTTTGTGTTTATAAATTTTTACTTAATAAAGAGAGTTGGGTAGCATACACTCTCTTTTAAGTTCTCCTATATTATAATAAAGATTTAGCCATAAATTTGATTCAGTAATCTATCATTTGGTAAAGTAGAAGGTCAGCAAAAAAAGAGGAAGACCCTCAACAAGATAGGCTGACACAGGGGCTACAGCGATGGGCTCAGATAAAGCAAGGATGGTGAGGATGGTGCAGGCCCGGCCAGTGTTTCGTTCTGTTGTACATGAGCTCACTATGAGTCAGAGCTGACTTGACAACATCTAACAACAACAACAACAATTTATCATTGGTCCTGACTGGGTATTATTCTCACAGATCTCATCAATAAATTCAGACCTCTAAGCTTTCTTTTTCCACTTCTCCAGTACCACTGAATTGATAAGGAAAAGAGCTCTTTCTAAACTTCCTTAGCTACACTACACTCCTGGCATTTAGGGCAAAAGGAACAGTTGGCTGCATAGTGTGTCAAGTGACATTCGGCAGTCCTATCAATATTTTTAGCACTTTTTCTCATAGAAAGGTTAAGTCCAACATTTATATACCCTTTATACAGTCCTACTTCAATGGCTTATGGTAGCTGTTCCCTAAAAACACCGGCACACATACACAACACAACTCCTCTATGGTCTTGCCCTCCCTTTGGCCTTCTCTTCAAGGCTAGTCCTTCACTTTGTTCAAAACTCCTCCAATATCTGTAGGGACTTCATACTATTAATTATCCTCTTTATCGCTTTAATTTTCAACCTCCCAGTCTCATTTTAGGAGCTCTGGTGGAGTAGTGCCTAAGGCATTTGACTGCTAACCAGAAGGCTGTCAGTTCAAACCTACCAGCCACTCCTCGGAAGGAAGGTTGGGCAATCTACTTCTGTAGTGATACCGTCTAAGAAACCCAAAGAGGGGTCGTATGGGTTGGGTCTGACTCAACAGCTGTGTGTTGTGTCTCATTTTATTGCTTCTTTCCCTTAAACCAAAAATAATCTCTATACTTATACATCAGAAATATCCTTGACTCTTTGTCTTCCCCTAGCTACTATACTTTCGTCTGATGCAAAATGCTTGAAATAATCATTTCTGTTTTCTCACTTTCTATTTTTCTCAACCTATTATATCCTGGCTTCTGCTCCTATCCCCCTAATGAAAAAGCACTGATAAAGGTTACTACTTGAACAATTTCTCTTAGAAAGATCAGCACAAGGCGAGTCCCCATGAGGGGGAGGTTAAAGATGTTCCAAATGTCCAAACTACTGTGCCACTCCATCATTTCAGACATTAACTCGTCTTCTTCTCAGTAATCTCCCTGTCTCAGGGTTCTGTGTTTCGCTGTAACACTTCACAGAACTCACAGACACCCAAGGGATCATCTCATGTAGTGGTGGAGGAGGCTGGCAGGCTGGCAAGTCCCAGGTTTGTAAGTAGGTCTGGAGGATCCTCCCAATTCTTAGGGTTTGACAAACCTCAATGAGCAGATTAGATGACTGCTGCTGTCTCAAATCCAGGGGTGAGATGATGATGAGCCAAAACACAGAACCAGAGCAAGAGGAGGGTGACCTTTCCAGAGGATTCATAGGTATACCCTCAAGGAAGCTAAGGGTGGTGATTTGAGTTACACCTGCCAGCAAGGCAGGACTCAAGATAAATCCCACCTGTGCTGCTCCAAAAAAAAAATTACCAAGTGGATGGCTTTAACAATCAGCAGCCACTGAGTTGCTCATAGCAAATGCCACCACAGAGCAATTACCAGTCATTATATGGTATAACTGCCCAGCCAAGTTGGCCCAGCTGCCCAGTCAAGTTGACATCGACCTTAACTACCACACCACCCCAAACAGGCATGGATAATAGGATTTACAATATATCACAAAATGGAGAACAATGGCTAGAAGGGCCACAGCAAGCAACTCACCATAGTTACCAATGAATTCTATGTTTCCAAATACAACAAACATTTTTAGTCCTCATCACACTGATCTCTATTGCTTTAACACTGTTATCACTTCCTCCTTTTTGAAACGTCACTTTTCTTGATTTCTTATATATACAGGAAAAAAGTTAACATAGTAGGGCTGACTGCTATCCTTTGATAGCTCTGCTTACAAGGTTGGCTCTTTGTTGGCATCTGGGAACTTGAATCTTGGAAGGGTTCCCAGCACCCTAACTATTAAGATTAACCCTTTGGACTTAAACTCTTCATGCAAACAATGTAATTTATGCTGAACATCTTTTATTCTTTTGGGAACCTGGAATTTTTGCACATATCATACACAGGATGCCTACATGAGCTGCCCCAAATAAAAACCCTGGCTCTGAGTGTCTAATGAGCTTCCCTGGTAGAAAACATTACATGCCTGTTGTCATAACTTCATGGCAAGGGAAATTAATCCCAGCCTGTGTGATGCTATGGGAAGGACTCTTCAACATTGCACCTGATTCCTCTGAACTTCTTTCCATGCACTTTTTCCCTTTGCTGATGTTGCTTTGTATTCACTAATAAATCATAACCATAAGTACAACTACATGTTAAATCCTGTAAATCCTTCTAGTGAATCATCGATCCTAGAGCTGGTCTTGGCCCTCTGACTCACTACAGAAGTTTCCTACCTCTCTGACTGTTCCTTCTTGAACAAGAATCTGTGTGGGTTTCCCTTAAATGTGGATGTTTCCTGAGGTTCCAACCTTGGTCTAATATTCTATTTACTAAATCAATCCCCCTGTGCAAATTCATTCATCTTCCTAATTTTACACTCTCACCTATGTGCTAATAACTTCTAAATCTATATTTTCAAAACAGAACTCTTCTTTGTGCTTCCTATTCTTATATTCAACCATTGCTGAACTTTGCTTAGGGTTTTCAAACTCAACATGTCCAAATAAACCTATTATCTTTTCCTATCTCCAAATATCTGTTCCCTATCTCCAATCATCTATTTATTTTATTTCTCCTATATTCCCTATCTGAGTTAATGGCAACAAGAACATGTAGTCTCCCAAGTCAGATAGATGGGAATAAATCCTACCTCTCTACCAACCCACACAACTCATCTTCAAGTCCTGCCCACTCTTCCTCTTAAATACTGTTGAATTATTTCCTCTTTCTTCATCCAACTAGCACTGCTCCAATTTTAGACAGCTCACATCCAACCTAAATTATTGCAGTATCTCTTGACTGATGTCCCCACTTCTGTTAGTGCCGGATCCAAATCTATTTCTACCTTTCAAAGAATTGCCAGAGTGAGCCACCTAAACACATTTGACCAAGTCATTCCTGGGCGTATAACTCTTCAATGGCTTCCTATCACCTAAAAAGCATAAAATTCTAGCTCATCATTGTTGTGTATGAAGCTCTCTAATAACTCTGAACCACTTGTAATTCTGTTAAAACACAATATAGTTCATTTTTCATGCTGTTTCCTCTGCACGGAACATTCTTCCCTAAATTTCTCCCCAGGTAAACAATCAGCCTAGCTTGTAGCCAGAAAGCTTTTGTAGGGCTTTATTTCTCAGAAAGGCTAAATGCCCTTCTTTTGTACCTGGCTAGTACATTATAAATATCCCTATCAAAGCAGTTATACATTAGTACATTATCATGTATTGAATTGTATCCCCCAAATATATGTGTCAACTTGGATAGGCCATGATTTTCAATGGTTTGACAGTTATGTAATGATGTAATTTGTCAGCTATGAAATGATGTACTCATCCTCCATAAAGTGATCTGATGTAATCAGCCAATCAGTTCTAAGGGGATTAGGGTAGGGTGCACACCCTTACTTAGATCACAGCCCTTAATCTGATGTAAGGGGAGTTGCCCTGGGTTGTGGCTGCATCACATTTTATTTTACAAAAGATAAAAAGAGGGATAAGTGAGCAGAGGAGGAAGGACCTGACTACCATCAAGAAAGAAGAGCCAGCAGTGGTGCATGTCCTTTGGACCCAGGGTCTCTGCACTTAGAACTTCCTAGATCCAGGGGAAGATGGATAACAAGACACCTGGATATCTCCAAGGGATGCTAGGGCCAAAGATATTGAAAGGAGACAGGGGGACCTTCCTCCAGAGCTCAAAGACAAGAGAAAGCTTTTTCCTAGAGCCAGTGCCCTGAATTCAGACTTCCAGCCTCCTAGACTGTGAGAAGGAGCTCTGGTAGTGTAGTGAGGCACTTGACTGCTAACCAGAAGGCTGGTGGTTCAAATCCACCAGCCACTCCTTGGAAGGAAGGTTGGGCAATCTACTTCCATAGTGATACTGCCTCGGAAACCCAAGGAAGGGTTGCTATGAGTTGGGTCTGACTTGACGGCACATAACAACAACAACAGACCGTCAAATAATAAATGTCATTGCGTTAAAGTTATCTACTTGTGGTATTTCTATTATAGCAGCACTAGATAACTATGACATACATTATGTTTCCTTTTGCAATTCTTCAGTGAGACTGTATATTGAGAGCAGACTTTCGGTGCCTTACTAATTTTTGATTGAAAGAACCTAGGGCTGGAAACTAGTGATAGAAAAGTACATCAGTATCAATAAACCTGACACTTTTAAGGGCACAAAGTATGGTAAAAATGTAAGATAGTCCGTTAATAGAATGAAAGAAAATATCTGAAATTAAGTATCTACATAATCTTTGGAGAATTCTCAAGTACTTATATAGAAAGAAAAACTTAACTTCTTTTATTCAATGTAAGCACTTTCTATGTGTAGGTATTCTATTGAGTATTTATTTAAACATCACAAAAACATTATGAGATAGATGTTGTAATAGTCATTTTTCAAATAAAGGAAAAAAGATAAGTGTCAAAAACAAAATTCAAATTCATGTCCATTTAACGCCAAAGTCAATATTACTTTTCAATATGTTACTCAGTTTTTTAGCTATTAAAATCAACCTAAATTTGATTACCTCATCTTCACAGATATCTGTCTTTTTTCCTTTTTTGTCTTCTTTATCTTCTTCATCCTCATCATCTTCATCAGCTTGGTCGTCACTATCATCATCATCATCATCATCATAATCACTGTCTCCTCCCTTTCTTCTTCGCTTGCGTCCTGGAGTGGGTGTGCCCAAGGGATGTTGTTCCTCCCCAAGATCAATGCCACCTGAAGCATCTCTTTTGCCTGTTTTCTTGGCATGAATGATTCTGAGCCTATAAAGATGGAAAAAATCATGATTATGGAAGAAGACCTTCTTCACACACTTTTTAAAGAGCGTAACATGAGTTTTAAGCAAAAATATCTTATGGTATTTCTCCCATATTAAGCAGCAAATCAGTAACAATACAAATTAGAATTAGTAAAATTAAAGAAATATGTTTATATAAATTATAGAATGTGTTAAATTTTAAGAGTTATTCTACATATTCTCTTTGGAATTATACCACATCAAAAAAATAAAACTTAGAAAGCTAAAAAGATTAACTCTAGTAATGGCCAAGTGATAATTTCTGATTCCGTGTTATGAGACTGAATACATTTCAATTCAAATTTCTAAAGAGAAACTATCCTCTTATCCTCCTAGCATGGAAGTTGAGTAATTTCAGCATTATACTTCCTGGCAGGAAGCTAATTAAGTTTTATGTTGAATAAGGTTAACTATATTAGACTCTCTTCAAAAGCAAAACTTTAATTAGAAAGCAATTAAGAAAAAAAGTGGTAGTTCCAAACAGATTTTATTCATGACGAAACAATATGAAGCAACAAAAATCTTAAAAATGTGATTGCTTGACTTTTTTGAAAGAAGATAAACTGACTTTCTTCTAAGTTTGAAGAAAGCTCAGTACAAGCTCAATGAATCTCAATGTATCTTTTGTGCATTGCAAATTCTCGACCCAACCTTTATTAGGAGCTCTGGTAGCGCAGTGCCTGAGGCACTTGACTGCTAACCAGAAGGCTGGCAGTTCAAACCTACCTTCCTCAGAAGGAAGGTTGGGCAATATACTTCCATAGTGATTCTACCTCGGAAACCCAAGGAGGGCTCGCTATGAGTTGGGTGCGACTCGACGGCATATAACAACAACAACAACAACATTTATTAATTTCGTAGAATTCTACTCTAATGACCTTTTCTAATTCTTACATAAATAAAGTTTAATTTCTACCTTTGCAATTTATATATTTTACTGAGGAACTTGACAAAGGGGAAACAGTATGTTAATTTTAATAAAACAGGACACTTACTTGCGAAGTTTACCTTCTACCACCCACTTATCTCTCCTCAAGTTTGACATATAATCAATGTTCTTGTCGATTTCACTGCCAATGCACAAATTTATTAGAAGACATAGATTAATCCCAATTAAGCCAATGCATTTTTGAAATAAAAATGATTCAAATGATCTTGTGTGTATATACATATGTATATGCTTGTGTTTATACATACATATACGTATATGTTGAAAAATTATAACTTCTTCAATGAATACAACATTGGTATTATTAAAAAATTTATATTGGTTTTCTACCGTAAAGCAAGAAGGAAAATACTCACCAATTGCCTCAGAATTATAGCTTTCTAAGTTTTGGTTTGCATATATATATATATATATATATATATATATATATATATTATATCTGATAATTTCCAAACCATAGCAGTAAATAAGAATATACATGAATATTTACATAAGTACACACAATATATACATACAATATATATGTATATAATGTCCAAACAGAAATTGAGAATATTAGGCTCTTTGGAGAGTACATTTCTTCTTCTAAGGTAGAAGTCATATGTACTCTTTACACTGAATTTGTGTGTTTTAATACAAGTGCCACTCAGTATTACCATTTGGTGTCATATGTTCATGAAATTGTAAAACTTAAATACTATCACATTTTGGGAGGGACTGCCAATGAATAACAAAAACAAATGAAAAACCATTTAATATAATATCATAGCTAAGATATACACAAGAAAACTTAAAATGTTCAGAAATGGTAGAAATGGCTGCCTCTGAATATTTAGATTTACCCTCTTCCTAGAAAGATAAAAGACTAAATGGAACATAATTAAAATCTTTAAATAATAAAAACCAAGAACAATGTGAACATGAATTTGTTCACCAAATCTTAAAATTCTAGAATGAAGGACTTACTTTGAATCTTAAGTGAGACCGAATACTTTTTAGAAAGTCCTGATAAACTAATAATGTAAAATTGCATTAGCATATAATAAAATAAAAAGTAGCTGGATAGCTCTATGAACAGCTACTAAGGAAAATCAGGTATTTCTCTGTTCTCGAAAGAGTTCAAGGAAAGAAAACTTCTGGATTTTATGATAGTGCTGGATTTGGGCAACATAGCAAAGAAAAAAAATACTTTTCCAGTATAATAAAGAATCAAATTATTAAATAAACAAAACAGGTTACCAAGATTATATTAAAAAAAAACCAAACTCACTGCCGTCGAGTCGGATCCGACTCATAGCAACCCTTCCTTGGGTTCCCAAGGCAGTATTACTATGGAAGTAGATTGCCCAACCTTCCTTCCAAGGAGTGGCTGGTGGGTTTGAACCACCAGACTTCTGGTTAGCAGTCAAATGCCTTAGGCACTATGCCACCAGAGCTCCTGAGATTATATACAGTATGATCCAATTTTCTTTTCAAAAGACTGCAAAGAAATATACATTAAAATAGTTATTAGTCATCATTTCTGAATGGTGAGATTAAGTGTAATTCTAATTTTCTTCTTTGTGCTAGTCTGTAACTTACATATTTTTAATACTTTATATAACTTTGTGAGTGTAGAAATTAAAAACAGAAAGCAATCACCAGGAAAGACTGGGCATATGCTTACCTCACTACACTCTTGCTACACGCTAGTTCATTGATCAGAAAAGCCAGCACTGAGGCTTTCTGTGCTGGAGTGTGAGCCTGAAATGCTTTGGTCTTCAGGCTTTCAGTAAGCTCAGTTTGTCCACAGTGGGCTTCCATAAAAATCTGCAAAATCTCAGAAACATTGTCTCGATTCACACCAACATTCAGCAAATGATCTCCAAGAGCTGTTTTGGCCTATAAAAATTTGGTATTTTTATCAGTATTGATCATAACAACTTATTCATAACGTAAAAACAGTAAGATTTTAAAATAATGGTATTATATGGTTTACATATTACTACAAGAATTTTATTTATACATTTGATGAAGTGAAGATTAAAACAGGTAACAAGTGGTAGAAAAGTACTCAAATACATTTATCTTTTGGTTTCTTCTTTATAACCTTGGTTAAAAGTCAGGCAGCAAAAGAGTAAGTATACTCATGTGTAGCAGAAGTTATAAATCATCTATCCCAACTTTTCTGACAACAGAAATTTTCCCCAAGGTCATGAAGTTAAAATGCACTACTATTGATGTTGTGTTTTCTGACTTTATGGTGTCATGGATTTCATTGGCTGGTCCAATACAGGTGCACCTACAAGCTTTTTTCTCTACAATATTATCTAGAGCAAAGCTGACTGGAATATGTATGTTAATAGGAATTAAGATAAATCTGAATTTATGGAGCATCCACTGAGCAATACAGAGTCTAATGTGCTGGTTTGTAGGTGACTTGATTGCTGTTAAGTGCCACTGAGTTTGCTCCAACTCATAGCAACACTATGTACAAAAGAGCCAAACACTGCCCAGTCCTGTGCCATCCTCACAATATTTGCTATGCTTGAGCCCATTATCACAGCCACTATATCAATCCATCTCACTCAGGCTCTTCCCCTTTATCACTGACTCTCTACTTTACTGAGCATGATATCATTCTCCAGGGACTGGTCCCTTCTGACAACATGACCAAAGGATGTGAGATGGTCTGGCCATTCTTGCTTCTAAGGAGCATTCTGAATGTGTTCCTTCCAAGACAGGTTTGTTCATCCTTCTGACAGCCCATGATATTTTCCTTATTCTTCCCAAATGTCACAATTCAAATGCATCAATTGTTCTTTTGTCTTCCTTATTACTGTCCAGCTTTCATATGCATATGAGGCGACTGAAAATACCAGGTCTTAGATCAGGCACCACCTTTGTCTTCAAAGTGACATATTTGCTCTTTAACACTTCAGAGAGGTCTTTTGCAGCAGATTTGCCCAGTACAATACACCAACTGATTCTTGACTGCTGTTTCCATGGACGCTGATTGTGGATTCAAGTAAAATGAAATCTCTGACAACTTCAGTCTTTTCTCCATTTATCGTGATGTTGCTTATTGGTCCAGTTATGAGGATTTTTGTTTTATGTTGAGATGTAATCCATACTGAAGGTTGTAGTCCCTGATCTTCACTAGTAAGTACTTCAAGTCTTCACTTTCAGCAAGCAAGGGTGTGCCATCTGCATATTGCAGGTTGTTAATGAGTCTTCCTCTAATTCTGATGTTGTGATCTTCTTCATACAGTCCAGTTTCTTGGGTTATTTGCTCAACCTATAGATTGAATAAGTATGGTGAAAGGATACAACCATGATGCACACTTTTCTGGATTTTAAACCAGTCAGTATCCCCTTGTTCTGTTAAAAAACTGCCTCTTGGTCTATGTACAGATTCCTCATGAACACAATTAAGTGTTCTGGAATTCCCATTCTTTGCAATGTTATCTATAACTTGTTATGATCCATACAGATGAATGCCTTTTCACAGTCAATAAAACACAAGAATTCTTTGCTTTTAGCCAAGAATCATCTGACATCAGCAATGATATCCCCTGTTCCCTCTTTCCAATCCAGCTTGAATTTACGGCAGTTCCTTATCAATATACTGCTGCAATCATTTTTGAATTATCTTCAGCAAAATTTTACTTGTGTGTGACAGTAATGATATTGTTTGATAATTTCCACATTCTCTTGGCTCACCTTTCTTTGGAATGGGCATAAATTTGGGTCTCTTCCAGTTGGTTAATCACTATGATTAACTGGAGCTAATCAAGGCACTGAAGCTGAAGAAAATTAAAATAAGTTTACAAGAGCCAAAACACAACCTTGATTATATCTCACCTGAATTTAGAGACCATCTGAAGAATAGATTTCACACATTATATGCAATAACTAATGACCAGATGACATGCGGGATGACATCAAGAATATCATACATGAAGAAAGCAG
Organism: Orycteropus afer afer; assembly: GCF_000298275.1. Lineage (NCBI taxonomy): Eukaryota > Metazoa > Chordata > Mammalia > Tubulidentata > Orycteropodidae > Orycteropus > Orycteropus afer. Next base: position 6,345,928 of record NW_006921671.1, read on the forward strand.
AAGCAGCTGTCTTCCAAAATTTTCTGGCATAAATGAGTGTGCTTCTCCAGTGTTGCATCTGTTTGTTGAAACATCTCAGTGGGTATTTCATCAATTCCTGAAGCCTTGTTTTTCACCAATTCCTTCAGTGCAGCTTGGACGTCTTCCTTCAATACCACTGGTTCTTGATCATATGTCACCTCCTGAAATGGATGAATGCTGACATTTCTTTTTGGTACAGTGACTACTGTGTATTTCTTCCATCTTCTTTTCATGCTTCCTCCATTGTTTAATATCTTGCCCTTAGAATATTTCAATATTGCAACTCAAGGCTTGAATTTTTCCTTCACTTCTTTCAGCTTGAGAAATGCTGAGCGAGTTCTTCCTTTTTGGTTTTCTAATTCCAGTTCTTCGCACATTTCATTATAGTACTTTACATTGTCTTCTTGGGCTACTCATTGAAATCTTCTGTTCAGCTCTTTTATCTCATCATTTATTCCATTTGCTGTAGGTACTCTCCACTCAAGAGCAAGGTTCAGAGTGTCCTCTGACACCCATTTTAGTCTTTTCTTCCTTTCCTATCTTTTTAACGACCTTCTGTTTTCTTTAAGTATGATGTTCTTGATGTCATCCCACAAGTTGTCTGGTTGTTAGTTATTGGATATAATGTGTGAAATCTATTCTTCAAATGGTCTCTAAGTTCAGGTGAGATATAATCAAGGTTGTATTTTGGCTCTTGTGAACTTGTTTGAATTTTCTTCAGCTTCAGTGCCTTGATTAGCCCCAGTTAATAACAGTGATTCAGAGAACAAAGTATAATATCAAAAGGCACAAGGAATTTCTAATTGTTTTATGAATTATGAGTTCTCTGGTTTTGTTGAATACCACATGAGTATTTCCTCAAACCGATTAGGCCTTTGCCTAAAGTTAAGAAGTTCTTGGGTATAGCCCATGTTCCTTAGGTTTTATAAATTGGTTTTCCTAGGTCTGTATCAAATGTAAGCAGAAGGAAATCCACATTTAACTTTGTGAGACATTATGTGGAAATAATTGGATCAGTCTACACAGTCTTTTGCTAATATTCTAAAGCTAGCTATCAATGCACTGACAGTAAGTATGTTAAGTTGTTTTGTTTTTTTTTTTAAATATTTGTTTTTTTTACCTTGTATCCTGTAATTAGACCTGGATCACATACAGCAGCTGAGAGGAGCCTCACAAGCAAGTCTTGTACTTCACCCATGCTGTCCCCTATATTTAGCAATCCCTCTTGAAGAACACTGAGGTTTGGAACATCAATATTCACATCAAAGCCCAAAACTTTACCAAAGTTTCGTAAGAACTGCACCACCATGAGACAGTCTGAAAATGTACTTCCAGAGAGAACAAGTCCTGGAATACGAGGCAACTCTGGCAAAGGCTGGAAACAAAACATAAAAATAAATTTTAAAAATTTAAAGGTCCATGATTGTCTGAATTAAAATAAGCGCTATCTTTCTTTCTCTTATACCAGTGGCTTTCCCTCTGGACGGTAAATTCCCTGGAGACATTTCTGCAACCCCCCATAGTATTGAGCATAGGGTCTTGAACACAAATAACTATTAAAAATTTTGGATGAACTCAATATGAATTTAGATCTCTGCAAAAGAGAATACTAATTTTAATTAACTGACATATTGATAAAACAAAGATTAAGTAACTGAAGCAAAAGTTAAATTACATAGAAGAAATAAACATTTCAACACTAATTTACCACGGACATACTTAGTAGGGTATGTGCACTGTTCTCTTCTAATGATGTAGACTGATTTATAATTCACACCTTTTTCACAGCTCAGAAACTAACACACATCTGTGGGCTGTACAGTTGGAGATAATGTGGCTAATGAATGCGGATATATTACTAGGCCTACATAATCAGAGCCTATGATCCTGAACATGAACCAGTTATAATGCAACCCACAGTCTTTAGGTTTTCTTTTATTTAGTGAAACATTAACATTGGGTTTCAATATTAAATATAAAAAGAGCTACCTCTGTTCAAATATGTTCACTTATTAACTTTTCAAATATGTTCACTTTTCAAATATGTTCACATATTAACATTTCAATAACCAGACTGTAGTAGTAGTTTGTCTGCCGCAGACACTTTACAAATACAATAAACAGGTAATCTAAATTAAACTTAGTTTTGACCACAGATAAGACTCAATAAAACTACTTTACATTTTAACTAAAAAAAAAAAAATAGGACTTGTACATATTTCTATTTATATGAATTAGTCCTTGTTCAAGAATGTTCCTCAATCCTGCAATTACTGAAATAACCATTCAAAGCCTTTTTCTACTAATATTGTGTGGAACATGGAATTATGTGTAATAGGTGATACCATACAAATATTTTATGTTTCACTGGAAAAACAGGTAAATGTGCATTTTCTTTTTCCATGTACTATGATATCAGATACATACATTTCCATTCAATTCTAACAATTTATATGAGAAAAGCATGGCTTAAGATGAACTTAAATAGTTGATATTTATATTTTTACAATATATGAGATTTAAATAAAAATAAAAGTAAGAAAATAGAGCTTACTTAGTGTTTTTAAAAATTTGCTCACTATGAGCTTGTTAAATGTATTAACCTATATATAAACAGTCCCTGGGTTAAAAACATCTGACTTACATACACCCATAGTTACTAACCAACACCTGTAAACACTATTATACTAAAAATTTGGGGCACATACAATGGTTTGTAATAACAAATGGGGCACTACTTTGTGACATGTATTAAAACATCATCATCATCATTATTATTGTATTACTATGCTAAAAACGTTTTAGTGTATCTGGTAGTATCTCTTTAAAGTATTTTATTCCAAATACTAAATATTAAGACAAATACTTGACTAACTTGATGTTAGATAGGAACTATACTTGTGTTCATTTATGTACATATTTGACTTAGAGACAGATTATATCATAATCTGGGGATTGCCTGTAGTTATAATGTACTTAAGAAATTTTAAACACCCAGATGACTAAAACTAGTAAGCATATCTTCATTTTTATTTAAAAGCATTTATGCTAATTCAATGGAATATTGATATAATTTAGTCTTTACTACACTCCTCAGAAGGAAGGTTGGGCAATCTACTTCTGTAGTGATACTGCCTCGGAAACCCACGGCGGGGTCGCTATGAGTCGGGTCCAACTCAATGGCAAATAACAACAACAATAACAAGAGTATTAAAAGTCTGCTTTAATCACCTTAGAAAACAGCTTATATAAAATCAAGGGATAATCATTATTTTCATCTGAGGTATATAAGTAAATATGATATATAAGTAAATATACAAGCTACTGACCAAGAATAAGTTATTGTAATAGTTTAATAGAGATGATATGTGTTAATATAATTTCCTAGAAGTATCATCTTCTTAAATATGGTCAAAATAATCGATTTTTACTCAAAGTAGGTGAAATCATGCTGGTTGCCAAGATTATTTTGATCTTTCTAAAAGTCCACTCTTGTGTACTTTAGCAACCTTATATGAAGAACTATGGAAGAGAAAACACACAAGAGCTTTAGTTGTACATAATCTCTTCATTTTCAGGATGATAAACAGTATGGATTCTGGAGTCTAACAAACAGGAGCTTGGATCTAAATTGCCAATTATTAGGTGTGTAATCATAATAATCTCCTTAACCTCTCTGGGTCTCAAGTTTCTTATCTATAAATGAGGATAAATACCAACTTCACAAGGAGCTCTGGTAGCATAGTGCCTAAGGCACTTGACTGCTAACCAGAAGGCTGGTGGTTCAAACCCACCAGCCACTCCTCGGAAGGAAGGGTGGGCAATCTACTTCTGTAGTGATACTGCCTCACCCCAGGAGGGGTCGCTATGAGTCAGGTCCGACTCCACAGCACATAACAACAACAACAACCAACTTCACAGGAATGTGGTAAAGATTTAATGAGAGAATCCATATAAAGCACTTAGCATAGTGCCCAGCATGTAGTAAACATGCTCAAAAAAGGTTGGTTACTATGAGCAAAAAATTGAATGAGGCTATAGATTATAAACCCTAATTTATTCAAGTATTCAAGGGGTGGGGGTGATGGGGACGTTGATCTTTCTGAGCCTGAAGTCCTGTATGAACAAAATGAGACATGGATAGACTATCTATATCTGTAATTCTTCTTTGTAGATTTTCGTAGCATCTCTAATCAAATTAGAAAGTTTGTTAGTGCTCTACTTCTATATTAAGAACTGCCATTCTCAGTACAGGAACTCTAGAGAGGTTAACTGGTGGCCACCTAAAACCAAAAATAACAAATTCACTGCCATCAAGTTGGATGAGACTCATAGCAACCCCTCGTTGGGTTTCCGAGGCAGCATCACTACGGAAGTAGATTGCCCAATCTTCCTTCTGAGGAGTGGCTGGTGGGCTTGAACCACCAGCCTTCTGGTTAGTGGTCAAATGCCTTAGGTACTATGCAACCAGAGCTCCTATGGTGGCCACTTAGGTGAGGCAAACTGACCAAGACTTCGAAATCCACTGCTCTTATTAAAAATGAAAAACTTTCATAATGGTAGCTCTGGTAAAGGAATCAGGTGACATCACAAGGAAAATTAAAAGTTTTTAATGAAATGGTTCACATGATATATAGATTACCTTTTGGTCTGCTAAACACATATCTTCATTAGGCTTCTTTAGTTCCTTTGCTATTTCTAATTCTAATCTTCTTTGCTCTAACTTGCGTTCCTTATTTAATCTCTTCTCATCACGTTTTTCTTGCTTCAACCGTTCTTTTTCCTTAAAGAGAAAATCATGTCCACATATTTTCCTTAATCACTGTATTTTTTAAAAATTCTAGTTAAAATTTAAAGGTGATCAAAGTATTACTATTTCTGTGAACAGAGTACAGACTTTCTCTTCGGAGGTTTAGGAATAAACCTGGAATTATGTGGAAAGAGTTACTTATTTTGCTCTTTTCACTATTTTTACCTCCTGAATGTCAAATTAATCTTATGACTATATATACATTTAATATCAATATTAGATACAACTCAGATTATTATTTTAAATGTATTCAAACTGTTCCCAGGTTTATAATGTGGGAATAAAACATGTATTAATAAAAACAGGTACAGGCAGTCCCCAGGTTATGAATGCGATCTGTTCCTAAGTGTGTCTTTAAGTCAAATTTATAGTTAAGTCAAAACAGGTGCATGTGGTTCTTATTTAGCCTTCCTTCAGTGCAAGAAAATGCTCAAAGCCTTTTCAATTATTGAAAAGCTGCATGTGCAGCAAATGAAGGTGACTGGAATGAAGAATTTGTTGTGACTAGGAATAGGGGTTGGTTCAATTGTTTCAATGTGAGAGCAAATTTATATAACGTTAAAAGGCAAGTAGGAGCTGTCCCTAAGTCAGACTTCATAACCTGGGGATTGCTTATATATAAACTGCACAGAGGTAACTACATATTTTAAAAAATAAAGCTAAATAGTATTAATAAAGTTTTGCACAGGTCCAGGACGCAAGGCATTATTTACACCAGGGAAGGAGAAGCAACATGTTTGAATTTGCAAAAGCAGTTATTTCAAAGTGAATTAGCCATTCTTAAGACAGCAGCTGTGATGAAATAAAAATATTAGTATTTACCACCATAAACTACATGTAAGAGAATATTACATGGGTTCTGAAAGCAATTTCAAAAGTATTTAAAACAATATCTAGAGTAGTGGCAACAATATGGAAATAATTGTTCTTGTTGTAAGGGGTGAGGTTCTGTCTGAAGAGGAAGTTAAGAGACTTTCTATTATAAAAAAGGTAATATGACTTTATTATCATACCTCAAACAAACATAACAGTAGAATTACCAGCCAATTCTAACCTATTATCCTCACAGACCCTGCACATTACTAATGGATGTAGTTTTGCGAGGCCTAGCTTTGGCCATTCTTCCCTTGATTAAAAAGCTTTCCATTTTCTATCAAAAAAAAAAAAAAAAAAAGATGAAAGTCTTTACTTTTTAATTTGAACTCTTTTCTTCTCCAATTTTATTACTCACTTCAATCTTCCACGTGGATTTAGTCAAACTATTTGCTATTCCTGATAAACATGTCATTTTTTTACTTTCTTATATTGGACCACCCTGGTCAGGAAGGTCATTAATTCCATCTTACGTATCTAAATCCTAATTAAACACTACTTCCACTTCATTCTCACCACTTGCCTGTCAGTTTATCGTACTGTGGTGACTTGTGCATTGTTGTGAAGCTGGAGGCCATGACACCAATAGTTCAAATACCAGCAGGGTCACCCATGGTGGACAGATTTCAGTGGAGCTTCCAGACTAAGATAGACTAAGAAGAATGGAGGGGCCATCCACTTCTCAAAGAACTGGCCAGTGAAAATCTATGAATAACAATGAAACACTGTCTGATACAATGCTTGATGATAAATCCTCAGGTTGGAAGGCACTGAAAATACAACTGGGGAAGAACTGCCTCCTCAAAGTAGAGTCAACCTTAATGATGTAAATGGAGTAAAGTTTTTGGAACCTACATTTGCTGATAGGGCAACATCCATTAATGGAATGTATGAAGTATGAATCTAGGAAAATTGGAAATGGTCAAAAATGAATTGGAACACATAAAGATTGATATCCCAGGCATTAGTGAGTTGAAATGGACTTGTTTGGGCCATTTTGAATCAGACAATCATATGATCTTCTATGCTGGGAATGACAAATTGAAGAGGAGTGGCAGCCATTCATTGTTCAAAGAATGTCTCAAGATCTATCCTGAAGTACAATGCCGTTAGTGATAGGATAACATCCATACGACTATAAGGAAGACCAGTTAATATTAATATTGTTCAAATTTACACACCAACCACTAAAGCCAAAGATTCGGAAATTGAAGATTTTTAGCAACTTCTGCAGTCTGAAATTGGCGAAACACGCAATCAAGATGTATCGATTATTGCTGGAGATTGGAAAGTGAAAGTCAGAAACAAAGAATCACCGGTAGCTAGAAAATAAGGTCTTGGTGATAGAAATGACTTCAGAGATTACATGATAGAATATGGCAGACCAATGACTTATTCACTACAAATACATTTTGTCAACAGCATAAACAGTGGCTATATTTATGGACTTTGCCAGGTGGAATGCACAGGAACCAGATCAACTACATCTGTGCAAAGAAACCATGTAGAAGCTCAATATCTTCAGACAAAACAAGGCCAGGAACTGAGTGCAGAACAGACCATCAACTAATCATAGGCAAGTTCAAATTGAAGCTGAAGACAAATAAAACAATTCCATGAGAGCCAAAATATGACCTTGAATTTAGAGACCATGTGAAGAACAGATTTGATGCATTGAACACCAATGACTAAAAACCAGATAAATTGTGGGATGACATCAAGAACATCATACATGAAGAAAACAAAAGGTTATTAAAAAGACAGGAAAAGAAGAAAAGACAAAAATGGATGTCAGAAGAGACTCTGAAACTTGCCCTTAACAGAGAATAGCTAAAGCAAATGGAAGAAATGACCAGATAAAAGAGCTGAACAGAAGATTTCAAAGAGCAGTTTGAGAAGACAAAGCCAATTACTATAATGAAATGTGCAAAGACCTGTAGTTAGAAAACAAAAAGAGAAGAACATGTGTGGCACTTATCATGCTGAAAGAACTGAAGAAAAAATTCAAGCCTCGAGTTGCAATATTGAAAGATTCTATGGGCAAAATATTGAATGATGCAGAACGATCAAAAGAAGATGGAGGGAATAAACAGAGTCACTGTACCAAAAAGAACTGGTTGATGTTCATCCATTTCAGGAAGTGGCATCGGAACAAGAAACAACGGTACTGAAGAAAGAAGTCTAAGCTGCACCAAAACAGCAAAAACAAGGCTCCAGGAATTGAAGGAATACCCATTGAGATGTTTCAACAAACAGATGTTGCGCTGGAGGCACTTATTCATCTATGCCAAGAAATGTGGAAGACAACTACCTGGCCTGGAAGAGATCCATATTTGTACCTATTCCAAAGAAAGGTGATCCTACAGAATGTGGAAATTATCGAACCGTATCATTAATATCGCACACAAGTAAAATCTTAACTGAAGATAATTAAAAAAACAGTTGCAGCAGTATTGACAGAGAACTTCCAAAAATGCAAGCTGGATTCAAAAGAGGACATGGAACGAGGTACAACATTGCTGATGTAAGATGGCTGAAAGTAAAGAATACCAGAAAGATGTTTACTTGTGTTTTATGGACTATGCAAAAGCATTCGATTGTGTGGAACACAATGAATAACGGATAACATGGGAATTCCAGAACACTTGACTGTATTCATGAGGAACCTGTACATAGACCAGGAGGCTGTCATTTGAACAGAACAAGGCAATACTGCATGGTTAAAAATCAAGAAGGGTGTGTGTGTCAGGTTGTATCCTTTCACCATACTTATTCAGTCTGTATGCTGAGCAAATAATCCAAGAAGCTGGACTATTATGAAGAAGAATGTGGCATCAGGATTGTAGGAAGAATCATTAACAACCTGTGATATGCTGACAACACAACATTGCTTGCTGAAAGTGAGGATGACTTGAAGCACTTGCTGAAAGTGAGGAAGACTTGAGGATTAAAGACTACAGTCTGCAGTATGGATTACACCTCAACATAAGAAAAACAAAAATCCTCAGACCTGGACCTATAAGCACCATCACGATAAATGGAGAAAAGACTGAAGTTGCCAAAGAATCCATATTGCTTGGTTCTACAATTGACGCCAATGGAAGTAGCAGTCAAGACATCAGACGACATACAGCACTGGGCAAATCAGCTGCAAAGGACCTCTTTCAAGTGCAGAAGAGCCAAGATATCTCCTTGAAGACTAAGGTGCACCTGACACAAGCCGTGCTATTTTCAATTGCCTCATATGCATGTGAGAGCTGGACAATGAATAAGAAGACCAAAGAAGAGTGGATGCTTTTGAGTTGTGGTGCTGGTGAAGAATGCTGAAAGTACCACAGACTGCTATAAGAACTAACAAATCTGTCCTGGAAGAAGTACAGCTGGAATGCTTCTTGGAAGGAAGAATGGCCAGCCTTTGTCTCACCTACTTTGGTCATGTTGTCAGAAGGGACCATTCTCTGGAGAAGAATGTTGTGCTTGGTAAGGTAGAGGGCCGAGGAAAGAGGGAAAGGCCCTCAATGAGATGGACTGACACAGTGGCTGCGGAGATGGGCTCAAGTATAGCAATGATTGTGGAGCTGGCGCGGGGCTGGGCAGTGTTTTGTTCTGCTGTGCACAGTGTTGCTATGAGTCGGAGACAACTCGATGGCACCTAGCAGCAGTTAAAGCAAATGGAAGAAATGACAGGATAAATGAGCTGATGGAAGAGTTTAAATAGTAGCTCGAGAAGACAATGCATTAGAATGAAATGTGCGAAGACTTGGAATTCAAGCCTCAAGTTGCAATACTGAAAGCTTCTATGGGCAAAATATTAAATGATCCAGGAAGCATCAAAAGAAAATGGAAGGAATACAGAGAATCACTGTACCAAAAAGAAGTGGTCGATGTTCATCTATTTCAGGAGGTGGCACATGATCAAGAACCAGTAGTATTGAAGGAAGAAGTCTAAGCTGCACTGAAGGAACTAGCAAAAAACAAGGCTCTAAGAATTGAAGGAATACCCATTGAGATGTTTCAACAAACAAATGCTGCACTGGAGGCACTTACTCATCTATGCCAAGAAATGTGGAAGACAGCTACCTAGCCAACTGACTGGAAGAGATCTGTATTTGTACCCATTCCAAACAAAGGTGATCCAACAGAATGTGGAAATTACCAAACAATATCATTAGGCTGGGCAATCTACTTCCATAGTGATACTGTCTCAGAAACCCAAGGAGGGGTCGCTATGAGTCGAGTCCGACTTGATTGCACATAACAACAACAACAACAACGTCATCATCATTAATATCACATGCAAGTAAATTTTGCTGAAGATAATTCAAAAACAGTCGCAGAAGTATATTGACAAGAAACTTCCAGAAATGCAAGCTGGGTTCAGAAGAGGACATGGAACAAAGGATATCACTGCTGATAATCAGATGGATTTTGGCTGAAAGCAAAGAATACCAGAAAGATATTTACTTATGTTTTATTGACTATGCAACAGCATTTGACTGTGTGGATCATAACAAATTATGGGTAACACTGAGAAGAATGGGAATTCTAGAGCTTTTAATTGTGTTCATGAGAAATCTGTACATAGACCTAGAGGCAGTTGTTTGAACAGAACAAGGAGATATTGAATGGTTTAAAATGAGGAAAAGTGTGCGTCATGGTTGTATCATTTCACCACACATAATCTATAATAGGCTGAGCAAATAATCCAAGAAACTGGGCTATATGAAGAAGTTTGCAGTACCAGGATTGGAGGAAGACTTTTTTAACAACCTGTGATATAAAGATGACACAACCTTGCTTGCTGAAAGTGAAGATGACTTGAAGCACTTACTGATGAAGATTAAAGACTATAGTCTGCAGTATGGATTACACCTCAGCATAATGAAAACAAAAATCCTCACAACTGGACCAACAAGCATCATCATGAAAAATGGTGAAAAGACTGAAGTTGTCAAAGATATCATATTACCTGGACCCACAATCAACACCCATGGAAGCAGCAGCAGCAGTCAAGAAATCAGACATCGTACTGCACTGGATAAATCTGCTGCAGAAGACCTCTTTGAAGTGTTGAAGGGCAAAGATGTTTCTTTGAAGACTAAGGTGCAACTACCCAAAGCCATGGTATTTTCAATAGCTTCATATGCATATGAAAGCTGGACAATGAATAAGAAAGACCAAATAAGAGTTGATGCTTTTGAGTTGTGGTGTTGGTGAAGAATACCGAAAGTACCATGCATGGACTGTTAGAAGAACGAATAAATCTGTCCTGGAAGATGTGCAGCTGAAATGCTCCTTGGAAGCGAGAGTAACCAGACTGCGTCTCACTTACTTTGGTCACGTTGTCAGAAGGGAGCATTTCCTGGAGAAGTATATCATGCCTGGTAAAGTGAGGGTCAGCAAAAAAGGGGGAAGACCCTCAGGAGATAGATTGACACAGTGACTGCAATGATGGGCTCAGGTATAGCAAGGATTGTGAGGATGGCATATGACTTGGCAGTATTTTGTTCTACTGTACACAGGGTTGCTATGATTCAGAGCTGACTCAGTGGCACCTAACAACAACAATGAACAGTATAAAATACACAGGATGAGAAAACCAAACCAAATCAAAGAGTTTCTTACTCATTATTTTGTACACTATAGAAGCATAAATAAAAGTAATAAAAAATAATGGTGAAGAACATTCAATATTCCTTTGTTCTGTTCAAACAACTGCCTCTAGGTCTAAGTACAGAATCCTCATGAGCACAATTAAGAGCTCTGGAACACCCATGCTTCTCAATGTTATCCATAATTTGTTATAATCCACACAGTCAAATGCTTTTGCATAGTGCCCAAATTTTTATTACTTTTAAATAAAAGTTAGTAATTTCACTGATTATTTTGAACATGATAGAAGTATAAATAAAAGTATTTCTAGAAATCTATAGCACAATAATCAATATATGAAAATAATGTTTTTCTATTTGAGAATTATATAAGTTTAAAAAACAAATGAGGAATGTGGTCAATTAGATAGCTTTGACTTATTATTGTAAAGTTTACAATTTTTAAGATTGCAAAACAGTCCATTTTTAAGAGATCATGCTGCAAAAATATTTCTTTTCGGATTTTACGATTCCACTGGGTCTCATAGGTGTTTTGTTCTGGGTATAATTAGAAGAGTGTATTTCTTTTGCAGCCGTAACTAGTACCCAAATTTAAAGGACATAAATATAACTTGAGTGGCATAGGGTACAAAAAGAATAAAATTGTATGTAAGATTAATAATACAAGCCAAAAGACAAAATGTAAAGAACAAAAATGACATTGTTTTATGGTCACATATTGAGAATGAGTAGAACAATTAGGAGTAATTTTTTGAAAAAGAACTTATCATTCTTACAAGAGTTCTGGTGGCCTAGTGGTTAAAGGATTTGGCTGCTAACCAAAAGGTTGATTCAACTCACCAGCTGCTCTGTGAATGAAAGATGAGGCAGTCTGCTTCGATAAAGATTTCTAGCCTTGGAAACCCTCTGGACAGTTTGACTCTATCCTATGTTGTTGTTGTTGTTGTTATGGGTTGTCGAGGCGGACCTGACTCATAGCGACCCCTCCTTGGGTTTCCGAGGCAGTATCACCATGTAAGTAGACTGCACCATCTTCCTTCCGAGGAGGGGCTGGTGGTTTTGAACCGCCAGACTTCTGGTTAGCAGTCAAGTGCCTTAGGCACTATGCTACCAGAGCTCCTATTCTGTCCTACAGTGACTATGAATTGGAATCCACTTGATGGCAGTGGGTTTGGTTTCAGTTGGTTATCATTCTTATATGTCAATTTTACATTTGAAATACGAAAAATGAATTCAAAGAAATGAAAAAAAAAATTACGTATCACATGATTGAACAAACCCTAAAGGAATTTCTTATAATTTATAGGTATAAAGTAATTAATTTATAAATACTATTTTTCAGTTATAATATCTTAAGATCTACCAAAATATTAAATGGAAAATTCTTTATATTTTAAATGCATTTATTGAAACATAATTTATGTACAGTGAAATATACAAAACTAAAGAGGCATGGGTCAATGCTTTTTTTTTTTTTTTTTGCAGTGTTCCCTCTCCTCCCTTCCTACCCCTGGCAACCAAAAAAGTTTCCTTTCATATATAAACCTTTCCTTGACTCTCCACAAGAACGAACTAATACTATATTTGTCCTTCTGTGATTGACTTATTTCACTCAGCATAATGTCCTCCAACTTCATCCATATTATGCAGTGTTTTGCAGACTATATATTATTCTTCAGTGCTACATAGCATTCCATTATGTGTATGTACCATAGTTTGGTCATCCACTCTTCCTCTATAAATCTTAGAGATAAGTAAGTCCGTTGCCAGATACGTAATTATCGGCAAATATGAATTTGTTGCTGTCACTTTTGTTATGTGCTTTTTTTGTGGTGTTGATTTCTTTGTTCCATATAATTTTCTATGCTGAGCTCATTTTGTTTATGAATCATGTTATCATTTCCTTCATTGTTATTGTTTTA
>NW_006921671.1:6359345-6379102 GCF_000298275.1 Orycteropus afer afer
GATGTCTCTGGTTCCCTGTTTACAATCTTGTAGGCTTATTTACTTTGGATACTTCCATAGCTGGGTTGGTTTCTGGGTTATATCATCATGTGTGTTAATGGTCAGTTGTTGTTGGCTGTTGTTGCTTCTCTGTCCAAAGGGCTCCCTTTAGCATTTCTTGTAGGGTTGGTCTGGTTTGAACAAATTCCCTTAATTTCTGTTTATCTGGAAATGTCCTAATTTTACCAACAATTTTGCTGGGTACATAATTCTTGGTTGGAAAATTTTCTCTTTCAGTGTTTTATACACACCATGCCATTGTCTTCTTACTTGCATGGTTTCTGTCAAGAAATTCGAGCTTAGTCTTATTGGTTGCTCTTGTAGGTAACTTTTTGTTTTTCTCATGTTGCTTTCAGGATTCTTTCTTTGTCTTGGGTTTTGGTGAGTTTGATGATGATATGTCTGGGTAATTTTCTTTTGGGGTCTACCCTGTTTGAGGTTCATTGGACTTCCTGAATTGATAATATTGTCATCTTTCATTATATCAGGTTAGTACTCTTCCAACAATCTTGGACAATTTTCTCAGTGGTTTTCTTTTTCTCTTCCTGTTCTGGAATTCCAATGACACGTAGGTTATTCCTTTTGATGGTATCCCACATGAACCTTAGCCTTTCTTCATTTTGTTTTGATCTTTTTTCTGACTGATCCTTTCCAAAGAAGTATTCAGGGATTTGCCTTCAATCTCACTAATTCTGTTTTCCATTGATTCAATTCTACTCTTTGGCCCATTCAATGTTTTATCTATTTCTGAAAATTTAGTATTAATCTTCTGGAGTTCAGTTTGTAGATTCTGTATCATTTCTAATTTTTCATTTATTTTGTCATTTTGTTCTTGTATTGTCTTTCAAAATTGTCCTAGGGTTTTCTCTGATCTGTCTCTCAATACATTGAAGATACCTAAATACAATTCTTTTGAATTCCTTATCAGGGAGTTTCAAAGCTGCATCTTCCTCAGGGATGTGTTTTGGGTCTGTATCCTGGTCCCTTGTTTCTCCTCCTTTATCTTGCTTCTTTGTGTAGACTGTGATGCTCTGTTGTCTCTGAGGCATTGTGAAGTTTTGTGTTTATATTCAATTGGTGGTGGTTGTATGTTGGAGTGACTTGCCCATGATTTTTGTTTTCTTGTTTTGTTTGTATGTTATCTACTCAAGAAGGGCACTGTTCTCCTTTATTCGGTAGTCGATAGCACTTATACACTCACCACCTGTCTCCTTTTCTGTTGTCAGCTTCTTGTATATCCCTGCCGACCTTGGCAAACAGTGCCTATTCTTAGGTCTTTGGAATCTTAATGAGAATGCTATCACTTTAAAATCCAAAATGGTTGCCACTTGTAAAGATTCAATATGGCTGCAACCTCGGTCACTTTAAATATCCAAAATGGCCACCACTTGTAAACATTCAAAATGGCTGTGCCCTTGGTCACTTTGAATATACAAAATGGCCACTGTTTATAAACATTCAAAATGGCTGTGCCCTCAGTCACTTTAAATATCCAAAATGGCTACTACATGTAAACAATTAAAATGGCTACGCCCTCTGGACAGTGGAAAGTCAACACCTCAGGTTGCCTCCCTCCTTGCTGTTTCCCTTCCTAATCAAAGGCCACCAGCGCAGTCATCCCTGCAGCCCTTGGTGACTAGGGCTGATCTTCAGGTCAATTCTCAGGTCCTAACACCACTTGGAAATATTCAGGCTGTGGGTTCCATCAGAGTAGCTGACAGTCCGCAGCTCCGACCGTCTCTGTACTCACTGTTTTCATTCTGGTTTTTCCACTAGTTGGTGCCTAATCCACTTCTATATAGTTCCTTTCAAACACAGGGCTCTAGAATTATCCTCTTTCTGTATCTCTTGTCAACTGTTTTTTCTTTGTTGAAGAGGATCTAAGCTGCTTGTCTGCCTATTCCTCCATCTTACCGGAAGTCTGGAAAATTCTGTATTTTCTTTAAATTAAATATCTTTAAATATTTATAGAATACCTATAGCTATAAAAATATCACTCCTCGGAAGGAAGATGGGGCAATCTACTTTCGTAGTGATACTGCCTCGGAACCCCAAGGAGGGGTCGCTATGAGTCAGGTCCGACTCAACGGCACATAACAATAACAACAACAAATAAAAATATCTTCTAAATTCAAATCAAAGTGTTACTTCTGGCGTCAGGTAACTCAGAGATTTAGTGTATCTACACTAAAATGATAACAATGCTTTCCCAAATCTACTGTTACGTAACATTCTATTGAGTAGCTAATATAAAATCATTTCATATTTTTGAAAGACAATTTAATTTTAAAATTGAATACATTTGTATATTGTGTTTGTAAGTGAACCATGGGCTTACTTAAAATTACATCTATTGTGAAAATGCAAAAGTACAATTCCACTTTTTATTTTTCACTAAATAATGAACGATATAAATATCTCAAAAAAACCTCACTGCCGTCAAGCCCATTCCTACTCACAGTGACCCCTCCTTGGGTTTCTGAGGCGGAATCTCAATGGAAGTAGATTGCCCAGTCTTCCTTCCCAAAAGTGGCTGGTGGGTTTGAACCGCAGCCTTCTGGTTAGCAGTCAAATGCCTTAGGCACTAGGCCACCAGAGCTCCCAATATAAATACAGGATTTTGAAAAACTCTCATCACTTGAATCATTACTCGCTGCCATCGAGTCAGATCCAACTCATAGCAATCCCTCCTTGGATTTCTGAGGTAGTATATCTATGGAAGCAGACTGCCTGATCTTCCTTCCGAGGAATGGTTGGTGGGTTTGAACTGCCAGCCTTCTGGTTAGCAGTGAAATGCCTTAGACCCTACGCTCCCAGAACTTCCACTTGAATCACTGCGGACTGTGAATTTTCCTACTTTTGAATTATGAGATGACTTCTGAAACCTGAACTACTGTCTTCCATTATATTGCTTTGCCTCCTAAGGTGCTGACACAGTCATCTTGGATAGACGCATGTTAAAAACCTTTTGTAGTTTACTGATCCTTGGGGAGACATAGAAACGACTCTACTACAATTACTATGGTTATTATTTAGTTGATATGAGTAAAATGATTATAAATTTGTGACTGGTATAGTTTGAAGTTTTTATGGTTGAAACAGTAGATTTTGAGTTAATGTTACTTCTCATGTTGCTCAAGTCAGCCTTAAGCTTCCAGTGATCATTAATAATGAAAGCAGAGGTATTTTATATTACTTGAATTATACTAGGAAATAGGAGTTCTGGTAGCGTAGTGCCTAAGGCACTTGACTGCTAATCAGAAGGCTGATGGTTCAAACCCACCAGCCATTCCATGGAAGGAAGGCTGGGCAATCTACTTCTGTAGTGATACTGCCTCAGAAACCCAAGGAGGGGTTGCTATGAGTTGGGCCGACTCAACGGCACATAACAACAACAACATACTAGGATATAATAGTCATTTTTATTCATGAGGCTGAAGTATTCTTCTTACACTGTTATAAAAATATTTATAATTATGATATATTAAGTCTCTTTAATATTATAATAATAATTAAGGTAAGTTACATATGTCTGAATTTTCTAATTACACATTTTCATAAAGAAAAACTACAGAAATAAGATTTTTTAAATTATAGAACCAATAGAAATTTGTGTTCTCTTTTTAATGAAAAAAAAATTAATAGTACTAAGTCAATAAAAAAAAATCAGTGGCAATTTACAGAGGGAATCAGAATATTGGTGGCTGTGTTATCTCCTTTATTTGAGATGTCACAGGACATCTTATTAACAAGGTGAAAGCAGCATTTTTTAAAACACCATTATTCTTTAAACACTAGTCACAACACATGCATTTTTGATTATGCTCTCTATTTTTTCTTCTTCTCAATCTAATAATTAAAAGTCTAAAGGTATTAAAATTTATAATGAAGGGCAATCTAAAACTCCATTACCACTGAGTTAATTCCAACTTACAGTAAGCCTGTAGGACACAGTAGAACTGCCCCATTGAGCTTCTAAGGCTGTACATCTTTACAAAAGCAGACTGATAACATCTTTCTCCCACAGAGCAGATGGTGAGTTCAAACCACCAACCTTTTGATTAGCAGCTGAGTGCTATACCCATGGCTCCTAATGAAGGGCTGCAGATAAGCAACTAAAAATTTGGAACTGGAAGAGTTTTATGAGGACTTATAATAAAGTTAGATATCTCACTAGTTAAAAACAAAATAATTATAGATTTGGGTCTATTGTTAGGAGGTAACAGGAGAGGGACTAAAAAGCCAAGATATGTAGATTATTGACCTTGCACTAGGTATACTTGTGCATGTTAAATAATAATGAGGAAATGGACAAATAAAAATATGAATATTTTGTTCATATTCACTGAGGTACAAGTTCATATAAAAGACTGGGTAAACTTAGCTTCTGTAAACATGTCCAGTTATTGCTTAACTCTTCACACTGTAAAGTTTTCCTTCTCCATGTGATTGTCAACATGTTGAATATTCTTTTGCTTTTCTCAGAGTATTTAACATAATGCTGGGCATAGCAATAATTTAAGAAATTTTAAAAAGTACTTAGTTGATCAAATATCTATTGGTATCATTCAACAGAGGAGCATAATTTAAAATTGGAATGGCTGATAAAATTACCCAGTCTGTGAACAGTACTGTTCCCCCACAGGAAAATGACATTTTTATAATTTACTATCCACATATGCATCTCTAAAAAATAACTTTAATTTTGCTTGTTTTGGAAATTTATAAAAATGTAATCACATTGCATTCCTTTGTATTTGAATTATTTAGCTCAACATTTATGTATGTGATTTTTGCATGCTGCTCTATGCTATTGTTTATTCTTTTTCATTCTATAACCAAACCAGTCAGACTCATGGTGATCCCCATTGGATTTCTAAGTCAGTAAATCTTTACAGAAGTATGTTGCCCTATCTTCCTTTCATGGAGTGACTGGTGGGTTTGAACCGCTAACCTTCTGGGTAACAGTCAAATGTCTTAGGCACTGTGCCATCACAGCACATTTTTTCATTCGATAGTGTATGCTATTATAAGAATGACTATAAACAATTTATTCATTCTATTGTTAATGGAAAATTGAGTTGTTATTATTCTTGGCTATTATGAACGCTGCTGCCATGAGCAAATATTCTCCTGATGCATATGTCTAAGAAGTTTTGTAAGGTGTAGAACAAGGTTTTTCTACCTCAGCATTACTGCTATTTAGGAGCAAGTAATTCTTTGTTGTGGGGGCTCTCTTATGAATTGTTTAGTGGCACCCTTGGCTTCTATTCACTAGATGATAGTAGCATTCTCCCAGTTACAGCAGCAATAAATGTCTTCAGACATTGCCAAATATCCGTAGGAGGCTAAAAAAAACCCTGATTGAGGGCCACTGGTTTATTGGATTCTTGGAAGAATTAATTTTAATTAGTCCCATTTAACCTGCAGCTGCCACCCCCACTCAACCCAACTTCCATCCACCTCGCTTCAGCAGCTTTATTTTCCTCTCAGGCCATGGAGGCAAATATGAAAAACCAATGCCATTATTGGTTTAATAGTATTCCATTAAATGATGGAACTTTGGTCACCAGGTCAGATCAGTGGATCAGGCCATGGATGTGACTTTTTTTTTCAAGTTCACCTACCATTAAGACCAGTGATGATGGTATGTCCCTGGGTATTATAAATAAAAACCAAAACCCAAATCTGTTGCTGTGGAGTTGATTCCAACTCATAGAGTAGGATGGTTCCGTAGGATTTCCAAGGCTGTAATCTTTATGGAAAGGAGCTCTGGTAGTATAGTGCCTAAGGCACTTGACTGCTAACCAGAAGGCTGGCGGTTCAAACCCACCAGACACTCCTCGGAAGGAAGGTTGGGCAATCCTACTTCTGTAGTGATACTGCCTCGGAAACCCAAGGAGGGGTCGCTATGAGTCGGGGCCGACTCGACGGCACATAACAAAAACAACAACAATCTTCATGGAAAGGAGCTCTGGTGGTACAGTGCCTAAAGCATTTGACTGCTGACCAGAAGGTTGGTGGTTCAAACTCACCAGATGCTCCGTGGAAGGAAGATGAAGCAATCTACTTCTGCGAAGATTTATCACTTTGGAAACTCTGGGGGTCACTATGAATCGGAATCAACTCAAAGGCAGTCAATATAATCTTTATAGCAGCAGATTGTCACATCTTTCTCCTGCATAGCCAACCTTTCGCTTAATCACTGCACCACCAGAGCTCCTGCATATGCATAGAGTTTATGTAATAAGAGAAAGAGAAGCTCTTTACCCTCATGGAGCTCTCCTGACAGTGCTGAATTCTATGCTTATGATTTTGTGGAGTTTTTGCTTATTATTTTGTATCAAACGATTGTTAGTTTTAAAATTCTTTATCTATCACATAGATTGAATAGACACTGTTTCTGTGACCTGCTGGTAAAAATGAATAACACTGTATATAGGTAAGGGTGAAGTTGAAAAATACAGTACCACCTCATTTATCCAAATTCTCAGCTCTAGGAAATGCAGTTAAAAATAAACAAAAGGCTTAGGGTTATTATCACAAAAACGAGCAAGCAAGCAAACATTATTATGTAATTGTAATTTCCTTTTTGGAAGAAAGCAGATACTTTCTGTGTACCTGTACGTTCTATCCCTCTGTACCTGTATGTAAAAAAACCAAAATAAACAAAGAAAAAAAACCCCAACTGTCATTGAGACAATTTTGACTCATAACAACCGTAGAACTGTCCCATAGGAATCCCAATGTAATAAATCTTTACAGAAGCAGACTGCCTGGTCTGTCTCTTGCAGAGTGAGCAGTGGGTTCAAACGGCTGACCTTTTGATTAACAGCCAAATGCTTTAACCACTGCACTATCATAGCTCTAAGAAAAACTAATGTTGTTATTTGCTTTCGAGTTGGACCCGACTCATAGAAACCTCTCCTTGGGTTTCTGAGGTAGTATCACTATGGAAGTAGATTGCCCAGCCTTCCTTCTGAGGAGTGGCTGGTGGGTTTGAACCGCCAGTCTTCCGGTTAGCAGTAAAGTGCCTTAGGCACTATGCTACCAGAGCTCAGGTAAGATCTTTGGAGCTTTTTGAACCTCTTTCACCTGGGCATTCACTCCCTCACATCATCTATTCATAGTATATTACTGGGTTGTCCCTTCCACTAAATCCTATTATGTCTGAAGATAATGGTGTGGGTTTTTGATTACTCTACCTTCCTTCTTTAGTTTTCTTCCTAACCAGGAAATACTAAAATGATATGCTCTGGTTATTTTTCTTTCTTCTAGTAAGAAATACACTTAGTAAGGAAAAACTTATCCTTTGAGGAGTTCTCCAGGTCTTTTCCGAGTTACTAATTGCTTGCTTGGCTTCTATCTCTCCAAACTGAAAGCTATTTAAGCTGAGCTTTCAGGAGTTTTAATTAATTTCCCTCACAACTCTACCCGCTACTATAATTCCACATATAGAATTCCATGTTTGGAGAATAAAGTGGCAATGGGCCTGGATAATCACCAAGTTAGAGGAAAAAAAGCAGGAAAAACATGACTGCTGGAAGAGAACTTAGAGGTAATTTAGGTTAGTAGTGCCCAGCCCTGGCTATGAATTTTGTTAGGTCAACTGTCTACAGCAAATAGGTATGATTTAAGCACATTGCACAGGCACATAGCTAGCACTGTCCTAAGAACTTTGTGCATGTATACACACACATTCACCCCCCCCATCATCACCACAATCTTATGAGATAGAAACTAGTCTTACCCCCATTCTACAGATGAAAAACTGAGTCACAGAGAGATTAAATCACTTGCCCAAGGTCATGTAGCTGGAAAATAATGAAACTAGATATCAAGCCCAGGTAATCTGTCTATAATGCCCATGTTCCTAAAGGATATATATAATAAATCTATACCCAAAGTTTAGGCACTATTTTTGTTTATGTGTTCATTTGGAGAGACTCTATAGGCTACAGAATGGGGTTAGTTATGATCTCCATAGAAGTTGATCACCAAGACTTTCATGGTACTGATGCTGGGTGGGTTCATATTGGCAAACTTTGGGTTATAGCTGAGCACAGACCACAGACGCTGCCACCCAGGGACTTTTATATACTGAAAGTTTAAGTCAGAGCCTAAAAGTACTGAGACCAAATTCTGAAATATAAGTCTCAACTTCTAGACCAGTGTATTTTCATTAATTCTCATTTATTTCATTAGATGATCATGTCACTTGAAAATCATATAACTTTAGGAGGTAGATATCATAACCTAAACTTTAAAGAATAAATGGCTGAAAAGGTAAAGTGAGTTGGTGTTACAGTCAGCATAGAAGTTTGAGTCTTCCATCCTCCAAAGCCCTGCTTATACTTAGTGACTGGAGCTCTTTTCAACTGTTTTAAATGCAGAATGCAGTCCTTATAGTACTGTTTAATCTTTAATGGATTTTTATTATATAGCAAACAAGCTCATTTTGGCATATTTCAGTAATTATCTTACTCTGAATTACCTGTTAAAAGTCTATTTTAAGCAGAGTACTTAGGGTTAATTTTACACATAGAATGCTAAAGAATAATTTTGAAGGCAACCCACTCTAAAGTTGATGGTTGGAATGATTAGTGTTTGAATCAGAAGACATGGGACTTATCTAGTCATGCTGTATTATTAGTAAATAACTACTTTTATCTAAACCAATGCCATTCACTACACGAAAAAAAAAGATCATTAAAACTTCAGCCGGGAAAACTAACACACACCTGGAACATTTCCTACATTCTTTTATGTTTTAACACTCAGTTACTATCTCTAACCTTTGGTTTGCTTATGAAAGCCAGTAATCATGGCAAACCCATACTCTGAAAAATTTGTATTTAGAAAAGAGCCAATGCTTCAGGAAAAAATTAATTTATGACAAAGTAATTGTTTTTTTCCCTAGAAACATACACTTACTTCTGCTTTTTTACGAGCTTCCATAGCTTTCATAAGCATCATATGTTGTCGCCTTCTCTCTCGTTCCTATTAGGCCAGATAAAATTAGGAAAATAACTCAACCACAGTTAACAATTTGATTTTTAAATGGAAAAACAAAAACAAAAACAAAACTTGGTATAGCATGTTTAGCATTTATAGACAAGTCACAGTAAATACTAAATATAAGACAAGAATGGCCAATCTGTGCATGTTTTAGTTCAGGTTTAGAAAGCAAATACAAGAACAATCAAAAGCAAAAAGGTAAAGCAATGAACATGGAGACAGTGTAAACAGAAGCATACAAGATTTACTATGGTCAGTTGTGATGCTCCTTCAAAAGCTGGCAGAACAAAAAGCATAATGGTTGGCTGGAACAGGTCAGTTACCTTACATCTGCTATTAACAGAAAACCACAAATACTTACTATAGCCAATTAAACTAAAGGTTATATTCTTAAATTTTTAGATCAGAAAAAATGGATTTATAATTACTTTCACCTTATAGTTTTAGAATTGGCTAGTTTTATTTTAGTACCCAAATTGTTTTGTAAATCCAATAAGTCACCAACAAATTAGAAAGTTTATTTTATTTATTTTAAAAGCTTATATACCAATTCAGTTAAACTAATTTTGGTTCATATACAAACATGAGTCAAATGGGATATTCCTATTTACTGATGTCTGCCACTTGATGCACTCTTTAAAACCACAAAAGCTGCACCATGGGCTAATTATTAAGTGGAACCTAAAAGGCACAGTATGAAAGTAATGTAAGCACTAGCTTAATTTGAAGGTCTCATTTTATTTTAAGATAAAATATCACATATTTATATTATGTAATTGATTATCAGTTTAATATATTTGGTTTTGCCAAAGGGATATTTCTAATTTTTTAAATGAAATTTGTCTATAAAACCAGAATATATTTCAAATTCTCTCATCAACCAAACTCAAAATTCCCATTGTATTCAATGGCAGTTTTGCATCTAGAATGATGGGAGAATATGGGTCATAATTGCATCTAATTGTACACTGATACAACTTTCATTGTGACATCAGTAATGTAAAGTTTTAGACAGTAGCCTTAAGGCTTGCATAATTCAGTTAAAAATCTTAGATATATATCAGACTTTCTTTATAGACAGACAAGCAGATGTATGCAATGCACTGTGCTGTAAAGCCATGCAGCAGTATGTAATATGACAGCAGCCAGTGCTACACTTTATGCATTGCTATGACAACCATATCACAACCAAATCACAATGCGGTGTTAGATGTACAAAAATAAACATACCCATACCATATCTAGTCTATGCCTCTCCAACTCCTGGTAGAAAGAGTTGGCACAACATTATGAAACAGAAATCACAGAGTCATAAAACCAATTTATAACCCCCCAAAAGACACCAATACCAAAGCAAGGCAATAAACTGTAAGGTGAAGGGAAAAATTTAAGCAGAAATTATATCAGAAAATTTTAAAGAAAATAATTTGAAGATTTTTCCCCAAATAGCATTAAGCAAAATTATAAAATGTACAGTTCAACAGTTGTAAACCTCTATGTATACAGACCTGATGCTTCAGAAGGACAGCTTGCTGTCTTCTCATCTCTTTCTCCTTAAAAATAACAAAGTTTTAATCTATGAGTTTTGAGGAAGACTTAGAACATGCTAAAAGTATTAAAAGTTCCTTTTCTGAAACTGTCTAGTTTTATATTAATCTGAATCATATGAAATTGCCAATATTGGATCATTTTATACTTATTAAATGATAATTTCATAGAGTTCAACCTAATATATAATTGTTAATTTATATCAAAGATCTTCAGTAGCCATTGCACCTTTAAATCCAATGGCCTAATAGTACATTTCAAAGGCACATTCAATGAAGTGACTAGTTGGATTGTCAGAACATTATCAGATACAACAGGCACATGCATTTTTTAAAAAAATATTTTGATAAATATGGCAAAAGCCTCAAATCTAACTAATTAAGAATGCTCTCTGTTTTAAAGATATAATCCTAAATATATTCTGTAATTGATAACCTTTATTTCATTTCTGGACATTGTATACGAATGAGAGTAACAAGAGTCACTGTGATCAGTTTGAGATTTTCATGCCTATCTATGATCCAGGGCACTATTTCAAAGCGGGTGGGGCTTAACATAAACAATTCTGTGCAAGTCACCAATTTCAAAATTTTTTTAAGGGTAAAATCTGGATGAAATTAATAAAAAGGACAACCACAAATGAGGGCAGAAATCTAAAGAAGAAAGTAATAGAGTTATGTAGAAAAAGTAACAGTTCCCTGGCTTTAGATGGTTGTCATGGTGGTAGCTGTTTCCAGCACCAAAAGTATAACTCAAGTATCAATACTTAACTATCAGGAGTGGAAGGTAAGATGTGGGGCAGACAGGGTAGGGAACAATTCTTTTATTTTTCACGCCCAAACCCAACCCCACTGCCATTGAGTTGATTCTGACTTATAATGACCCCTATTTGGGTTTCCAAGGGGGTAATCTTTACGTCAGTAGATTGCCCCATCTTCTTTCTGTGGAATGGCTGGTGGGTTTGAACCACTAACCTCCTGGTGAGCAGTCAAATGCCTTAGGCACTGCGCCACCAGAGCTCCTTATTCTTCATGCCAGGAAAACAAAAACAAAACACCCTCAAACACTGTAATAACTAATAATAGCTAATTTTGTTATCAATAAATAACAGCTGAGAAAGTTAGGTTCTTGCTTCTGCAGACATTTCAAGAGAAAGTTACAATGTAAGGTGGGGAGTCATGATTTGGACACAGTCTGAAACATAAACATAAACAACACACCAAATAGTTTTAGAGCAATCATTTTGTCAAGGAAAATGGTACACAGGTATCAATGCAATTGTTTGTTATTCAAGATGTTTGTTATTCAAGAGCTAAAACGAAACATCACACAAAACCTATATAATGAAATTAAGAAATATATATAATATACACACAAATAAAAGCATACATTATACACATGTCATATTTCTGCTAAACATATTTTTACGTAGTCATTTGAGGAAAACCATTTCTTTCACATAATTCATACTGGTATAACAACCATATTGCTTTTATTTTTGAAAAGAAAAACTCTGATTCTCATCTAAACTAACCTTTATTCGTTTCTCGGCCTCCAACAATTTGGCATTTGCTGCTTCTTCTTTCTTTTTCTTTTTAGCCTGTGCATGCAAAACAGGTCTCAAAATCATGCAATAGCATTACTACAACTTGAAAATAATCTCAAACATGAAATGAAGCTACATACCTCACAAAGTACAAAACAATACGTAACATAACATATGCATTATACAATTACATATTTTCACCCAGTTAATGTTATATTTAACATACTAATTTCATTTCTAATTTACAGATCAGCATCAGGACACATAAAAAATTCTTAAATTCACAAGAATATATGACAACTTTGTTTTACCTTCTTCAAATTCTTTAAAAAGTCTGAAATGACTGAGTATTTATATTATTTTACCATAAAACTTAATCACAGGAAACAATTTTGTCATTTATTGCTTTTAATTTTTAAAAGTAAAACAAGATTGCTATAAAAATTTAGAAAAGACAGATTTTAACTGACAAAAATAAAAATTAATTCACAAATGAATCATAATATACTAAAAAATGCACCTGTCTACTTTATTTGAAAATTTTTTTGTAATACTTGAAATTTGAGAAATCCATTACTCAAATGATTTAAATTAAACATTAAATCTGATTTTCCCTATCTGTAAATTACAGGTAAATGCAAGTTTTTTTTAATGGAAACTTGTCATATTTCACATAGCACATTTTGACCATCAAGATCATGCTATCAAATTTGACTTTCATAATGTTAAAGTCATTAAGTATCTAGCAGCTTCATATTGGTTATTGTCAATTTACTTTATGATGGAAATAGTTTCAATTTGGATGGTTTTAAAGTTAATGTGAAATAGGTTAAAAAATGTATATATTTCTAAAAGGTAAAAATTATTACATAGTAAACTTCAGCTATCTAGAGCCCTCAGGAAATAAAATGTTCTATAAAGTAGTAGAGTTTCCTGAATAGCT
The DNA here is from genome assembly GCF_000298275.1 of Orycteropus afer afer. Taxonomy (NCBI): domain Eukaryota; kingdom Metazoa; phylum Chordata; class Mammalia; order Tubulidentata; family Orycteropodidae; genus Orycteropus; species Orycteropus afer. Next base: position 6,372,440 of record NW_006921671.1, read on the forward strand.
AAAAGGTTATAGTAATTTTAAATATTAGAAGTTTATTTTCACTATTTTGGATAGAAATAATTTTAAGACATATGCCTGCATAGATATAGTACACTAAGAATAATCTGGCTGTTTCTTAACGAGTCCAGTCAATTATTCTGGCCATCGGTTACTATACTGCACAATTACACTGATTGATGCCTTTGGTCTATTAAGGTGTTAACAATTGCTTGCTATTAAACTAAAAAAGTGCAGGCTTTGTCTGGGTTTTCGAGTTCCTGTATATGGTAGTTTTAAGTTTTTTTCCATATTTCCCTGGCTGTTTTGTCTTTTGGCTATTACTTTTGCTGTTGCCAATTCTAATCAGCTTGGGGGTGAGGGGTACATTAGAAACTGGATCTCCAAGCTGGTTAAATTGTTTCTAAATTTTAAAATATACTTTTATTTTTATATTTTTAAAATATATACTCTCATAAACATTTGTTTCTAAATTAAAAACAAATATTTGGCTATAAGCCCTAATGATTTTTCTCAAAGTAATGAGTTTTATTATATGAACTTTATGTAAACTATACTGGTTGCTTAGAAATTTCCATTTTTCTTTTTTGTCTTATTTCCTGGGATTTCACTGATAGATTTAGATGAGCTTGCTGGTTTAGGCTGGTAAGGTCTTACGTGATACACTATGTTTAAAGAGAATTTTTATGGACAAATTATTTTGGATGAGTGAGATAACATATAGCAAAATTTTATGTTTACTTTTATTAAAAAAATGTGAGTATACTACTTTAATTACATTAAATTTAAGAAGATCTACCTCTAGGATTTGCTGGGCTCGAAGTTCTTTTTCCATTCTGATTTGTTGTATCCTCTTAATTTTTTCCTGTAGGAAAAATTATGATTAGGTAAGATGAATAAACTAAGCATCTAGGTGAATAGCGTTTAAATGGAATTATTAAGAATATAAGTATAAAACTAGTAAAGGCTGCACAACTCTAATTAGTTATTTAAACTTCATATATATATTTCATGTCAAATTAAAGGTTGTATAAAATCAAAATAATTTGTAAAGTACAATGCTAAATAAATATATAGAAATGAGGTAAGCCGAGCTGATGTAACTCATATAACTAAGGATCTTCATAAATATTTGTAATTACAAAAAGTACATAATTTGAAATAAGTGCAAAATAGCATAGCAGAAAAAACACTGTAGGAGGAGTCAGAAAACCTAAGTCTAGTAGTGGGTTAGCTAGGGTCATTTACTGCACAATGTTGAGCAAAGAATAACTGCTCTTCTAATAGAATAGAGAGAGCTGCTTGCCCTTTCCATTTTGTCAGAATTAAATGTAAAAAAATTTAAAATATAAAGTGCCACACAATTGTAACAGATTATTATTAAAAATAATTTCTATACCACAATTTATTTCACTTGCTGAATAACACAAAAATATTACATTGCTTTTAATATGCACAATAAGAGAACTTCAGAAACAGTCCTTAAGAATACCCAAAAGTAAATTAATTACAACCGAGCATCTGAGGGAATTACTCACATGGCATAATTTAATGTACTGGCTATTGGTTAGGTTTTAGAATTTATGATCATCTAAATCTTGAAAAGAACTTTACTGAGTGACTTAAAAATATTATCTCATAGGCAAGAAGCACATTATCAGCAATTTCATGTTTGGGTTTATAAATCTGTTCAAAAGTCCCTAACTGGCACTGATGAGAGGAGAATGCAAACATAGTTTAAAAAACAAAAGAAAAAACCTAAATTTTCCTATTTGCACATTGCATTTATCCTAGAATTTCCACAGCCAACATATTTTATACTGTCATATATTAGAGTATCTGCTACAATTTCCATATGTTGGTTCTACCTTTTAAAACTATACTTTCATATGTTTTTAACTGATCACTTTTCTAGAGCTTTGTCTTAACTGTCCAAGGGATTTATATCAATGCATATATATTTGGTAGTGCTGTCATTAGCATGTAACAGGGACAAACATTATTTATAAGTTATTAAAATATAGATTCACTTTTTAATATTTAGTACCCAACCACTGAATTGGGCACACTGCATAAAATATCTCAATCATCACAACAATTATTGTTGTTGTTACGTGCCGTGGAATCGGACCCAACTCATAGCGACTCCTCTTGAGTTCCAAGGCAGTATCACTATGGAAGTAGATTGCCCCATCTTCCTTCCAAGGAGTGGCTGGTGGGCTTGAACTGCCAGCCTTCTGGTTAGCAGTCAAGTGCCTTAAGCACTGTGCTACCAGAGCTCCTCAACAATTATAGAAGTTGAAATTATTTTCTTTCTATGTAAAAGAAAACCGAGGTTCTTAGAGAGTAAATATTTTGCTTAAAGTTAAACCATACATATAGAGCCCTGGTCAGATCCTAGTGCCTGGGCTGCTCTACTGCATAATCATACTTTTGTAGTTTCCAGAAAAAAATGCTTTGAGGAGTATCTGGTGATATTTTTGGCCGACTGTATTGGAAAACAATCCAGAGGATAAGAAGCAGGCGACTATTTCATTATGTATCTAATACTGACATTAAGTACAGCATTATGAAACAGACCGTGTGAGTAGATTTATTCTCTACTTTGATTCACTTTGTTGAACATAAGAAATGAATCAGATGTTATTCTGAGACTAGCTTTAGATAAATATCTAAGACCAGTTTATTTGCATTATTTTTTCAGTGCTGTTTTAATGAGCAGCCAAGTCTATGTGGACTTAGATGGTGACCACTTCAACATTTTAGGATCACAAAACTAAATTTAAAGTACTGATGGGATCTGATGAATTTTCACCACTCACTGCCATCAAGTCAATTCTATAGGGACCCTATAGAACAAAGCAGAACTTCTGCAATACGGTTTCCAAGGCTGTAAATCTTTACGGAAAAAGACTGCTTCATCTTCCTCCTTTTCCACCTTTTGGTTTTCCAATCTTTTGGTTAGCAGCCAAATACTTTAACCACTGCCACCAGAGGTCATTATTAGGACAATTCAATCCACTGCTGTCGAGTCGTAGCTGACTCATGGAGACCCCTCCTTGGGTTTCCGAGGCGGTATCACTACGGAAGTAGATTGCCCAACCTTCCTTCCGAGGAGTGGCTGGTGGGTTTGCACCGCCAGCCTTCTGATTAGCAGTCAAGTGCCTTAGGCACTATGCTACCAGAGCTCCTATTATTACAAAGGACCTCAAAACGCTGACTCTAAACTAAAATCAACTCTTACTAATCATACTGCATCAGCCAATACTATGAGGAACCTTAGTGCTAATCACATCACATTCAACCCAAGCTATTTATTTTGTAGCTATCAATAAAAGAAAAAACTGATTTTCATTTTATACTCAGAAATAATTATTTGTTGTTTAAGAAAAACAATTTTCCCCATTTCTTTCTACTTCCATAGTTACATAAGTATGTGGAGATGGGTTGACATATTTTCTTCTTAAACGCAGGTAAATACCTTGTCTTTTAATATTTTACCTATCAGAATTGAAAAATTATTTCATTTACATAAATTAAATTTTAAAAACCACATAAGGGAGAGATTGCAGATATGAGATGTATAGAACACTGGATATGCTAAAATAATGCTCTTCTTTTTTATTTTTGCAGTAGCAATTTTAAATTCACTCTAAAAGCATTCGACACAAAATGATAAAGAAAAAAAAAACTTTAAAAAGCATTCAGAAACAAGGAGGGCAAATCTTATTCTATATAATTTGAATTTAATTGAAGAAATATTTCCATATTTTAGAACAGAAAATTTTTGTTATTAAAATCTGCACACGTAAGCAATACTCTTCACTTACTGATAATATTAATTTTCAAAAGTTTGAAAGTTGTTCAAGATATAAACTAATATTCAGAGTCTATTGCTGAAACAAATTTACTATTTGGTAACCATCTCTTTATAAACTTAGAAGTAGAAGACATTAAAAAATGTGGTAAAATATTAAATAATAGAAGATGACAACTTTCTAAATAAGGCATAAAACATTAACATGAAATATAGTTAAAGACATCAAAATAAAAGTAATGTACATATACACACAAATACCCAAAATAAGGCCCTTGCTTTAAAAATCAGTTCTGATGCATAAACATACCTGCTGCTTCATAATCTTTATCTGTTCTTTCTGTTTCCGCTTCTCCTCAGCAGCCATTATTGCTATGACAAAAAACCAAAGCACAGACATCAGAAGAAGAGAAGCTTCTTATGAATTCTCCAATAGTCACTGTTCAAGTTTATGTAATCTTTTAGGTCACACACCTTGTTGTTTTTTAGCTTCTTTGGCAACCCGAGCTTGTTCCTGCTTTTGAAGTTTTCGCAAAAGTTTTATTTGTGCTGCTTGTCTGGCTATTTCTGGAAAAAAAAAAATTCAAAGAAAATTACTAACTTTATAAAGCTCCTAATCTAAAAACAAGAACTCTGTGAATTAAATATAATTATGAAAGGCACAATATTTAAGAAACTTGCCTAAGCTTAGATAGTTACTAAGTTAAAGAGCAGTGTGGCAAAAAATGACATGTTCACTTCTTCTAGAAATTACAAAATTATTTCATCAAGTATGATTCCATATACAGAACTAAACAAACATCATGTTCTCTTAATCTTCACTGCAGATGCTCACTTAAGGACATTTTTTCCCCCACACTCTGAGGAATCCCAACTTAGGAGGAAAGCAGCTACTAATATGTAAGAACAGCAATTTGGCTTCAATCTTAAAAACAGGAAACTATACATAAAAGAGAAAGGCCCCAAAACAAAACTAAACAAATACAAAGCCCCCCAAACATACTATTTCAACTAGCTATATCAATAGTAATGTTCCTAAATCAAATGATACTTTCATGTTTTTTTATTGTGCTTTAAGTGCAAATTTATAGAGCAGAGTTTATTTTACATTCAACATTTTGTGTACATATGGTTTCACTCCCCAATTACCATCCCCAACCCTAACCCACTCTCCTCCCTCCCTTCCCAGTAACCACCCCCGCCATGCCCCTCAGAGTTATGCACTCCTGTGTGTCCTGCATTTCCTCTGCATGAATGCTGGCTCTCTGGTGCCCCATGATCGATTGCTCCAGGGGATGAATTTCCATAGAGTATGTGGGTGCGTCACCCTGGGTTGAGTGGTTTGTGTGTACGTCTTGTTTACTACTGGGCTGGGAGCCAGCCCCTGGGAGTGAGTTTCGTTCCAAGCTGTAAGTGTATCCCGGGGCCATAGTATTGGGGGTCCCACCAGAGTCCATCTGACCAGTAATTCTGGTCATTATTGTCTTTTTGGATTTTTTCCTCCTTTTTCCTCCCACTCTATCCAGGATCTCCAGTTTTGATTCTTTCCCAAGTTGTTGGAATTGGTAGCTGGGCACCACCTAGTTCTTCTGGTTTCTATGTCCATCATGTCCTAGGGCTGACTGCTTCCAAATGTCTTTGTTTTTTTGCATTCTTCTTCACTTCCCATGATAGGAGACCATTAGCTGCACCTTAGATGGCCATCTGAAAGCTTTTAAGACCCTTTTAAGTTGCTACTCACCAATATAGGTTGTGGAACAAGATTTTAATGTATTTTGTTGTGCCAATTGAGTCTGGTATCCCCCAGTACTGAGTTGGTAGATCCACTGGATCTCTCTCCCACAGTGTCTGGCTGTCTGTGAGGGATTACTCTGTCTTCTGTTGTTTCTGTAAGGATTGCGGGCATTTTGTATGACTGGTATCTGAGCAAAATTAGTGTGAGCAGAGTCTATCCTTGTTCTAGTGTACTCCTGTTCACTGACCTCTCTCTGATCCTCTTAGGTGTTTATGTGTTTATCTATAGTCTGGTGTTTAGTGTTAATGGTAATGCAGTATTGTAGATATACTGGTATTAGCCTGTCATCTATATCTTAAGCGCACAATTTGCAATTCAGTGTCCCCCCTTTCCCCAATGTTATCATGGTGGTCACAGACTCTTTCCATACCACCCCTCCCCTTGCCCACTTCAGCACGTGGCCCCCAACCAGTCTGAAATAATTCCCTTCTCTTCCCTCCCCATCTCAGTAACCTGCAAAGTGAGTTTCCTTCCTTAAGCAAACCATTCCTTGTCTTTTTACAGTTATGGGCTCATACAATATTTGTCCTTCTATGACTGCTTATTTCACTCAGTATAACATCTTCCAGGCTCATTCACATTGTGAAATGATTCGCATATCTTTCATTGTTCTTTAATGTAGCATAGCATTCCATTGTGTGAATGTACCATACTTTGGTTATCCATTAATCCATTGATGGGCATTTAGGTTGTTTCCATCTTTTTACTATAGTGAGACTTGTGCTGCAATGAACATAGGTGTGCATATGTCTGTTCGTGTCCTGCCAATCACTTCTTCAGGATATATTCCTAGTAATGGAATTGCTGGGTCAAATGGTATTTCTATGTTTAGTTTTTTAAGGAAAGGCCATACCTTTTGCCACAATGGTTGTATCATTTTACAATCCCACCAGCAGTGTATGAGAGTTTCAATCTCTCTGCAACCTCACCAGCATTTGTTATTTTCTGTCCTTTTGAACTTTGCTATTATTGCTGGGGTGAGATGATATAAAGATCTGGTGGCGTAGTGCCTAAGGCATTTGACTGCTAACCAGAAGGCTGGTGGTTCAAACCC
>NW_006921671.1:6381783-6389138 GCF_000298275.1 Orycteropus afer afer
TCTGCTGTTGGTGCATTTTGAATTATGCTTGGTAGTCTATTTATACCAAATATTAGGGCCCTTAAGTTTGAGCCTAAATTTTCCTTGAGAAACTTCCTGTAGTAGTGTTTTATAGTTTTCTTTCTATAGGTCTTTTGTGTCTCTGGTAAGATTTATTCCTACATATTTTATCTTTTTAGTAGCTATTGTAAGTGGTATTGTTTCCCTTATTTCCTTTTCAGAGGTCTCTTTGTTGGTGTACAGGAATTCAACTGATTTTTGTATGTTGACCTTGTATCCTGCCACTTTGCTGAATCTCTCTAGTAGTTCCAGTAGTTTTTTTTTTTTTTTTTTTGCTAAGTCTCTTGGGATTTCTATGTACAGGATCATATCATCCGCAAATAGAGATAGCCTTACTTCCTCTTTGCCGATTTGTATGCCTTTTATTTCTCTTTCTTGCCTTATTGCCCTGGCTAGGATATACAATACAACGTTAAATAGGAGCGGTGATAGAGGGCATCCCTGTCTGCTTCCCGTTCGTAAGAGGAATGCCTTGAATCTTTCTCCATTAATAATATTGGTTGTTGGCTTTGCATGTATGCCCTTTATTATGTTGAGGAATTTCCCTTCTACCCCTATTTTGCTGAGAGTTCCGAACAGGAATGGGTGTGTATGTTATCAAATGCCTTTTCGTGTTAATTGATATAAATCTTATGGTTCTTTTCTTTTGTTTTGTTTATGTAGTGGATTACATTGATTGTTTTTCTGATGCTGAACCATCCTTGTATACCAGGTATGAATCCCACTTGGTCAGGATGTATCATTTTTTTCCTATGCTATTGGATTCTGTTGGCTAGTATTTTGTTGAAGATTTTTGCATCTATGTTCATGAGGGATATTGGTCTGTAGTTTTCCTTTTTAGTATTGTCTTTCCCTGGTTTTGTAATTAATGTTATGCTTAATTCATAAAATGAGTTTGGGAGTATTCCATCTTTTTCTATGTTCTGAAATAGCTTGAGTAGTATAGGTATCAACTCTACTCTGAATATTTGGTAATATTCTACAGTGAAGTCATCAGGGCCAGGACTTTTTCTTGTAGGAATTTTTTTTTATGACCTGTTCAATTTCTTCCTTTGTTATCGGTCTGTTCAAGTATTCTATCTCTGAGTGGAATAGTTTAGGTAGGTATCGTGATTCCAGAAACTTGTCCATCTCTTCTAGGTTCTCAAATCTGTTGGAGTACAGGTTTTCATAATACTCTGTCAGTGTCTTTTTTATATCAGTTGGTTCTGTTGTGATGACACCCTTTTCATTTACTATTCTTGTAATTTGCATCTTCTCTTAGATTTGCCATTGGTTTGTCAATTTTATTTTGAAGAACCAGCTTCCTGTTTTCTGTTTCATTTATTTCTGCTCTGATCTTTATTATTTTCTAATTCTAGATACTGTAGGATTCTTTTGTTGTTCTTTTTCTAACTGTTGGAGTTGTTGAGTTAGTGTGATGATTTTGTGTCTTTCCTCTTTTTTGATGTATCCATTTATTGCTATAAACTGACCTCTGAGTACTGCTTTTGCTGTGTCCCATAGATTTTGGTAAGAGGTATCTTCATTCTCATTTGTTTTTAGGAATTTTTTTTTTTTTATTTCACTTTTTATTTCTTCTATTAGTCAGTAGTTTTTGAGCAGTGTATTGTTCAACTTCCATCCTTGGTGTTTTTTCCTTGATCTTCCTATTATTAATTTCTAATTTTATAGCATTGTGGTCTAAGGAGATGCTTTGTAGTATTTCAATGTTTTTGAGTTTATTGAGGCTTGTTTTATGCCCTAACATATGATCTTTTCTGGAGAAGGATCCATGTGCACTGGAGAAGATTGTGAATTGTGCTTTTGTTGGGTGGAGTACTCTGTATATGTCTATGAGGTCAAGTTGGCTGATTGTGTTGTTGAGTTCTTCTGTATCTTTATTGAGTTTTTTTTCCAGTTGATCTGTCCCTTCTTGAAAGTGGTATGTTAAAGTCTACTACTACTATTGTAGAGTTGTCTATTTTCCCTTTCAATTCAATTAATATTTGCTTCACATATTTTGAAGCATTTTCATTGGGTGCATAGATATTTATTATCATAATGTTTTCTTGGTCAATTGACTTTCAGCATCATATAGTGATCTTCCTCTCTTATGATGTTTTTCACCATAATGTCTATTTTTATCAGAAATTAATATTGCCACTACTGCTCTTTTTTGGTTGCCATTGGAGTTTCCTTGGTCCATCTACTTTTTTGTGCTGAGTTCATTTTGTTGTCAAGTGTTTCCTCTCTTTTCTTCTTTATTGTTGGTTTTGTGCTTACTAAACCTGTATGTTTTCCTTCCTTCTGGATTTGCTTAGGGGAATTGTTAATTTTGTCTGTGGTTACCTTGAATTCTTGTCTCTATATTTTTGGAACAGTCTGTTCTATGATGACATTGTCCTGTTTTCCTCTCCATTTGGAAGTTTTGCACCTAGAACTTTTATTCCCTCTATTTGGTTAGTTGCTATTGTTGTGTGCAGATTGACTTCCTTGTCTTTTAGTGTACACTGTTTATTGTTTTATTTTGAGTGTCTATTTCTGATTTGGTTTTAGTGTTGATATCATATGTCCTGATTTTGTTGTTCTTGGTTGTGGGATCTCTATTGGAAGGACTTTCTTAAGCATTTCTTATAGGGTTGGTCTGGTTTTCGCAAAATCCCTTAATTTGTTTGTCTGAGAATCTCTTGATTTCACCCTCATATTTGCTGGACAGTTTGGCTGGATATAGGATTCTTGGCTGGAAGTTCTTTTCCTTCAGTGTTTTAAATATGCCATCTCACTGCCTTCTTGCCTGCATGGTTTCTGCTGAGTAATCAGAATTCAGCCTAACTGTTTGATTGTTGTAAGTAATATTTCTTTTGTCCCAGGCAGCTCAGAAGATTCTTTCTCTTTGGTTTTGGAGAGCTTGATTATGATATGCCTTGGTGTATTTCTCTTGGGATCTATCCTGTATGTGGTTCTTTGAACTTCTTGGACAAATACCTTTTCTTCCTTCATGATATGGGGGAAACTTTCTGTTAATTAGTCTTCCACAATTTTCTCAGTGGTTTTTTTCACCTCTTCTTGTTCTGGAATTCCAAGGCATATGTTGTTTCCTTTCATGTTGTCCCAGATAACTCTCAGGTTCTTGTCACTTCTTTTAAATCTTTGTTTTGATTTTTCTTCATACAGGCTGGTGTCCAGGGATTTGTCTTCTAGTTGGGAAATGCATTCTTCAGCCAGTTCTAGCCTACTCTTTTTCTTTTGTGCTTCCACTGTGTTGTGTAATTCTGTAATTTTGGTATTCATCTTCTGGATTTCTAACTGCTGCTTTTGTATGAGTTCTGCTTGTGTATTCATCTTGTTATTTTGTTCTTGAATGGTTTTCCTGAGTTCTTCCAGGGTACTGTCTGTGTTCTCCTTGACTCTGTTTGGGATTTCCTTGAACACTCATAGAGTTTTATAAACATACCTTCTAAATTCCTTCTTGGATAATTCTTTTGCTTCCTCTTCTTCTGTGTTCAATGAGACCTTTGTTTGAGGTTTTATTTCTACTGTCTCATCGTATTTATTTTTGTTTGATTTGAAGTTTTCTGTTGTTTCCTAGACATCTGAAGCTGTCTTTAACTGTTAGTTATGTATTTGTTTTGTCTTTGATTTTATGATTTAATATTTTTGCAAAGGTGGAGCTAGTAGTATATTTTATTTTTTTGGTTATTAATTCAGGTGTGCTGGGTTGCTCTGCTGTTTTCTTTGTGATGATGGAATCACTGTGTGGAATGTAGATGCAGGTCTCTGTTCATCGTGAAGGGGTTTAGGATTTGAGCCAGCAGGTGTTGTGGTGCCTTATTGTGGCTTTTCTATTGGATGAGGCAGGGGAGAGGAGGGAAATAAAATGCTCCAAGGCACCAGTAGCCATTCCCCAAGGCTTTAAGTAGGCTGCTAATGATGACATTATACTATTACTCACAGGCCCACAGCTCAAGTTTGGCAGAGATCCCAATGATTAGGGGGCTGCCACTTTCTGCCAGATTCAGACAGCCGCAAAAAACCCTTACTCAAGGTTCTTCCATGCCAAAAAGGTGTCCTGGGATAGCTGCCCTTACCCGTGCCGTGAGATTGATCCAGGGTCTGCCCACTTGCGGGGAACTTCCCTCTGTGCTTCTAATTCATCAGCGCTGGGAGCCAGAGGGGTCTCTGCTCCCTCCCTGTGGTCTCAAGTTTACCGATAAATGTGAGCGCTGAAGGTAGATCCATAGAGTGGACAAGTCCTCCAGTGCATTCTCTCCACTGTCCCAGGGAGCCCTCTGATGTTCCATCTTGCCAGCTAGTCAGCACTCCTCAAGACAGATTCCTCTATTTTTTATTCTTTCTGGCTGGTTATGCTGCCTCTCCCTGTTTTCTACTCCTGCTCCCCTGAGTTTGGTGTTCTCTGACTTAATGAGCTGGTCATAGCACTAGAATCCCCGCTTCAAACTGCTGCACCTAGTTTTTCAGGCACTAAGATGCTAGAGCAAACTAATGTGTGGGCAACATGTAAAACACTATCCTCCCTGATATTTTCATTTTTTGAAGGAGAACTAAATCCCCTAATAAATACAATGCAGAATATATGTCAATGAAGTTTTAAAGAAAACCAGTTCTCATAATTTTCAAAGACAAAATGTAAGAAACGAATAAAATGACATAACTAACTAATGGCCCAATTCTTCATTGCTTAATGTATCCATGACATTTGCAATGTAAGTTTATAGCTTCTTTTATCAAGAGGTAAGGAGATCTGGTGGTATAGTTGTTAAGGCTTTTGGCTGCTAACCAAAGCTTCGTGGTTTGAACCTACCCTTGGTGGTTTAAACCTGCTGCATGGAAGAAAGATGGGTTAGTATGCTTTGGTAAAGATATACAGCCTCGGAAACCCAATGGAGGGAGTTCCAGCAAGATGGTGGAATAGTCAGACAAGGTATACAGACCCTCTGCAACAAAGCAATGAGAAAACAATTGAAACCAATACAGAAGATAATCCAGGAATCCTAAACTTTAAAAGGAAGGATAAAGAAATGGATTAAATACCAACTAGTAGAAGAACCGGGAGCTCTGGTAGCATAGTGCCTAAGGCACTTGACTGCTAACCAGAAGGCTGGCGGTTCAAACCCACCAGCTACTCCTTGGAAGGAAGATGGGGCAATCTACTTCTGTAGTGATGCTGCCTCAGAAACCCAAGGAGTGGTCGCTATGAGTCGGGTCCAACTCGATGGCACATAACAACAACAACAACAGTAGAAGAACCTGGATAAAACAGCGAGTGAGGAGTCAAACAGAGCGGTGTACTGCCAGCTGTCCTGGGGGCACAACCATTTTGAAAATTTCCCTATAGCAAACTGAGAATCAACTCTGTTCACCAAGGACTCCAAGCGCAAGGACTGTGTTGGTGCCTGACAATCAGACAGGAAAACCATGGGGAAGGAGACAAAGAGCCCTGTGAACTACCAGTGGCTGTCCTGAAGGTATATCCATTTTGAATACTTGCAGGCAGTGGTCATGGCCATTTTGGATATACATTTTGGATATATGCGAGTGGTGTTCTTACTTGAACAGCGATGTAAGCCTGGGCTCTGCTTACTGGGGACAGCACAGGCAACCACACTGAAGACTGATGACTGGAAAGGTGCAGTATTCCCCTTGCTCCTCTTATACCTCACACCCTCTTGGTGAACAGGGTGTGGCCATCCACCACATCTACCAACCTTATTTGCCAGCAGGAATTCCACCCTGTTCAGTGCCCTGACAGAGGCTGGGTACCATGCCCTACCCTACAAGTTTTGTTTTTGTTTTTAAATTATTCTTTTTCCTTTTTTTTTTTTCCTTCCCCCTCTGCCCTTTACCTGGTTCCCATCCTTTTTCTTTCTTTGGATTCTTCCAATCCCTTGCTTTTCTTTTTGCAATTTTTCCCATGATATCTTTACTATTTTTTACTCTTGCTCTTTTGTTTCATTCCTCCATCCCCAGATATTGTAGCTTTTTCCCCCACTCTTTTTCTCATTAAATTTCTTTTATCTTTTAAAAATTTATTTTGAAAATTTTTCTTCTCATTTATTGCATATCTTTACCTTTTTTCCCCTGCAATTGCTCCTGTGTGTTCATGTCATTTTTTGTTCTCTTGTTTTTAATTTATTTTTTGTATAAATGAGTGGGAGGCAGCAGCTATTCTCACACAACCCAACCATACCTGCACCTCCTGCAGCCCCACCCACTGAGTGAGGGTCACTACTTGCTTTTGTACCAACTGACCAGAGAGAGATGGCAGCCAGCTCAATTCACCATCAATTGCTCTTTACAAGCAGCTAACAGAAATCTGTGCATACATCCTCATTCTCTATCACAACCACCGTGAAACACGTGGTAAGTGCTTAAGTGCTAACAACTAGCAAATAGAAGGGCCCATTACCCTGTTCACACAGATATATCAAAAAAAATAAAGGAAAAAAAGCTTGTGTGAATCACACCAACATACAACACCACCACAATGTCTTGGAGACGAAAGACCATCATAGTCCACATAAAAAAGCAAGATAAAGTATAGAAACAAGAGACCATAATACAAACCCAGAAAGCATTCCTGAGGAAGAAGCAGCATTGGAACTTCCCAATAAGGAATTCAAAAGAATTATATTTAGGTACTTTCAACAGATTGAGAGACAGATCAAGGAAAACACTGACAAGGTCAAAGAAATACTGACAAAATTACAGAAAACACAGACAAAACTCTAACACAGTTTAGGAAAACAAGATAAGAAAAAATTGACAAAATAAACAAAAAATTAGAAATGATACGAAAACAACAGAGATCCATAAGATTAATACTAAGATTTCAGAAATAGACAACACACTGAATGGGCAAAAGAGTAGAATCTAATCAATGGAAGACAGATTAATGAGACTGAATAATAGAAATACCTGAAAACTACTTTGTTAAGGGATCAATAAGACAAAAGAACAAAACAAAGGTAGAAAGCCTAAGATTCATGTGGGATACCATCAAGAAGAATAACCTACATATAATCAGAATTCCAGAACAGGAAGAGACAGGAAAATAAAAAACTATCAAAGATTTGTTGGAAGAGGATTTCCCTGATAGGATGAAAGATAAGAATATACCCAACTCAAGTATTTTAACAAACCCCAAACAGGATAGGCCCCAAAAGAAAATCACCAAGACATATCATCATCAAACTCACCAAAACCAAAGACAAAGAAAAAATGCTGAAAGGAGCACAGGAAAAACAAAAAAATTACCTCCAAAGGGCAACCTTAAACACTAAGCTCTGACTTCT
>NW_006921671.1:6389238-6412241 GCF_000298275.1 Orycteropus afer afer
ACCCTGAAAGAAAAAAGTTTTGAACCAAGAATTATATATCCAGCAAAATTGTCCCTCAAATATGAAGGTGAAATTGGGAGATTTCCAGATAAGCAGAAATTAAGAAAATTAGTTAAAACCAGACAAACCTTACAAGAGATGTTAAAGGTAGTCATTTAGACAAAGAACCAACAACAGTAAACAACAAACGATGATTAACATACATGATGACATAACACAGAAATCAACCCAGTTATAGAAATATTCAACTAAAATAAACTTATAAGACTGTAAAGAGGGAACCAGAGACATGAATTGATAAATGAGGATAACTATAAACCAAAATATGGCATAAATAGTGTAGTTACATTATTTCTAAATGGTGAGGAAATCAAGACAATTTTGAGATAGGACAGTCAGTTTTAAACCTGGGAAGAAAATAATAAATTACAGGGTAACCTCCAAGGAAAATGATAAACCTTTTCATCAAAATAAAAATGAAAGCACAAATATTTAGCAAATGCTAAAACAAAGCAATGAAGGAAATGATAACACGATTCATAAACAAAATAAGCTCAGCACAGAAAATGATATTGAACAAAGAAATCAGTAGCACCATGAGAAAACATAACAAAATGACATCAATAAATTCTACTTGTCTATAATTACACTGCATGTGAATGGATTAAATGCACCACTCAAGAAAGGGAAAGTTTCAGACTGCATAAGAAAACATGACCCATCAATATGCTGTCTACAAGAGACTCCCTTTAGACACAAAGACAAAAATAGACTAAAAATCAAAGGTTGGCAAGAGATATATCAAAAAATGGCAACCAAAAAAGGGTAGGAGTGGCAATTAATAAATTTATAATAAAATAGATTTTAAGACAAACACCACCATAAGAGACAAAGAAGGACATTATGTAATGATTAAAGGATCAACTGAACAAGAAGACATAATCATAATATCTACACACCCAATGAAAGAGACCCAAAGTACATAAAGTAGACTTTAACAGAATTGAAATAAATAAATAACCGCACAGTAATAGTAGGGAACTTTAATACACCACTTTCAATGAAAGATGGAACAACTGGAAAAAAACTCAACAAAAATGCAGAAGAACTAAATAATACGATCCACCCACTTGACCTCATAGACATCTACAGAGCACTTCACACAACAACAGAAAATATACATTCTTTTACATCACACATGGATAGACCAGGATAGACCATATGTTAGGCCACAAAGCAAGCCTCAATAAATTTAAAAACACTGAAATACTGCAAAGGATCATCTCAGATCACAGTGCTATAAAATTAGAAATCAACACTATGAATACCAATGGAAAAAGAGCAAACACATGGAAACTAACTAACACCCTCCTCAAAAAACAAGGGCATTTGGAAGCAATCAGCCCTAGGACACGATGGCCCTTGAGACCAGAAGAACTAGATGGTGCCTGGATGCTAATGCCAACCATTTAGGAAAAGACCAAATCTGGACATCCTGTATAGAGTAGGAGGAAAAATGTGGAACAAAATCCAAAAACTGAATAATGACCAGAATTACTGGTCGGAGGGAGTCTGGTGAGACCCCTAATACTCTGGCTCTGGAATACATTCTGCACCTGGAATAAAACTCACTCCCAGGGGATGGCTCTCAGCCCAACAGTTAACAGGATTTACATGCAGCAACCCAGGGTGACGCACCCACATACTCTATGGAACTACATCCCTTGGAGCAATAGACCATGGGGCACCAGAAGGGCAACATTCACATGGAGGTAATGCAGAACAAACAGATGTGCATAACTATGAGGGGCACAGGGAGAGGGTTACTGGGCAGGGAGAGGGAGACTGGGTTAGGGGTGGGCATGGTAAATGGAGTGTGAAACTAAATGTACATGTAACATTGAATGTAAAACAAACTCTTAAGAAAATGACTGGGTAATAGAAGAAATAATAAATGACATTAAAAAATTCCTTGAATCAAATAAGAATGAAAACACAACATACCAAAATTTTGGGGGTACCGCAAAAGGAGTGATGAGAGGGCAATTTATAGTAATAGATGCACACATCAACAAAGAAGAAAGAGCCAAAATCAACACCTTAACAACATTTCAAAGAATTAGAAAAGGAGCAGCAAAAAAAAAAAAAAAAAAAAAAAAAAAAAATTATAGTCACCAGAAGAAAAGAAATAATAAAGATTCAAGCAGAAATAAATGAAACAGAAAGTAGAAAGGCAATTAAAAAATCAACTAGAAGTTGGTTCTTTTAAAAGATTAATAAAATCAACAAATCACTGACAAACTTAACAAAGGAAAAGGAGAAGACGCAAATAATGCGAATAAGAAATGAAAGGGGTGATGTCACAACAGAACCAACAGGAATAAAAACAGTAGTATCAGGATACTATGAAGAACTGTACTCCAACAAATTTGGAAACCTAGAAGAAATGGACAGATTTCTAGAAACATACTACCTACCTAGACCAACAAAGACTGAGGTAAAAAATTTGAACAGATCCATAACAAAAGAAGAAATTGAACAGGTCATAAAAAAAAATTATCAACAAAAGAAAGTCCTGGCCCAGATGGTTTCACTGGAGAATTCTACCAATCATTCAGAGAAGAGCTGACACCAATCCTACTCAAACTATTCCAGAATACAGAAAAGGATGTAATCCTCTCAAATACTTCTGATGAAGCAAGCATAACCCTGATACCAAAACCAAGCAAAGACACCACTACAGAGGAAAACTACACACCAATATCTTTCATGAATATAGGAGCAAAAATCTTCAACAAAATCCTAGCCAATAGACTCCAATAGGGAGTTCTGGTAGCATAGTGCCTAAGGCACTTGACTGCTAACCAGAAGGCTGGCGGTTCAAACCCACCAGCCACTCCTTGGAAGGAAGTTGGGCAATCTACCTCCATAGTGATATTGCCTTGGAAACCCAAGGAGGGGTTGCTATGAGTCAGGTCTGACTCAATGGCACATAACAACAACAACAAAGACTACAACAACATAAAAAAATAATACATCATGACCAAGTGGGATTTATACCAGGTATACAATGATGGTTCAATATTAGAAAAACAATCAGTGTAATCCATCACATAAGTAAAATAAAGGAAAAGAATCACATGATCATATCAATAGATGCAGAAAAGGCACGTGATAAAATCCAGCACCCATTCCTGATAAAAACTCTCAGAAAAATAGGAATAGAAGGGAAATTCCCCAACATAATAAAGGGCATACATGCAAAATCAACAGCCAACATTATTCTCAATGGAGAGAGACTGA
Organism: Orycteropus afer afer; assembly: GCF_000298275.1. Lineage (NCBI taxonomy): Eukaryota > Metazoa > Chordata > Mammalia > Tubulidentata > Orycteropodidae > Orycteropus > Orycteropus afer. The sequence continues at coordinate 6,392,542 of NW_006921671.1, forward strand.
AACCATTTCCCTTGCAAACAGGAACCAGACAAGGATGCCCTTTATCTCTACTTCTGTTCAACATTGAATTAGAAGTCCTAGCCAGGGCAATAAAGCAAGAAAGGGAAATCAAAGACATCCAAGTTGGTAAGTGTGGTGGTTATGTTTTTGTGTCAACTTGGCTGGGCCTGGTTACATGGCTGGTCAGCTGGTGGTAGTTATTCCCCATGATGAGACTGGCAATCAACTCCATGGTGGGATCTGCTACAAGCAGTTGAGTAGCTGCCTTTGGGATGTGTTCTGCCTCCCATACATAAAGAGAAGCCTTGGGAATGGTCTCTAGCCTATGGCACGCTTGGATCCCGCATGTAGCTGTGTCATTGCTCAGGAGCCTGCTATGCTCTGCCAACCTTACACTGGACTTAAGTTAATGGCCTGCTGTGTGGTTTGGTAACATTGGGACTGTGCCTTTTTACTTGTCAACCTTGGGGCCTCTCAGCATCAGCAGCCAGCAGCTGTCTGAGTGAAGAAATGCCTCTAGCTCCAGTGGGCCAAGAGCAGAAGGCCGAGCTGGACCCCAAGGTTGAGGGGCTTTCACCCAGCCCCTAGAGCCTGGCACTTTGAACTTAGACTTAAAGCCTCCAAATTGTAAGAATAAACTCCTGTATGTTGAGGCCATCCCATTTGTGGTAAATTTCTTGTCAGAGAGGAACTAGGTAACCAGAACAGTAAGAAAGAAGTACAACTATCCTTATTTGCCAATGGTATGATCTTACACATAAAAAACCCAAGAGACTCAGCAAAAAAACTGCTGGAACTTACTGAAAGATTTAGCATAGTGGCAGGATAGAAGATCAACATACAAAAATCAGTTGGATTCCTCTACACCAGGAAATAGGTCTTTGAGAAGGAAATGAGGAAATCAATACCATTTACAATAGCTACCAAAGAGACAAAATACTTGAGAATAAATCTTACCAGGAACAAAGAAAACTACAAAAAACTACAAAACACTACTTGAAGAAACTATTAGAGATCTACATAAATGGAAGAACATACCATGTTCATGGATAGGAAGATTGAACATTGTGAAAATGTCAATACTACCCAAAGTAATCTATACATTCAAAGCAATACTGATCCAGATTCCATTAACAGTTCTTCAAAGACATGGAAAAGCCAATCACTAATTTTACTTGGAAAGGAAAGAGACCTTGGATAAGCAAAGCATTACTGATGAAGAACAGCAACAAAGTAGGAGGTCTCACACTCCCAGATCTCAAAACCTACTATACAGGCACAGTTGTCAAACCAGTCTGAGACTGGTACAATGACAGACACAGAGACCAGTGGAACAGAACTGAGTATCCAGAAATAGATTCATTGACCTATGGTCAGCTGAATTTTGACAAAAGGCCAAAATGAATTAAAAGGGAAAGAGATAGTCTCTCACAAATGGTGCTGGTAAAACTGGAGATCCATTTGTAGAAAAATGAAACAAGATCCATACCTCACACCATATCCAAAACTAACTCCAGATGGATCAAAGACTTAAGTGTGAAACCTAAAGTTCAAAGAAAAAATAGGGGCAGGCTTAGGGACCCTAATTTATGGCATAAATAGACTATGAAGTATAACCCAAGATGTACAAACAGCAGAAGATAAACTAGATGAATGGGACCTTCTAAAAATTAAATTCTTATGTGCACCAAAAGACTTCTCCAAAAGAGTAAAGAGAGACCTACAGAATGGGAAAAAATTCTCGGCAATGACATATTGTACAAAGGACTTACCTCTAAAATTTATAGAAAACTCTAACACCACAACATCAAAAAGATAAACAATCCAATTAAAAAGTGGGCAGAAGATACGAACAGACACTTCACCAAAGAAGATATTCAGGCAACCCACAAACACATGAAGAAATGTTTGTGATTATCACCCATTAGTGAGATGCAAATCAAAACAACCATGAGATACCATCTCACCCCAGCATTAACAGCAAAGTCAACAGGACAGAAAATAACAAATGCTGGTAAGGATGTGGAGTGATTGGGACTCTCAAACATTGCTAGTGGACTGTGACATGATACAATTACTGTGGAAATCAGTATGGTGATTTCTTAAAAAGTTGGAAATAGAAATACCATTTGATCCAGAAATCCCATTACTAGGTACATATCCTAAAGATGTGAGGTGGGGCACAAATAGATATATGTACACCTGTGTTCATTTCTGCACTCTTCACAATAGCAAACAGATGGAAACAACCTAAGTGCCCATCAACTGAAGAATGGATAAACGAACTGCGGTACATATACACAACGGAATACTATGCAACTCTAAAGAATAATGTAGAATTTGCAAAACACCATGTAATGTGGATGAACTTGGAGGGCATTATGCTGAGTGAAATAAGTCAATCACAGAAGGACAACTACTGTATTAATCCACTACTGTAAAAAGTCAAGGAAAGGTTTATACATGGAAGGAAACTTTCTTTGTTGGTAACCAGGGATGGGAAGGAAGGGGAGAAAAAATTCTTAGATAGGTTGGGGGGGGGGAATTATCTATCTATCTATCTATATCTATCTATATATATATATATTTGTTGTTGTTGTTATGTGCTGTTGAGTCAGACCCGACTCACAGTGACCCCTCCTTGGGTTTCCGAGGCAGTATCACTACAGAAGTAGATTGACCCATCTTCCTTCTGAGATTATCAGTGGTTACCAAAGTTAGGATGGATGGGGAAAGGGGAAACTTTTGTTTGTGGGGCACTGAATTTATGCTAATGGTGGTGTAATATTTTGGAAACATAGCAACAAGGGTGGCATGACATGAAAAATGCCATCAATCCATCAATGTTCCTGAGCTGTAAACATGGAAGTTGTTATGTTGCTGAATGTCTTGTGTATGTTTTCACCACAATAAAAGTAAAAGTAAAGTGTAAAAAAAAAAAAAGAACAAGAAATCCCACAGGTATAGCTATGAATCAGAATCAACTTGATGGGAGTGAGTTTGGGTTTTTATCAAGAGGTAGAATGTATTTTCCCATTCCTTGATTGAATTCAGCTATGTGATAGTCTCTGGCTAAAAGGATGTTAGCAAGTTGTATGCCTTTAAGTTGATTCTGACTCACGTGACAGAGTAGAACTGCCCTATAGGGTTTTCTAGGCTGTAATCTTTATGGAAGCAGATCACTAAGTCTTTTTTAGTATAAAGGTGCTGATGGGTTTGAATTGTCAACCTTTCAGTTAGCAGCAAAGTGCTTAATCATTGTGCCACCCAGGCTGCTTAAGACTTAAAAAAGTGTTTGCACTTATTCTAATTTTACTCCTGTGTCTTGTCCATTACTATGAGGATAAGTTTGGCTAGGCTGCTAGAGGTTGAGACATATGCAGCCAGTTGTTCCCACATATGTGAACAAGCACAGCCAATATCCACACAGCTACCCAGCCATGTTCAACTGATTCCAAGTGTATAAGCAATGAATGCTTAGTGTTGTATGTCACTAAAGTTCTGTGGGGTTTTTTGTTTTGTTTTATTTTTTAAATCCTGCATTATTGTCACAGCAGGTAACATATAAAAACCAGGTAATGTCATTGTTTTCTTCTGCTGGCAAACTTGGTCAGAGTACTTCTAAGTATAAAAATGGTATGCCATAATATTACTCACAAAATCATTTTAAAAAACACTTTAAAGCAATTGAAGAATTTTAAGGAACTTATATATTATCTTAATCAATAATGACCTGAAAAACTTGAGCTCTGCTAATAATCTCCACCATTTATTGAATGCAAGTACTGCTGTGTTAAATTTACATGATCTTGTTTAATCTTCACAACACCCTTATGAGATAGGTAATATTGTGCCAAGCTTACAAATAAAGTAACTATTTATCTTAAGTCGAAGAGCCAACATACCAACTCCATCCAGTCTTTCAGAACTCCATAGTCTACAAGCTACTACCTGGACAACTTTAAGCAAAATTTGAAATCCTTGAAAGGATTTTTAGCTTAGAGCTCAATCCTATGTCCTTGTTATAGCTGAGATGAAGTCGGTTACTACTGGCCAAGTGTTTATTAAGGTTAAAAAACAAAAGGGTGAGGTAGAAGGGTCCAACTGTGTCTAGAAAATTGGAAGTGTTCATGAAAGATGAAATAGAAGCTGATGGTAAAGTATATTGCTAATCATCCAACATCTTCACTTTTAGGTTATACCAATGAGCAAGGAGCTCTGGTGGTGTACTGGTCAAGGCATTTGATTAGAACACACCAGGCACTCTGCAGAAGAAAGATGATGCAGTCTGCTTCCATAAAGATTTACAGACTTGTAAACCCAACGGGGGTCACTCTGAGTTGAATTGGCTGGATGGCAGTGAGTTTGGTTTGGTTTACGTCAATTAGCAATTGCCATCGAGTTGATTCTGACTCATGGCAACTTCATGTGTAGTGGAGTAAAACTGTGTTCTATAGGGTTTTCAATGGTTGATGTTTTTAAACGTAAATGGCCAGGCCTTTCTTCCAAGGTGCCTCTGGCTATACTCAAACTTCCAACCTCTTCAGTTAGCAGCTGAGCTCATTAACTATTGACACTAAGGTTATAGTACTCATAAAAAATATTCCTGGCCCATTCTTTAGGTATTCTGGGAAATAGTAACCTATTAACTATTCTGCAGAGTCAGCAATCTCTGAAAATAAGCCGGAATATTACCATACTTATCTATGATAGTATGAGATAAATATTTTTATAACATTTAAGAATTGAAAGCTTTCACGAACTCTGCTATAAAAGCCTAGCTCTGCCTTAAGATATAAAGATGAGATAATTGATTTTTCAAAAATGTTTCCAAGAATATGCGGTATAATTATGATCTATGGCTCAAACCTAAATTGATGCTAATAGAAGACTGGCTTCAAATAAAGAAATTTCCTAACATATATATGTTATTATATTGTTGTGTTGTTATGTGCCATCGAGTCGGACCTGACTCATAGCGACCTCTCCTTGGGTTTCCAAGACAGTATCACTACAGAAGCAGATTGCCCCATCTTCCTTCTGAGGAGTGGCTGGTGGGTTTGAACTGCCAGCCTTCTGGTTAGCAGTCAAGTGCCTTAGGTACTATGCTACCAGAGCTCCCTATTATATTGTTAGGTGCCATCAAGTTGTCTGTGACTCCTAGCAACCCTATATACAACACAATGAAACAGTACCCAGTCATAAGACATCCTCACAATCTTTGCTATGATTGAGCCCACTGTCACAGTTCCTGTGTCAATCCACCTTGTTGAGGATCTTCCCCTTTTTTGGTGACCTTCTAATTTACCAAGCATGGTATCCTTCTCCAGGGACTGGTCCCTTTTGGCAACATGACCCAAAATATGTGAGATGAAGTCTGGCCATTCTTGGTTTTAAAGAGCATTCCTGGCTATATTCATTTCAAGATGGAATTTTTCGTTCTGGCAGTTCATGATATTTTCAGTATTCTTCACCAACACCATGTCCAAATGCATCAATTCTTCTTTCGTTTTCCTTATTGCAATGTAGTAAATTATATTTGGCAACATGACCCAAAATATGTGAGATGAAGTCTGGCCATTCTTGGTTTTAAAGAGCATTCCTGGCTATATTCATTTCAAGATGGAATTTTTCGTTCTGGCAGTTCATGATATTTTCAGTATTCTTCACCAACACCATGTCCAAATGCATCAATTCTTCTTTCGTTTTCCTTATTGCAATGTAGTAAATTATATAGTGTGGCTTTTCTAGCCATAAGTCTTTGTAAACTTCATGGTGCAATTTGCTGTGAGCAACTGAGTAGCTCCTGATTGTTAAAGTTATCCACCTGGGGTATTTCTGTTGGAAGCAGCACAAAGTAATTTTCTGGGAAGTTCACTCTCTCTCTCAGGTGTATAGAATTCTGGTGTTGGGATTGGTTAGTTTGCCACTCTGCCAGGCTCAAAAGGAGCCTTTCTAGAGGCAGAAGAAATCTCTCACTGCCAGCTGGGAGATGCAAGAGACACGAGAGACATGCAGTGCTGGGAGAGAGACTGAGAGAGACTGTGGGCTGAGAGACAGCGGGCTGAGAGAGACTAAGTGTGTTCCTGAACGTGAATTGTAGCCTGTTGCGTCTCTAATAAACCCCCAAATCTGTGACTTCTGTGTGGCCACTGCAGCGAATTATCAAACCCAGTAGACAGGTGGTGGGTGCTACAGGAGGCATCGTTGGTGTCAGGGTTGATGAAAGGGCTAGAGGGAGGCAGCATATCTGGCTTCGCAGGAATAGACCCTGGGCTACTGATGGTGATTCTGTCTTCCTCTTGTGGGGTTAGAGGAGGTCAGAAGATGTGGCCTTCCTGCCCCTTTAGCACTTATTCATTGTCTAGCTTTCATATGCATATGAGGTGATTGAAAATACCATGGCTTGGGTCAGGTGCACCTTCTTCAAAGTGACATCTTTGCTCTTTAACACTTTAAAGAGGTCTTTTGCCACAGATTTACCCAGTGCAATATGTCATCTGATTTTCTGACTGATGCTTGCATGGGCGTTGATTGTGGATCCAAGTAAAATGAAATCACTGACAACTTCAATCTTTTCTCCACTTATTATTATGTAGCTTATTGGTCTAATTGTCAGAATTTTTGTTTTCTTTTTGTTGAGGTACAATCCATACTGAAGGCTATAGGCCCTGATCTTCATCAGTAAGTGCTTCAAGTCTTCGTCACTTTCGGCAAGGGAGGTTGTAATCTGTGTATCACAGGTTGTAAATGAATCTTCCTCTAACCCTGATGCTGTGATCTTCACACAGTCCAGCTTCTCAGATTATTTGCTCAACCAACAGTTTGAATAAGTATGGTGAAAGGATACAACCGTGATGTACACTTTTCCTGATTCTAAACCATTCACTATTCCCTTGTTCTGTTCAAACAACTGGCTCTTGGTTTAAGTACAGATTCCTCACGAGCACAATTAAGTGTTCTGGAATTCCTATTCTCTGCAATGGTATCCCTAACTTGTAATGATGTACACAGTCAAATGGCTTTGCATAGTTAACAAAACACAGGTAAACATTTACTGGTATTCTTTGCTTTCAGCCAAGACCCATCTGACATTAGCAATGATATCTTCTTGTTTTACATTCTCTTCTGAATATGGCTTGAATTTCTGGCAGTTCCCTGTCAATTATTATGCAGCAACTGTTTTTGAATTATTTTTAGCAAAATTTCACTTGAGTGTGATATTAGTGATATTGTTTGATAGTTTTTACATTGTTGGTTCACCTTTCTTTGCAATGGGCACAAATATGGATCTCTTCCAGGAGGATGGCCAGGTCACTGTCTCCCGAATTTCTTGGTGTAAATGTGCTGCGTCCATTTGCTGAAACATCTCAATGGGTATCCCGTTAATTCCTGGAGTCTTGTTTTTCACCAACTCCTTCACTGCAGCTTGGACTTCTTCCTTCAATACCATTGGTTCTTGATCATATGCTATGTCCTGAAATAGCTGAATGTCAACCACTTCTTTTTGGTAAAGTTACTCTGTATTCCTTCCATCTTCTTTTGATGCTTCTTATATCATTCAATATTTTGCCCATATATAAGAGGAGATCTGGTAGCTCAGTGTCTAAGGCACTTGACTGCTAACCAGAAGGCTGGCAGTTCAAACCTACCAGCCACTTCTTGGAAGGAATGTTGGGCAATCTACTTCTGTAGTGATAGTGCCTCGGAAACCCAAGGAGGGGTTGCTTTGAGTTGGGTCCAACTCGATGGCACATAACAACAACAACAACAACATAGAATCCTTCAATATTGCAACTTGAGACTTGAATTTTTTCTTCAGTTCTTTCAGCTTGAGAAATGCTGAGCGTGTTCTTCCCTTTTGGTTGTCTAATTCCAGGTCTCTGCACATTTCATTATACTTTACTTTGTCTTTCTGAGTCACCTTTTGCAATCTTCTGTTCACCTCTTTTAATTAATCATTTCTTCCACTTGCTTTAGTTACCTTCCATTCAAGAGCATATTTCAGAGCCTCTTCTGACATCCATTTTGCTCTTTTCTTCCTTTCCTATCTTTGTAATGACCTTTTGCTTTCTTCATGATATTCTTAATGTCATTGAACAACTGGTCTGGTGTTTGGTCATTAGTGTTCAGCAATTAAAATCTATTCTTTAGATGGTTTCTAAATTCAGGTGGGATATAATGAAGGTCGTATTTTGACTTTTGTGGATTTGCTTTACTTTTCTTCAATTTCAACTTGAACTTGCATATGAGCAATTAATGATCTATTCCACAGTCAGCTTCTGGCTTTGTTCTGACTAATGATATTAAGCTTCTCCATTGCTTCTTCCACAGACGTAGTCAATTTGATTCCTGTATATTCCATCTGGTGAGGTCCACATATATAGTCACTATATATGTTGTTGAAAAAGGTATTTGCAGTGAGTAAGTTGTTGGCCTTGCAAAATTTTATATATATCTATCATATATCTACATATATGATATATATCATATATAAGGAGCTCTAGTAGTGTAGTGGGTAAGGCTGCTAACCAGATCAGTGGTTCAAATCTACCAGCTGTTCCACAGGAGGAAGATGAGGCAGTCTAATTCTGTTAAGGTTTACAGCCTTAGAAACCCAATGAGGGTCACTATGAGTTGGAATCAACTCGTTGGCAGTGGGTTTATAACATATATACCAAACCAAACTCACTCCCATTGAGTTGGATCCGACTCATAGCAACCCTTCCTTGGGTTTCTGAGGTGGTATCACTACGGAAGCAGATCACCCAATCTTCCTTCTGAACCACCAGCCTTCCGGTTAGCAGTCAAAATGCCATAGGCACTATGCCACCAGAGCTCCTATAACATACATATAGGTGTGTATTTACGTGTATAAATTTCAAGCTCCATACAGGTACAGAGCAACTTTTATTTTTTAAACACTTGAGACAGAAAAAACATCAAAAAGTTTAACTCATATCTTTTTACTTAGCAAAGAGTATAAAATTGTGATTAATCATTAAAAATTTATATAGCCTAAATCTTGTATCATGAGCAGTTAGAGAAGAAGATGTGAAACTAGAAAAAAAAAAAATCAGAATGCATCTGATGACTGGCAGCATTTTTCTTAGTGGTACAACTTAAAATAATGGCATCTCAGATTCCATACGATATAGACAGATGCTACTTGACCATTTTAAAATTTGCATGGTAACATTTTTGCTCAATTAGTAAGCAGGTTTTTTTTTTTTTTTTCTTTTTTAAATACAGGCCAAAAGTCATTTTCATATTCAAATCCTGTTAAATTTTTATCGATGTTCTCAGGGAAACAAGAAAACTCTTCATTTCACTGTGCTTGGATTTACATTCAAAATTCATTTATCTCACTGTTCTGAATCTTTGTTCAAATTAAGTTCAGTTTTTCACTCAAGGTGAGATCTAGAAGAATAATATATAATAGGAACTTTTAGAATCCCCTCATATAACCTTCCCCTCAAATTGTTAATGTAGAAGCTGTTTAGAAATTAAAAAGTGATAAATTTTATTCTATCCAGAGGCATCTTGGAATACCTAATTCCAACCTATCAGCCATTGAAAACCTATGGCGCACAGATCTACTCTTGACACACACAGGGTTGCCACGAATTGGAACCAACTTGACGGCAAGTAGTTTTAGTAACTATTCAGAAGAGATGAGTCTTAAATCAATATGAAAATTATTTGACTAACATATTAAGGCAAAGAAAACTAAGCAGTTAACTTATAGAGTATTGGTGCAAACTTGGAGACATCTGCCTGGTTTCTGCCAAAATTGAAAATGTGCATACCCTTAAATTCACAGATTCCACTTTTAGGATTTTATACTGCAGATAGCTCTATCTTTACAAGGATGTGAACATATATATATACTATATATTTATTGCAGGACTTTTTTGTGATAGTAGAAATCAGTAAATAGCTTAAACAGTATTAAAAAAAAGAAAGAAAGACTGATTAAATGAAGTATGGTAGAGCCATATGTGGCATCACTTAATATTCAGCCATTAAAAAGAATGAGATTGATGTGTAAGTGCTGACACAGAAAGATGTTCAAGATAAACTGAAGTGGGGAAAAAAGCAAGTTGATTTCTTTCCTGCTCAAGCCTTAAAAGCTTAACACCTATCTTTGTAATTCTAAACACACAGGACAATATATAATTATGTTGTTGCTATGTGCTGTCAAGTCGGACCCAACTCGTAGTTACCCCTCCTTGGGTTTCCACCACCAGCCTTCTGGTTAGCAGTTAAGTGCCTTAGGCACTACACTACCAGAGCTCCTTATATAATGTATAAATCTATTTATTTTAGAAAACCAAACAGGATGCATGCATTTATGAGTGAGGGAGGGAAGGTATATGTGTTCAAACACATGTGTATGTATTTCTGTAAAGATTAATAAAAACTACTCAATTTTTCTACTGGCGAGTGAGAATAAGAATGTTTTTTATTTTAAAACATTCTGTTCTACGAGCATTTGTTTTATGTATTTTTTGCATAATAAAAATAAAGAAGTCAATATTTTGATGGTGTTTACAATAAATAGAGATAAATCTCTTAGGCATTTCCTCCAGATTTTGGTTTTATTCATAGGGACAGAAAAAATCCGTAAGAAGAAATAAAATCCTATTAGTCTTCTAAGTCAATTTTTATTATTAAAGCTTTATTTTACATTGATGTATGCTTACATATATGCTTGTAAATATAACACACCTACACATATATTGATATGTTATCTACAGAGAGTAGGCTTTGTATTTGTAACTAGTAACTCAAACTGTATAGGAGAACAGCATTCTCTGTGTCAGACACAACATGGGAAGTTTTATCTTGAGATATATATTAAACTATATAATATTTTTACTTTAGTAAAATATACACAACAAAAAATTTGCCATTTAAACCATTTTCAAGTAAACAATCCAGTGGCATTAATCACACAATGTTGTGTAATCATTACCACTATTTGTTTCCAAAACATTTTCATCACCCAAAACAGAAATTGATATATGTAATTTTGAATCATAAATATATGTTAAGTTATTAAAGACACTTTTAAGTTTGATAAGTGAGTTTCTATTTTAAAATACTTTTATATTAAATCTGTTAGTTGGGCATTTTGAAAATATATATAATATATCCAGACTACAGAACTTCCCAAACTAAAAGACTGGGGTTACTTACCAGGAATTGGAATTCCCTGACTGAAAATTTACTCCACAGATCCACATATTTTGGATTTATTCCCATGTACCACCTCAAGGAACCGGGAGCTGTTAAATGAGAATTTCCAGAAGGTTGGCACAACCTTAAGGCATGTGCCAAGTGCTGGTTGATTCCCCTTCTGTGCAAGCCTTAAAAGCTGAACACTTACTGTCTTTGTTATCTAGAGTTACTATAACAGAAATACCACAAGCGGATGGCTTTAACCAACAGAAATTTATTTTCTTGCCGTTTAGAAGGCTAAAAGTCTAAATTTAGTCACTGGCTGTAGGTGAATGCTTTTTTTCTTCTTAGGGTCTGAAGGAGGGTCCTTGTCTCTTCTGAACTGTTGATGTGCCATCCTGCCATTTCTCTCTCCCTATGTTAGCTTGTGTTTAATCTCTTTTATATCTCAAAAGAGACCATCTCAAGATACACTCTACATTACTCCTGCCTCATTACTATAACAAAGACAATTCTGAAATATAACCACAGTAATAGACTTAGGGATTACAACACATATTTTTGGGGAACATAAGTAAATCCATAATATTTCACCCTTTGGCCTCTGAAAACTTATGTCCTTGCCCCATGCAAATACATTCACCCCATCACATCATCCCAAAAGTCTTAAATGAAGCCCAGGTTCAAAACTGCATCATCTGAAGCATCTAAATCATATATAGGTGAGACTTTAGGTGTATCCCATCCAGGGGCAAAATGCCTCTTCAGCTGTGAAACACTGAAATCTAGACTACAAGTTATCATTTGGTGGAACAGATACACGGTAGATATTTGCATTAAAAATGGGAGAGATTAGAGAGAAAGATGGGATAATAGGCACTAAGCAAATATAAAACCCAGCAGAATCATTTATGATAGCTCTCAAGGCTTAAAAACAATCCTCTGCTCCCCGAGACTATCCAGGCAATGACCCTGCCTTCCAGACTCTAGATGTTGGCCATGCTCTCTGGATTAGGTTGGAGGCCCCTCAGCCCTGGGCTTCAGCTCCACCTTCCAGGCCCACTGAGACAGTAACTCTCCTCCCTTGCGTTTGGTTGGTCCCATTCTCCTAGTCCAACTGAGTGGCAACCCCACTCCTAGGCCCTAGCAGGCTCCGTGGTTTTGCCACTTGGTCATGGCAACCCTGACCCCTCAGCTTTGGGCAGTGGCCCATCCCTCTGCCACACCTTAAAGGGAGCCCACATTCTAGTACTGAGTTAGCAAATATCTGACTACTTGAATTCTAGGAAGCTGTGGCTGAACCTTATGAGATCCAGGAGTGCATGGCCCTACCTTCTAAAACCCCAGAAGCCAGGGGCCCACCCTTCAAGACCTAGGTAGCTCTGCTTCCCATCCTCCTTCCAACAGTTCTGTTGATGTCCGAGCTGCACCAGGGATGGATCTTTTCTTTTCTTGGAGGAACAAAGATGTAGCTCCTTCAGCCTGTTTCCTGCCTACAGAATTCCAAGAGGCAGACAGTGTTCTCTCTTTCTCTCACTCCTTCTGTCAAAGCTGATGCTTCTTCTGCTGTGGGAATTGGTTAGATCAAACAGTCACAGGCTTAATCTCTTTAATTAAAGATTGTATAGCCTCATCCTTGGTGCAAATTCTAGGACACATGTCCTTAGTTTGTACAAAAGAATTTTCCAAATCTTTAAGTTTTGTTTGCATTTCGCCCAGTTTATGTTTAAGTCCATCTCTTTGCTGTCACATTTTACTAAAAGTGGTAAGGAAAAACTATGTGGTCCTTTTAAGAGCTTGGTTAGAAATCAGCAGAAGGCAAACTAAACAACTGGGTTTAACTAAAAATTAAACTTGGAAGTGAATTAAAGGACTTTGCCAAAAGAGTAAAAAGAGAACATACACACTGGGAAAAAACTTTTGGCCATGATATATCGGACAAGGGACTAATCTCTAAAATTTATAGAAAACTTCAAACCCTCAATAGCAAAAAAAACAATATAATTAAAATATAGGCAGAGGACAAAACCTCAACAATAAAAACCCAAAAAAACTCCAATTAATAAATGGGCAGAAAATGTGAAAAGATAATTCACCAAAGAAGATATTAAGGTAGCTAACACATGAAGAAATGCTTGAGATTATTAGCCACTAGAAAGATGCAAAGCAAAACAAGGTATCATCTCATCTCAGCATTAACAGCAAAGTTCAAAAAGAAAGAAACAACAAACACTGGTGAAGGTATGGAGAAAATGGAACCCTCATGCATTGCTGGTGGGACTGTAAAATGGTGTGACCAGTGTGGAAAGTGGTATGGTACTTTTTTTAAAAGTTGGAAATAAAAATACCATCTCATCCAGCAATACCACCACTAGGGAAATAAGAGCCATGACATAAACAGATATATACACATCCAAGTTCATCATAGCATTATTCACAGTAGCAAAAAGATAGAAACAACCTAAGTGCCCATCAACAGATCAATGGATAAACAACTATGGTACATACACACAATGGAATACTTCACAATGTTAAAGAATAATGATGAATCTGAGAAATACCACGTAACATGGATTCATCTAAAGGATATTATGCTGAGTGAAATCAGTCAATCACAAAAGGACAAATATCATATGAGACCACTACTGCAAAAAGTCAAGAAAAGGTTACACACAGAAAGAATTCTTTGAAGGTTTCCAGGGGTGGGTGAGGAAAAAAGAGTAAGTCACTAACCAGAGGGTAGACAAGTATTAAGTTCGTTGAAGGGAAGGCAATATACAATACGAGAAGGTCAGCGCAAAGTGATCAAGGCAATGTAAGATGCAGAAAGGAGCACAAGCACAGAAGTCAACAAAGGTGAATACTATTACATACAGAATCCAATGGTAACAGTAATAATAAACTGCAAGTGGAAACATAGGCTGACATTCAAGCTGAATAGAGGTGAGAAGGTGGGAATGGGACTAACCCCATGAACAGAGGTTTGACAGAGGATATCTCTACATATGTATTTATATGTGCTGCAAATATATCCATGAATATGGCAGAGTACGCAAGAGGCAAAGCTATGAAAACTTCTTAGTCAAAACACTTTGAGGGAATGAGTCACTAGGCATGGGGGCTCAGGTCCATACTCTTGGGGAACATTAAAGTATACTGGCACAACAACAACAACAACAACAAAGTTTAGTCATATATCCAAGTTTATCACTTACAAGTTCTACCTTCCACCAAGCATCTGAACATAATTCAGACAAGTTCTTTGCCACTGTAAAAAAAGCACTACCCTTCCTCCATTGTCCAATCACGTTAATAATATTATTTAAAGCATCACAGAAATACATTTAATATCCCCAATGCTAGCAACATTCTGTTGTTGGTATCGTATGTATTCTCTAAGATGGTAGAGACTTTTTCTACAACTCTCTTTACTTCTTTCTGAGCCCTCACCAAATTGCCTTTGATGTCCATAATCCTGTAAACAATCTCTTCAAAGCAATTTAGGCCTTTACTGTCAGGCACTTTAAAACATTCCAACCTCTAGCCATTCCCCAGTTCTAAAACCACTTCTACGTTTTAGATATCTGTGAAAGCAATACTTCATTGCCAGTACCCAATTCTTAGCTATCTAGTGTTGCTATAATAGAAACACCACAAGTGGATGGTTTTAACAAACAGAAATTTATTTTCTCACAGTTTAGGAGGCTAGAAGTCTGAATTCAGAGCATAAGTTCTAGGGGAAAGCTTTCTCTGTTGGTCCTGGAGGAATGTCCCTATTTCTGCTTCTGGGCAATCTTCACGTGGTTTCTTTGCATTTCTCTTCCCCCTCTCTCTTTGCTAGCTTGCTTTTAATCTCTTTTATATCTCAAAAGAGACCGACTCAAGACAGACCCTACACTAATCCTAGCAAAGACAATCCATTCCCTAATGGGATTATAATCACAGGCACAGAGGTTAGGATTTACAACGCATATTTTTGATGGATATAATTCAATCCATTATACCCACCTTTGTAATTCTAAACACACAGGGGAGGATATGCTTATGAGTATAGCTCTTGAAAGGGCATTACCTAATCAAAGAATTCCAGTTACCAGTGGGAATACTTAATTTCTCACTTTTATTCTAACACAAATATCTACTTTTTTAGAAACTGAAAGCAGTGTCAATTATTCATAAATAAAAAATATAAGAAATACTTACCTTAGAAGCTATAATCGTTATAGTGTCACACGTTTCTTACCTTGAGCTTGCAGTTTTCGTAGCAATTTGGCATCTGTGTTATCTAAGAATTCAGCACTGCCAACATTTGGAGGTCGACCCTTTCGCCGTCTCATTCTGGATTCCTCTCTTGCTCGCTGTCTATCTGGATTTGGTGGTCTTCCTCTACGACCTTCCATTGCCCTGATCCGGGGAATGACATCCTCTTCTTTCAAAAGACACCACTGCATTCCCTTTTAATTAACATTTTATAGAAATAACATATTACAAACAAAACTTAAATGAGAGATTAGTAGTAAAAAAAAAAATGTTAAAATTCACAGACACTTTGTAATTTATAAAGCTGGTATAAACTTTAGGAATTTTATTTATGTAGATTTCTAAGTATTTATGGCTTTTGGCATATAGATATATATACATATCTCAATCACCATATCTGAACTATAATGAGCATAAAGTTGAACAGATACTTGAAAATATTAGGACTTGAAAATCTATGGACTGTTTTCATGGGTTAGCAGATCAACCAAAACATTAGGCTACCTAAATTATGGATCAGAAGTTTCTCTTTACAGAATATTATAACTAATAAATGAAGAAGGGATGTTAGAGTTAGAATATCAGCATTTTGTAATATCTAATGAATTTGTGGATCTAAGCATTGAACTTCTGTGGCTGACTACATCACCAAAAAGAAAGAAATCAGGGAGACATTATTAGCCCCCTGGTGGAGCCTCATTACCATCTTGGCCCCAAACCAAATCAAAACTAAATGTGTCAACCCCCTAAATTTTAACTACCATAATTTTACAGGTAAAATGGGGTAAGGAGTGTATGTTAAAGCACAAAGCAAAATCCAGTCCATGGAAAACCTTACAAATGACCTCATTTATTCACCAAATAAATTTTGAGTAAAAAATAATAGGGAAACATTAAAGGAGTCTTAATGGATACACCAGAGAATCCCAATGTGGATATTTTATCTGGATATTGACTCAAATAGACAAACTTATAACAATTACGACAATTAAGAGACAACTCAAAGTTTGAACAATAATATTCGATGATACTAAGAGAGTATTATGTTTTGAACTGTGACAGAAGTCCCTGGGTGGTGTAACAGTTAAGATGAAACTGAAATGTTGGTCATTCAGGTCCACACAGAGGCACCTGAAAGAAAGGCGTGGTGATCTACTTGTAAAAAACCTTGAAAACCCTATAGGGCACAGTTTTACTCTAACACACAAGAGGTCACCATGAGTCGGAATCAACTTGACAGCAGTTGGCTAGTTGGATTAAAATGTGGTCACGGTACTGTGGTTTTGTAGAAAACAAGAGTCCCTATGTTTCAGAAATGCAAATTGAAACATTTACAGAGGAAATGATAAGAAGTATATCCACTTCTCATCTATCAAGGTTAGCTTCCAAAGACCAGGTCATTACATGAAAATCAGCATTATGCAAAAATAGAAGATGACTACATCATTACATAACTGCCAGATTTCATCACTTCAAAACTGGCAAACCACAGAATAATGGCCCATCCAAATTCACTCATAACCTTAACCATCACAGACAGAGTTACTCTCACCTTGCAACTCAGCATCCTTCACTGCCAGAAGCAGATCATTAATATGCAAAACAGGCTTTTTTGTTTGTTTGTTTTTTTACTATTGTCATTAATGCAAAATGTCAGATAACAAGATAGTCAATAAATGAGAAGCAAAACCAAACTCATTGCCATCAAGTTGATTACATTTCATAGCAATCCCCAATGGGTTTTCCAAGGCTGTAAATCTTTACAGAAGCAGACTGCCTCATTTTTCTTCTATGGAGTAGCTGGTGAGTTTGAATTACAGACCTTAATAAGTGAGGAGTAGGAAGGAAGGTTGGGCAATCTACTTCTGTAGTGATACTGCCTCGGCAACCCAAGGAGGGGTTGCTATGAGTCAGGGCCAACTTGATGACACATAACAACAACAGGTGTATAAGAGCGAGCTCTGATGGTGTAATGCCTAAGACATTGCAAACCCACCAACCACTCTGCAAAAGGAAGACTGGGCAATCTACTTCCGTGAAGATTCACCACCTCAGAAACCAAAGGGGGTTGCTATCAGTTGGAATTGACTCGATGGCAGTGAGTTTGTTTTTTTTTAATTAGGTGTATAAGATTTGCTTAAAAAAATTGTGGGTGGGGAGCAGTAGATGGGATATATGTAAAATAATATGCCTATAATGATAATTATAAAAGCTAGTGATGAAGGGCTTTTTGTTGTTGTTAGCTACTGCTGAGTCAACCCTCAATTCATATTGATCCCATGCACAACAGGATTGGACTGTTATGGTGCATAAAGTTTTCACTGGCTGATTTTCAGTTAATCTTAGTCTAGAAACTCCACTGAAATTTGTTCAACATCATAGCAATACATAGGTCTCCAATGACAGATGAGTAATTGCTACACTTGGAGATTGCCTGGGAATCAAACCCAGACCTTCCTCACTGAAGGTGAGAACACTAGCACAGAAGCACTACTAGTGTCTCTAGCATATGTATTTGAGATTTCCAATTATTAGCTTCCTGATTAAGACACACACACACAAACATAATGGCAGATCTGGTTTTCGTCTCTCCAGACTGTACCATTCAACATAAATAGTTATGTTATATCCTCTTATTTATACTCCAAAGTAGGAAGATATCGCAGAGGCATTCTATTATTTTTATTATTATTATTACTATTATTTAAACAGTTAAACCTTTTGGTGTGAAGAGTAATAAAAAAAATTAAATGTGTTTTTCTCAAAAAAGAATCTTGAACTAGGAAATTTAGTTTGGACCATTTCAGGCAACTAAACCAATCAAAATTTCTTGAGTTGCATTTCACACCATGGTTCCTAACGTGGGACAAAGAGTCTATGGATATTTCAGTTAATGGCTACTAAAAATACAGACACTTCTTATGCTGTCAAAATGGAAAACAGCAGTATCACCACATTCCAAGCACTGTGCTTTGTTTAAGGTACTCTGAATAAATTATATACCTTAAAGTGCACAATTGTTGTTGTTGTTGTTATGTGCCGTCGAGTCAGCCCCGACTCATAGCGACCCCTCCTTGGGTTTCCGAGGCAGTATCACTACGGAAGTAGGATTGCCCAACCTTCCTTCCGAGGAGTGGCTGGTGGGTTTGAACCGCCAGCCTTCTGGTTAGCAGTCAAGTGCTTTAGCCACTATGCTACCAGAGCACTACCTTATATGGTGGAATTTACTGTCCCGGAAGGAAGGTTGGGCAATCCTACTTCCGTAGTGATACTGCCTCAGAAACCCAAGGAGGGGTCGCTATGAGTCAGGGCTGACTCGACGGCACATAACAACAACAACAACAACACTACAATAGAGGGAATTGAGACAGAGTGAAGTTAAATAATTTATCTCAGGTACAGAGACATCAAGGAATAGACCTGTGATTCAAACCCAGGACTGTGCTCCTAACCACTATATATACTTAACTGATGTTACAAAGTTGTTCTTATACTTAAAGTGACTGATTATAATATGCAGTCATGAAAGCATAACCAAGATTATATCAAGGAAAGATTGTGTCAGTAAAAAACTAATCACATTTCTATGTTAAAAATAGTATCTATACTAAGTCCTTTCAGTAATACTCATGTTAAAAATAATTTTAAAATTCTGAGAAAAATAAGAATTTTTTAATGAGGTTTCAAATTAAGTCAATAGAAAAAATACTTGTACCACTGTATTATTAGGCTATAAACCACTAAGAAGGAAGCTATCAAACAGTTTTATGCTCATCAGCATGGGAAGCTTTTGATTAGTTTAGGTTTGCATTTTTCTGTTATACTTGTAGGTACTAAGGCAGCATGCATCACATAAATTGAAAAATATAAAAGTGACATTTTTGACACTTGGAGGAGAAGACTAATAAAAGTTTGTAAATGAATCTGCATTCCATTTTTAAAGTATCTTATTAATAACAAAATCCCTTTTTGGCCAAGATTTAAAAGGCTCTATCAACTTCTTAAGTGCTTACTCACTGATCTGCAGTGAACACTTTCCCTTGTACCCTCCCGAGAGGGACCGGGTCTCCGGGCGCAAGGTAAGCACGGGCGTAGCACAGAGTAGCAGGCCGGAAGAGCAAGAGAAAGGGGTAAAACCCAGGAAGCCAAAGAGAAGAGCAAACAGCCGAAGGGATTAGGTGAGGAGGGGAAACTCAGGTACGCCCAGAGTAGCAGGCCAGAAGAGCAGAAGAAAGGGGAGTAAAAGACAGGAAGCC
>NW_006921671.1:6414941-6429717 GCF_000298275.1 Orycteropus afer afer
ATGATGGGCTCAAGTATAGCAGGGATTGTGGGGCTGGCGCGGGATCGGGCAGTGTTTCGTTCTGCTGTGCATGGGGTCGCTATGAGTCGGAAATGACTCGACGGCACTTAACAACAACAACAACAACATCAACTTCTTTTACCCAGATACAGTTTTTTTTTTTTTTCCTCATTGTGCTAGGAACATATACCTGTGTCAAAAAAGGACGAGAACTATTGGTGCTCAAAACTTACTAGACAAATAGTGACATAATCATTTACATTTTTGCCCTTGACATTTAGAAAATAAATACTTTCTAAGGGAATTGCATACATTGGGTTACATATAATGTCTTCTTACTTTTGATTATAGAAAATAAGGAAAAGATTGTTAGGAAAATCTGAAGCTTTTATTACAGCTTTAATTTATGAAGTAGGCAAAAGAATTTTGGTTTTAAAGGGATTATGGAAAATAAAGTAATTATTTTCTCAATAAACTCTTTTTCAGGAAAAGCAAATACAATTTATATACTTGATTCATATACTATTTGCTGTGGTGTCAATCAAAAATATATATCAAAGGAGAGTTAATTTATTAATGGCTTTTTCTTAATTTTTAAGGCTTAAGATATTAAGTGTTCCCTAAAATTAATCTTTCTTGACTAGACTTTTAAAAATATGGATAAAATTAAAATAGATGATCAACATGATGGAGATAGTTACAAATTATGTCTATTATACCTATATAGTTTTACTTTCAAGGGTTACTAATTTATACTTTTAGCCACTAACATTCATTTCTATAAACATTTTAAAGAAGAAAAGGATTTCGATTTTATTTTAGAAGATTGAACAAAACAATTGAGGTAAGTAAATGAGATAACTGAAAATACACTGAAGGACTGTAATAATCATTACAAACATAAAAACTTCTACTACTTAAACATTTTCTGAGGCACTTATTCTGAGCAAGGCATGTATGACATTATCTAAAGGTGAACAAAAGAGTCCTATCCCCTAAAAAACCAATATTTTTCATAGGCTCTTGACTCAAGCTATTTTAATCCATGTGGTTCAAGGACCACACCTGAGGTGGTTGGTAATGAATGTAAAAAAGCAATTAATGTAAACAGGAAATTTTCAACTATCCATATAAGAAACAATGAGGATCTGGAGTGAAAAAAAAAAAAACAAACCTGTCTACATAAGAAACAATGAGGGTCTGAAATTAGAGCTGAAAAGGAAGATATTTTTGAAAACAGATTTACTGGAATTGACGACAGCCTAGGTGTGAAGGAGAAAAGAGTGAATGGAAACCAGAAACATAGTGAAGGTTTGGAGTAATCTCTAAGCAACATGGAAAAGGGAAATGGAAGTGAGGTTTCTTTCTGAACAGACTTGAAAGATAGAATTATAGAATACTTGAGAAAACTGCAAGTCAATTTACTCCCTCAATTTCTTATGATTTAAGAAGTAAATAGATTTAAAGAAAAGATCTATTTCAAATAAAATAATTTTACAATGTTTTCTTTATTCAGAAATTCAAGAGCAAAAAAAATCTATTATGAGATTTAATTAATTTCAACATTTCTGTTATTCTTAATAAATGATACTCCAAAGTATAGTTGAACACTTCATAATCAATTGACCTGCCTTCATCTTATCTTGTAGATAATGAATTATTTAATTAACTGGAAACTAGAGTCAATTTGTGGTTTACCAGCAGCATGTTTAGGTTTTCATGGGATGGGCTCTCAAGCCTCATATGCTTCACTTTTATGTACTAACTTGTGTTTATTATGTTGCTCCCATATTGTTTGATTTTAAATATCTGTAAACATATTATTTATTTTGGAAAAAGCAGTGTGGTAGTTCAGTTTGTGTGTCAACTTGGCTGGGCCTGGTTGAGTGGCTGGGTAGCTGAATGTAGTATTCCCCATGATGAGACTGGTAATCAACTCCATGGTGGAATCTACTGGGAGCACCTGAGTAGCTGCTTTGGGTATGTGGTCTGCTTCCCGTATTTAACAAAAAGCTTTGGGAATGGTCTCTAGCTTATGGCACCCACCTTGAACCCTGCATGTAGCCGTGTCATTGTTCAGCAGCCTGCCATGCTCTGCTGACCTGGGGCTTAAAATGGACTTAAATTAATGGCCTACTGTGTGGTTTGGTAACATCGGGACTGTGCCTTTTTACTTGACAACCTTGGGCTTGGCAGCCTTACCAGCCAGGAGCTGAGTAAAGAAAAGCCTCTAGCTTCAGTGGGCCGGGAGCTGGAAGCAGAGCTGAAGCCCAAGGCTGAGGGGCTTTCACCCAGCCCCTAGAGCTTGACACTTTGAACTTGGACTTAAAGCCTCCAAATTGTAAGAATAAACTCATGTTAATTAAGGCCATCCCATGTGTGGTATATTCTTGTCAGAGCAGCACTAGGTAACTAGAATAAGCACTATGTAAGTAAATGAAGTAAACTAGTCCACCAAAAGTCAATTCACTGAATTATCTATTTGCCAAATTACTGATGATTTATTTATTTTTAAGTTTGAGTATCACCAAGACTTTGCTGCAGCAATTTTACTATGGATTTGCAGTCATGTGCCACTAAATGAAGAAGCCCTGGTGGTGCAGTAGTTGAATACTCAGCTGCTAACTGAGAAGTCAGCAGTTTAAATTTATCAGCTACTCCACAGCAGAAAGATGTGCGCAGCATGCTCTTGTGAAGATACAGCCTTGGAACCCCAGAGTGGTTCTATTCTGTCCTATAGGGTTACTATGAATCAAGATTGACTATGTATCTGGCAATGGGTTTTTGGCAATAGCCACTATCTTAGTCATCTAGTGCTGCTGTAACAGAAATACCACAAGTAGATGGCTTTAAAAACCAGAAACTTATTCTCTCACAGTTTAGAAGGCTAGGAGTCCAAATTCAGGCTGCTGGATATAGGGGAAGGCTTTCTCTCTGTTAGCAATGGGGCAAGTGTTTTATCATCAATCTTTCCATAGGTTTAGGAGTTTCCCAGCGCAGGTACCCTGGGTCCAAAGGAATTACTCTGCTCCCAGCTCTTCTTTCTTGGTAGTAGTAGGTCCCTCTCTCTGTTAGTTTCTTTCTCCTTTTAAGATAAAAAGTGATGCAGGCCACTCCCAAGGGAAATTCCCCTTATATCAGGGATCAGGGCTGTGACCTGACTAAGAGTATCGCATGATACCTAATCTTACCCTTAGATTTGGCTGATCACACCAGATCACAGTAGGATGATTACATCATTGCATAACTGCCACATTACATAATCATGTAACTTTCAAACCACTGAGAATCATGACCCAGCCAATTTCACCCATATTTTGGGGGGATACAACTTAACCCATGACAACCAATAATAAATGTCAATTTCCCATGTTAATATTTGAGATCTCAGTACTTCTCAAGTGGTAAATATTATATATGTGAATGGATGGATTTTCCCTTACTCATGTTTTTCTGTATTGGACCTTTATCTACCTCAGTCCTTACCTCTGTCAGTAAAATAGCTGTGGTGAATGTTTTAAACCTAGATTAAGGTATTCCTTCTGATCACTGTAGCCCTATTAGTCATTCAGTGAATTAATCATTCACCAAGTTGATTCTTGGCTAAATGATGTTTAGTAAATTTAACTATAGATTAACTTTGGAACAGTTGATTTTTACGCTCTTTCCCTTTGAAACAGTACTTTCAGAATCCTTTATTTCCTAATAATTCATTTATATAAAACTTTTAAAATATGTCATAAGTCAAAGGGAAGTGATCCTGAAGACTTCCCAATGTATTTATTTCATATTTCAGATGAGGGAATTCATACCTACATAAGTAGATCTCAGTTTTTCAAAATTACATAGGATGCTTAGGGCATAAGATATTTTGAACAGAATTTGGTATTCTATATTTTAAGAAAAACATTGAAGTTGATACTATGAGAAAAAATTAGAATTTTATTGAACTTCTTTATACCTATTCCATAGTTTAGTATTATGTCTACTTTTATTAACTTTATGGTCCCAAAGTAGGTAGTGAAAGATTGACATACTATAAACTTACCAGCATTAGGGATTCTGAAGCTACTATATAAGTTCTTACTTTTGAAGTTGTTTCTGTTTTTTATCTAGCCAAGCTGGGGCAAACATCTTGAACCATCACAGCAGGTTTCTGGTTTCTACCTAGTGTCTTCCATGCTGCTTTGCTAAACTGCTTTGTTAGTTTATCTTGCAGGTAAATACCAGACCCTTCAGCAAACCAAGGTTGGAGTGGCAACCAGCTCAGACCAGTTTTGGCCTGTGGATGTGCACATTGGGAAAAAACGGAACAAGGTTGCCGGGGAACCAGCATCTCCCTCTCAGGCCTAAGCCCTGATCAGCTGATGACAGGAAGTTGATGTAATTCATCTGGCGAGCAAGGGCACTGCATTAAAAATGGACTGTCCCCTTTAAACCAAGGCCAAGGAAACTTTAGGCAGTCTCCCGACAGTTCATGCCCAAATACCTGGAATTTTTATGAATATGTATAACTTTCCCTTTCTGAAGGCCCATAAAAGCTGTAAGCTAACCCCTACTTGGGGAGTAAGATCTGAGGGAGATTTCCACCAGTTCCTTACCTAGAGCTGGGTAAATAAAATTACTTTATCTTTCATCAAAACCTGGTACATCCTGTCTCCTGGTTTTACAGTTCACAGGCAGGGACCCACTTGATCTGGCTACACTATCATATACTGGATATGATACTTTGAAAGAGTAATAATGCCAATCCTAGTAGGAAGGTTGGGGAGAGATATGGGGGAAGAAACCTATTAAAAGCAGCTGAGAAAAATAAGGTACGGTACAATGCTGACTATGCTTTGTGGTTATTCATACGAGGCTACCATCTCAAGAATTACGCATTTAATACCTTTTGAGCTCTATACTATAATTCATATTGTTGGCCACCTAGTATAGGCCTTGCCTAGCCACCAAAAATCTTACCTGGTACATTAGTGACATAAATTTCCAGAGTTATAGGTTTCTGGTCCGATGGTTTATGTTCTCAGAGTCCGTATGTGTCAAGAGATAGGTTGCATTAGGTGTGACAGTTAACAGCAGAGTTGAATTAGAACTCTGGTTGTTGACTCTCAATCTTTTGTTCTTCACTTATTTGAAATAATTACTGGCATTATAATTGTACCTGAGACTGACTGTTGCCTGCCTTATTGTCAAATCTCCTCTTATTCTTTACTAACAAAACCTTTATTTGAGTTGGGCAGCACTGTGCCTAGTATTTTACCCTCCCTAGACACTAAGTTTTGTAAGCCAGTGATAATTTCTGCTTCTTTTGTAGTCTTCAGTTTCCCTATTAACACCAGTTTTCCCTCAGTTAGACTTTCATTTTCATTTCTGTAGTGAAATCTGTTAAAAATTTTCTTCATAGAAAATGCCTTTACAGAAAACTTATTTGAAAAAATAAATAAAAGAAAATGATGCCAGGCACATTAAATATTTTTCACAAATATTTGTGAATATTTATTGAATAAATGACTAAGAAAAAAGCTTCTCAATAACAATAAATATTTCAGTTTTGTCATGTCCTTATGCCATTAAAAGGAGGAGTATCTTTTTAAAAATAAAAATCTCAGAGAAAAGCAACATTTTCAGAGTCACTTTTAATTTTTCCTTTCTTAGTCTCTTTTTCTTTGCATTTTTGGCCTGAAAGTAGTAGATAATGAATACTGAAATCCTTGTGGACTTCCTAAAGAAAAAAAAAAACTTAATATTTACACTTCAATGTCCTGTTCTCTACAGTTCACAAGGAATGCCTTTCAAAGTAGATTGTTATATACTTAATTATCTAAAATCCTAAGAAAAATGCAAATATCTTTTACCCAAATATCCTGCCTACATAAATAAAATTTACTCTATTCTATACTTATAGAAGGAGCCCTGGTGGCACATAGGTTAAGCACTTAGTGACTAACTGAATGCTTGGCAGTTTGAACTCACCCAAGCAGCTCTGTGGGAGAAAAGACCTAGAGACCTGCTCCCAAAAAGATTATAACCAAGAAAACCCTAAGGGCCAACTCTACTGCATTACATGGGACTGCCAGGAGTCCCAATCAGTTCAATGATGCCTAACAACAAATTATAAAAATTATTCCTAGTTCAACCTTACTTTCTATTATTCTCACCAATCAAAAACAAAACAAAATGAAAATAATGACAAACATTGGGTTCACCAAGTTCTTACAGTGTGGTGAAGCAGAAGTTTGATACCCTTTTCAAAGGGGTTTTGCTGGCTAAAATAGATTAAGAGGAATTAATTAGAAGGAAGACAGCTAGTATAGCATAAGCATATAAAGAGTATTATAGTTCCAGGTAGTTTAAAATAAACTTATTGCCATCGAGTTGATTTGACTCATAGTGACTCCTCCTTGGCTTTGTGAGGCGGTACCTCTACAGAAGTAGATTGCCAATCTTCCTTCCGAGGAGTGGCTGGTGAGTTTGAACCGATAGCCTCTGGTTAACAGTCAAACGCCTGGGCACTACACCACCAGTTTATCACCTCTAAAATCATGGCTTTCACAGAAGCTGGTAGGAGGTGTTAGATATTTAACTACTGATAGATGCTGACAGGTAGCTGATTCTACAAATGATCTTTTACCACATTTGTAGACTGAAGTAAATAAAAAGATAATAAATATATTGAGAGCTGTTTTCTACTTCTTTTGTCAACCTTGTATATTTACTTGAATTACGGGCTTTTCTTTATTTCTTATTTTAAAGACAATAATTAGGTTATTGTCTTTTAGTTAATAATAAATTTACCTAAATTTCAATAAATGTGAACACTCACACCTCTCATTTGATTATATTATACAAATTTATTCAATGTTTTCAACAAATGTTTGCTATTAGTAAATATACATATAATCATTATCTCAAGCTTAGAAATATCTTTAGTCAAAATGATTAGCTTATGCAGAATAACTATGATTTTCCATTGTAGATATCTGACAAGAAATTAACTCCAAATTTTTATCTTAAAAATGTATAGCTTTATGTATGGAAAATGAATTTGCTCAGTAAATTATCACCAAATCACAATTTTTTTTTTTTTTTAAAAAGGTATAGCATTTAAATATCAATGTAAATTTTTAAAATGCCTTAAATAAAATAGGATGGAAAAATTACATTTTCCAAGTCAAATGTTTTATTAGAGGAGTGATTATGAATACTAATGAATCTCATTTGCTATCCACCACCAAAGGTAGATATATGTAGCTTGGAATACTGTAGTTGTAACATTTAAAATCATTTTGTACAATTTTCATGCATTTGGAAAACTCTGAATGTTTAGCTTTATTGAATTACATGGGAGTTGTTTTCTATGTAAGTACTACAAACAAATTATGAAGAAAATGTGAAAAATACAAGAAAGTAGAAAGAAAACAAAGATCCTTTCCCCAACCATTATATCCATTATTAAAATATTTATACATTTTCTTCCAGTCTTTTAATACAGAAGTTTGAATAGTTTGGTTTTTTAATATATAGCTATCATACCATTTATAGAATTTGTATAAAGGCAGACATACTATAAACATACAAGAATCACCACTGCATGGTAATAGTATCTTTGTCCCAAACTGTATTTTACCTATTCCACAAAATTAATGCCAATCAAAATAATTACACATCACAGTTAACTCTAACAGGAATAGTCTTTACTCATTCTCACAGAAAATTCTTATACAACTACACACATTTCTAATTAACTATGTGCTTATACATATTACTCATAATATATAGATACACATAAGGCCATAAACTACATGCATTTTTAACTAATGAAAATATTTTCTTAGAATACTTACCTTTACCTGTTAGTTCCTAAAAGCATCCTGAAATAAATCCAATTCACTAATTTTTAAAATGAGAATTAAAAAAATTTCAAACCAAACTCATTGTCATCAAGTGCTCTGAAAATTGCTAATATTGTTCTTTAGTATAAGCTGCATGTTGGCAGCTTAACATATACTAGTTTTAGTGATTCATCCTATTTCTTTGGTTAGAATTGATTTCCAAACAAAACAATATGCATTTTTTTTTTTGGAGGGGGACCTGATTATGTTTAATAGAAAGTGAATGGATGTCAAAGAACTTTCTGCTTTGCCTCATGAGGCTTTATAGATTAAGTGTAATTACCACTGATCTAAAGCTAAAAATCCTTTATGAACTGAACACCAATTAGCTTTCCTCTCAGAACAAAAGTTTATTGAACTCACAAAAATAAAGATATCTTTGGCATAAATAAGAAAGTAAGGGTGTGATAATAGGAACTAGAAGATTAAAAATGAAAAGAATTTTTAAATAAAATATTATTGCCTTTTAATGATTATAATTTAAATTATAAAGTTGATGCAGTATACATGGAGTATATAAAATACAGTGTTTCATTACAATTCTGAGAATTTATTTGGTGACAGCTTTAATCTGAGTCATTTTTTCCCCTAATTTAGAAAAGAAAAAGAAAAAAAGAAGTATACTAGAATATATTTCCATAAAAATTTAAACCCCACATAAATACATTGTGGCATTTTAGTACTACCTGTAAAAAGACAGGTGGATTTGGACATAACTTGTTCTTTAAAAAAATCATGAACAACAATGGAAAATACAGGGTTTATGATGCATGCAGAAAAACACTGTCAGAAATTTTGGGTTCTAGCTACGCATCTGCCTCGTTGAGGCTGTGTAACCTTTGGAAATTCTCTTAATCTTCTGCATTCTCAGGATAATACCTCTTGCAGAATGAGGAAGGCCTGTTCCATTTTTATACCCTTAAAATTAGAGGGTAAAATATGATGGAAAAGCTTGCCTGTTCACAGTAGAAAATACCAACTGCCAGGAAGAATTTCTTTTTTGAAGATAATGAGTGAAAGAGGAGAAAGGGAAAAGTTGAATCAAAAAAAGAGAAAACATTAACTTGAGTTGGCTGAGTATTTTAACCTTTCTGAAACAATTTTATAAATATAATCTCATTTTAACTCCATTATAATCCTATGAGACAGGAAGTGTAATTATTATTGTATTTATTTGGCAGATAAAGAAATTGAAGGAAAATGGGCATTACTATATTTTAACACAAGGTGTTAAACTGTTTTGCCAACCATGCCCTCCTCTTGAGGTATTTTTGTAAACACACTATGCTAATTTTTTTTTTACAGCAACTCTCAGGGAAATCCATTGGAGGAGGGCATGGTTAGCAAAACATGCATACCTACAGCAAAGCTAGGAGGAATAATAATACACAGTATGAGTCTGCAGGGAGCACCGGTGGCACAGTGATTAAAGCACTTGTTGCTCCACGGGAGGAAGAGGTGACAATCTGCTAAAGAATCGCAGCCTTGGAAATTCTATGGGCCAGTTTCACTGTCCTGTAGGGTCAGGATCAACTCAGTGGCAACAAGTTTGGTAGCTCACATGAGTTGGAGTCAACTTTATGGCACACAACCATGACAAGCTGAATACAAGTTAATAACAAAGGGAAAACATCAAAGGAAATATACAGGAAATGAGGTCTTTGTGGTGGGTTCTTTGTGCTGACTTGTGAGATTGTGTACTTAGCCCACAATGTCTAGTTTAAGAGGAGCTATGGTGATAAGTTTAGAAACTTATAATTATGTTGAAAAACTCAATTTCTGCAAAAAGTAGAAATTTTATTTCTCTAAACTTTAAGGAACAAAAAAATTACCAAACTTTTGAATAATGCATCACAGACCATGCCATAATCAAATGGCCAAGGTCCTTCAAAAACTAAGATCTTTTGGACTGACTTAAAATAACATGATTTTCCTACTTTACCTTTTAGGGAACTAATGTTTTCCTGTATTTCACATGAAATGAATGATCAGATATTTTTATACCTGTATAAATTGTAAAATCATTGATAGAATTAATTAGCAGGAAAAAAGTTTACTTGAAAAATGACAAGGATATCTATTATGTAAAATTTCCTTGTTACTGAAACATAGTAAATGGAGGCCTTAGTGAGTATCTACCATAAAGTTATATGTATAGCTTCACGAATAACTAACAAAATGCAATGCTTCAGAGTGTAGTGAAATTTACTTCATTGAAGTTAAGGTACTACTTTTTGGTTCAAAGACTGTACTGTTTAAAAAGTGGATACCTGCGGTCCATCTCTGGCTTCATAGAAGTCACCCACTCTTATTTTTGCACTGAAGCTGAAATTGTCCCTTGAGATATCCATTATTCCATTTCTGCTGAGATACTGAAAAAATCACATATTTTTCCACTTCAGGTTTTAATAATTACAACCCAGCTTTGATGTATAGCTATCTTCAGGACACTAACGTTTTGGACATTCTATCAAGGGGCTAAAGATTTACAGAAGCGCAATCTAGGTAAAAGTATATTAGTCCCATACAAGACTTTATCTGAGGAAGGAGTGCACATTTTTTTTTCCATAAGCATGCTCGAGAGTTACCAAATGTATATTATTTGGTGAAAAAGTATGTACCTTTATTACTTCAGGGTACTGTCTAAGTTTCTTTCCACATGGAGCATAATATGCCACTTCTCCTTGAATGCGCCCTCCAAAGTTTCTTATTCTTGTCTCTCTTTGCCAGCTACACATAACAGAAATGAGGGTTATGACACACTTAATCTTAGTAAGGCTTAAAAAGAAAGAAAAGAAAATTCAAGTATATATGCTCTTTAGAAAATAAGAAAAACATAAAGAAAAGAAAAATAATCCCATAATCATAAACTCACTGCCATCAAGTCGAATCCGACTCATAGTGACCTCTCCTTGGACTTTTGGGGCAGAAGTAGATTGCTCAGTCTTCCTTCTGAGGAATGGCTGGTAGGTTTGAACGGCCAGCCTTCTGGTTAGTAGTCAAATGCCTTAGGCACTGTGCCACCAGAGCTCCCATAATCATGTTGTTGTTGTTGTTGTTATTGTTTGCCGTCGAGTTGGCCCCCGACTCATAGCGACCCCTCCTTGGGTTTCCGAGGCAGTATCACTACGGAAGTAGAATTGCCCAACCTTCCTTCCGAGGAGTGGCTGGTGGGTTTGAACCGCCAGCCTTCTGGTGAGCAGTCAAGTGCCTTAGGCACTATGCTACCAGAGCTCCCCCATAATCATACAACCCACAAATATTTACCACTGAAATTATTTTTACTTTTAGTGAATCATTTATTAAAAATGATTCAATTTAAAAATACTGAACACCATGACATTTTAAAAATCATACCTAGTATTACTTTGGGTACTCAGAAATATTCAGTAACATGAGTCAATGTGTAGTAATTTTTTATATCTGCAAAACTTCAAGTGAGAAGAGTGGCTCACTGTTCTTTGGGGCTCATGTACTTCCAGGTCTAAACCTGTCAGTTCCAATAAAATCCTTTTAACCAAACTCTGCTTGATTCCTTCAGTTTTGTCTGCAGTGGCTTTTACTGTCCTTTAATTTTATCTTCAAAAACAAACTTCTTAACTGTATTCCTGCCCTTTGCCAAATAATTTGCTCTTGGTTATTTTTCAGTCAAATTCCACCTTGCTGCATGAGCCCATACCACCTCTGCCATACCTCTGCACAGCAGTTAGCTTTAATTTCAGTTATCCATTATTATCAACTTCTGTGCCTTTTGCTCAGCCACTCATTGGAAGGAAGACTGGTCAATCTACTTCCGCAGTGATACCACCTCAGAAACCAAAGGAGAGGTCACTGTGAGTCATATTTGAGTCCATGGCAATGAGTTTTTTTCTTCCATGCTAATAAATACTATGCAGTATATTTACTTCTTTATTAATAGTAGAGAATAAGAAATCCAGTATGTATCAAACATGCATAAACATACAGAGGGAAAACAAAAAAGAGAAACCTTATTTTACATACCCATATTCCAAGGGAATACGTAGTTCACGTTCATCTGTTACTCTTCTTCTTTTGGAATTGCCTTCAAGAAAATTCAACCAGTTAATACAGATGACAATTTTCAGGGTAGTTTAGCCATTTTCTTTTAAAATAATATTTTAGTGACTTGGATTATCTAGTTTATTTCTACAACTTGCACATTATTTTTAAGTGGTTTTCAACGGAACAGGTATAAGGCAGAGAGGCTTTCTTTTTATTTTGTATCAATGACAGAATTAGCCTCTCTGTAAAGAAAATGCAATCCAATGTAAAAATATGTAACTTTTTTCTCCTCTTTAACATAGTTATTAAAGAAATGGTTACAGAAGCAGGAGGGAAATAGTAGGTAGATGTTTCAGAAAATTTGCTAATAGTTGTTTCTCTGAAAATGTGAGTTTCTCCTTCTATGTCCATATATATCCACAGCCAAAACAACTGTTTTAATTAATCTAGAGTACAAAGGTAAGATTATGATTATTTGCAAAATTTATCATAGATAATGATCAATTTTAAAAATACAAACACATGCATCTTATATTAGTAGTAGACTAATGTAGAAATTACCAAAAAGACAATGAAATGTAGGAAACAGTTACGTAGTATTTTACTATATGTATCTTTCTTTCCATAGCTATGGAATATGAACAGAAAGTATTTTAGAATATTAAATGTAGAAACTTTTCATGAAGATCTCCAGAAGTTTATGAAAGGTCAAATAGGAAAAAAAAAAAAAAAAAGAAAGAAAGAAAGACATGGCATATGTTATATAAAAGTCCAAATATCTGTAATAAACTTCTGTACTGTAGAAGCACAAACTAAACACAAATGCAGGTAAGTAGTCAAAATTGACAGCTGTCATCAATCAGGTTCTTAAATTGGAAGCACACACAGTAAAAGTACATGCTGAGTTTTCACAGCCAACCTAAAATCTAGATATAACACTTGATTCCAACAAGATCATCTCCTGACATTGTCTAAAGATTCTTGCTATAAGTTGAATACTATTTTACAATAATAAAAATAAGGTGTAAGTACCAGAATGCGGACTTGAAGTAAGTGCAGAAGAAGGTGTGCCCGGAAAAGCAGGTGACTGGGGTTCAGAACCTAAGGCAGCAGGAGCAGAGCCTGGGACTTTTGCTACGTGGAGGTTACGAGGTGTTGAGTGGGCTGCGAGGCTGATGGAAGGGCTTTTGACAGATGGAGCAGTTTTATTCAGTGTCATGGAAGTTTTCTCTCCTTCAGTATCACTATCTGATTCATCTTGGTCTTTCTCATCATCATCTTCTTCTTCTGATCCTTCCGTATCTGATTCTGAATTACTATCTGATTCTGGGAAGTAAAAGAAGTATTGCATATTATAACTAGAAAATCACCAATGGTTTGTAGTTTGTATCTAAATGGAATAGCTCAGGAACAAGCATCTGTGACTGAGAACTCAAATGAGCAACTTTCCCCAAGAGTAAGTGTAAAAACTACTACCATACGGTACTAGAGTACAATGTATTGAAACTATAAATTCTCAAAATTCTTCCTTAAAACTATCAGTTTTACTCACTCTAATCATTAACAGTTCTTCTAACATGACATGTTCTCATGATAAGTTCTGCTTAATGGCTTCAAAAACACTTTTAGTTTAATGGAGAAACTGAGGTATACAGAGACAGAACTGATGACTCAACCTAACAAGCACCAATGGTTTAAGAAGTATACTAAGCTCAGTGTGAGGAAGAGAAGTCTGGTGTCACCATTACCCTTTCTTCTGGACTTTAAAGTTAAAGAAAACAATTTTCTGGAGAGATTCTTGGCTTCTGTGGCTGTAGTTTTTCTATACAGGTGGAAGACTTCATGAGGTTTCCCAGACTTCATGAAAGACTAGGCCTACAGAAACAATTACGGTAGGATAGTAGAGTGGTTTGCTAATTTAAGCTTGTTCTATCTATGCAGGCCTCTCATCCCAAACCCTTTCTCAATTTCAAACCAAGAGCAAGGCTTTGTACTTCCTTGAGGAAACGGGAGAGGGCTGGGTAGGGACTGCTGGGCAGGCAGTTTAATGAAGTATGCTTTCTGTAGACACACACATGAAGAAATTACTTATGTGTACTCTAGAGAGGAAGGCAGTGGCAGCATGTCCCCCAGTGGTGGGACAAGAATGATCCCCAACTTCCAAAGCTTGCTTCATAGTAGTCTTGTAACACATTAGACACTATAGGCCTTTCCCCCTCTTTTCTGGAATCACAACCATTCCAGATTCCCTGGAAGGGGAAATTGAGATAAAGTTACCTGACATCATAGTGGGATGCAGATGTCAGCTGAAAACGAATTTAACAGAAATAAAATCTTTCTTGTACATTTGAGCTTCTGGGCTAAGATTCACACCACATACCACCATACAAATTTTAAGGAAGATTAACTAAAGAACGTACAATGCACTCACTCCTCCAGATATGTAAAATCTGTTTCTGGATTAAGCATAAGTGTAGAGCTGATACATGCACTGTATCCTAACGGCTCCCAACAACAGCTTTTGTGGAATTGTGTTTGGTGTGATGCTTTCCGCTTACATTAGGGTTCACAATTAAAAAGTTTATGAGTTATCAGTATTGATATTCATTATTTATCATAAAAAGTTATATTTATGGGAACCCAAGGGAAAAAAATCTTACCAGGAAAAGCTGTTCTTAACCTTGAACAAGTAGTCTGTTTTTACATTACAGACACTTTAGATTGTACAACTATATTTTCCTATTCATATTGGCTACTAGAAAATTTATAGTGGGATGTGTGGCTGGCTGGCCCATAACAAATTCACAAACTTGTATAACATGCCTTTCTCCTTTGTACTTTAAATTTAAGCTATCTTG
>NW_006921671.1:6429817-6453966 GCF_000298275.1 Orycteropus afer afer
TTGGCAAAGAGGAACTAAAACTATCTCTATTTGTGGATGATATGATCCTGCACATAGTAAAAACAAGGGACTCAATTGAAAAAAAAAAAAAAAAAGAAAGAAAGAAAGACATGGCATATGTTATATAAAAGTCCAAATATCTGTAATAAACTTCTGTACTGTAGAAGCACAAACTAAACACAAATGCAGGTAAGTAGTCAAAATTGACAGCTGTCATCAATCAGGTTCTTAAATTGGAAGCACACACAGTAAAAGTACATGCTGAGT
The DNA here is from genome assembly GCF_000298275.1 of Orycteropus afer afer. Taxonomy (NCBI): domain Eukaryota; kingdom Metazoa; phylum Chordata; class Mammalia; order Tubulidentata; family Orycteropodidae; genus Orycteropus; species Orycteropus afer. Next base: position 6,430,085 of record NW_006921671.1, read on the forward strand.
TTTCACAGCCAACCTAAAATCTAGATATAACACTTGATTCCAACAAGATCATCTCCTGACATTGTCTAAAGATTCTTGCTATAAGTTGAATACTATTTTACAATAATAAAAATAAGGTGTAAGTACCAGAATGCGGACTTGAAGTAAGTGCAGAAGAAGGTGTGCCCGGAAAAGCAGGTGACTGGGGTTCAGAACCTAAGGCAGCAGGAGCAGAGCCTGGGACTTTTGCTACGTGGAGGTTACGAGGTGTTGAGTGGGCTGCGAGGCTGATGGAAGGGCTTTTGACAGATGGAGCAGTTTTATTCAGTGTCATGGAAGTTTTCTCTCCTTCAGTATCACTATCTGATTCATCTTGGTCTTTCTCATCATCATCTTCTTCTTCTGATCCTTCCGTATCTGATTCTGAATTACTATCTGATTCTGGGAAGTAAAAGAAGTATTGCATATTATAACTAGAAAATCACCAATGGTTTGTAGTTTGTATCTAAATGGAATAGCTCAGGAACAAGCATCTGTGACTGAGAACTCAAATGAGCAACTTTCCCCAAGAGTAAGTGTAAAAACTACTACCATACGGTACTAGAGTACAATGTATTGAAACTATAAATTCTCAAAATTCTTCCTTAAAACTATCAGTTTTACTCACTCTAATCATTAACAGTTCTTCTAACATGACATGTTCTCATGATAAGTTCTGCTTAATGGCTTCAAAAACACTTTTAGTTTAATGGAGAAACTGAGGTATACAGAGACAGAACTGATGACTCAACCTAACAAGCACCAATGGTTTAAGAAGTATACTAAGCTCAGTGTGAGGAAGAGAAGTCTGGTGTCACCATTACCCTTTCTTCTGGACTTTAAAGTTAAAGAAAACAATTTTCTGGAGAGATTCTTGGCTTCTGTGGCTGTAGTTTTTCTATACAGGTGGAAGACTTCATGAGGTTTCCCAGACTTCATGAAAGACTAGGCCTACAGAAACAATTACGGTAGGATAGTAGAGTGGTTTGCTAATTTAAGCTTGTTCTATCTATGCAGGCCTCTCATCCCAAACCCTTTCTCAATTTCAAACCAAGAGCAAGGCTTTGTACTTCCTTGAGGAAACGGGAGAGGGCTGGGTAGGGACTGCTGGGCAGGCAGTTTAATGAAGTATGCTTTCTGTAGACACACACATGAAGAAATTACTTATGTGTACTCTAGAGAGGAAGGCAGTGGCAGCATGTCCCCCAGTGGTGGGACAAGAATGATCCCCAACTTCCAAAGCTTGCTTCATAGTAGTCTTGTAACACATTAGACACTATAGGCCTTTCCCCCTCTTTTCTGGAATCACAACCATTCCAGATTCCCTGGAAGGGGAAATTGAGATAAAGTTACCTGACATCATAGTGGGATGCAGATGTCAGCTGAAAACGAATTTAACAGAAATAAAATCTTTCTTGTACATTTGAGCTTCTGGGCTAAGATTCACACCACATACCACCATACAAATTTTAAGGAAGATTAACTAAAGAACGTACAATGCACTCACTCCTCCAGATATGTAAAATCTGTTTCTGGATTAAGCATAAGTGTAGAGCTGATACATGCACTGTATCCTAACGGCTCCCAACAACAGCTTTTGTGGAATTGTGTTTGGTGTGATGCTTTCCGCTTACATTAGGGTTCACAATTAAAAAGTTTATGAGTTATCAGTATTGATATTCATTATTTATCATAAAAAGTTATATTTATGGGAACCCAAGGGAAAAAAATCTTACCAGGAAAAGCTGTTCTTAACCTTGAACAAGTAGTCTGTTTTTACATTACAGACACTTTAGATTGTACAACTATATTTTCCTATTCATATTGGCTACTAGAAAATTTATAGTGGGATGTGTGGCTGGCTGGCCCATAACAAATTCACAAACTTGTATAACATGCCTTTCTCCTTTGTACTTTAAATTTAAGCTATCTTGTATTTTCTGCTTTTAATCTTCTATGGAACAAGGAAGAGAGGGAAAGGAAACAAACAAGAAAGGAAAGAAGAAAATGTGTGTGTGTGTGTGTTGTTGTTGTTGTTGTTGTTTGCCGTTGAGTCAGCCCTGACTCATAGCGACCCCTCCATGGGTTTCCGAGGCAGTATCACTATGGAAGTAGGATTGCCCAACCTTCCTTCCGAGGAGTGGCTGGTGGGTTTGAACCGCCACCCTTCTGGTGAGCAGTCAAGTGCCTTAGGCACTATGCTACCAGAGCTCCTTGGGTGTGTGTGTAGGGGCGGGGAACCCAGAAAGTGAATCAAAATAAAATCAAGGAATGCTCCAGATGTTATTTAATCAATTATCTATTAAAGACGGCCATTTATAAGGACTTAGGTTTGTGGGTATTGTCTGAAGGACTATTACTATCATTTTATCTTTGTACAAAATTCCTAACATTTAGCACTTATATTTTTAACAAGTAACAAAAGAAATTAACCAAGTTGATGAAATTATTTCTTAATTCATGCATCATTTGCATTTAGTTTAAAGTTTACTATTTGTTTAATGTCAAATGAATAACAAAGTTGATAATTTAGCTGAGGATTTCCAATTTAAATTACCTTTGTACTTCATGGGAGTTCTGGTGGCATAGTGCCTAAGTCATTTGGCTGTTAACCAACCAGCCACTCCTCGGAAGGAAGACTGGGCAATCTACTTCTGTAGAGATCCTGCCTCGGAAATGCAAGGAGGGGTCGCTATGAGTTGGAAGTGACTTGACGGCAGTGAGTTTGGTTTCGTTTTTGTTTGTACTTTACCAGAGCATTACAGAAATGCACATAGCCGTGTGAAACATAGTGAATGACAATCGACTTTACGTCTGAATTAAGAAGCTCCTTAAAATGTTGGTTCATATAGCATACAGAGAAATAGCTTAACTCTTAAAATAGAAAATAACCTGATTGGCTGTCATCAGATTCATCATCCTCATCATCGTCTTCATCTTCTTCCTCATCTTCTTCCTCTTCATCCTCGTTTGAATCTTCAGAATCTTTACTACTGGGAATGTCAGAATCTGTTCCTCTAAACTGTTCCACTAAGGATTTTGCAGGATGAGGGTGATGTTGTGTTTGTACAGTGTTTACATTATTGCTAACTGCTTTTTCCTTTCCTTGACCAGGGAGTATGGGAGAAGCAGCAGGTATTAGAGGTGTCTGATTGCCAGGAGTTCTTCTCCCACTTGTACTCAAATTTACTGGTGAGGAAAAAGGGGTGCTACTTGCAGTAGCAATGTTTTCATTAATCCTACTCTGTATTTTAGTTTTGGTAGTAAGTGCTAGAGGAGCTTCTTGAATGACACTTTGAATAACTCCATTTGGTTGGTGATTACCTAAAAGTGCATTTGTCAAGAATGGATTAGGGTGGTTATTTTCTAATGTTTGTTTTGGATGTGCTGGTGAACTAGAGGTTGCTTTTGGATTTGACAAAGCTGCAATAACCTTCTTCAAGCTCTTAGATGACTCCTGTTTCTTTAACTGTGCTGGGAATGTCTGTTTATATTGCTCCTGTTGAAACATAAATTTTAAAAAACAAACAATAATGTACAGTAACAACAAAGATTGCTTTTATTTGCCTTCAATATCTGAAAACAGCTGCTCATATACAAATTTAAATCACGGTAAGTGCTGTAAGGGTGTGGAAGCAATGACTACTTGGTTGTGGAACTTGGTTGGTCCTAATATATATCAAATTCAATTCATCTTTCTTCCTCAAAATACATATGCTTCTTGAGTATTGCTTCCATTCTCCCAATAATCCAAACTTGGAACTGTAAAAAATCTCTTATTTTTCTCTTTTCCAAGTCAGCCCTATATTACTATCTCTTTTGTATTCCTTCCTTTATATATTGCTCAAATTAAAGCTACATCATCCTTTCCCATTAAAGTCTCATATACACTACAAACCAACACCAGTTTCATTTTATTATATTAGACCCTTCGTCAAAAGCCTGTAGTGCTTCTCTCCTTAGTAAGCCTAAATATTGTGATATTCAAACTAATTTAAAATTAGGCAAATAACACACCTTTCCAGTCAAACTGGACAATTTGCCATGCTTTGTGCATGTCATACTTTGACTATCTCTACATTTTGTGATAACCATTTTCTCCGCATGAGATGTTCCCTTCTTATCAAGTTTAAGCCAATGGTATCTGTTTTTTATTCAAGCCCTAACTCAAAGTATGTACCAATGAGAAGCACTCTCTGTCTCTGTGCTTTGAACTCTTACCTTTTTATATTCTACCCTATACTGCTTATATTAGTGAAGGGTAGTATATATAGTAATATGGTAACAAAAGATGCCCTGATGGCTCAATAGTTAAGTTCTCGGCTGCTAACCAAATGGTTGGCAGTTTGAACCCACCTAGCAGCTCCATGGGAGAAAGATCTGACAATTTGCTTCTACAAAGATTGTTGTTGTTGTTGTTATGTGCCAACAAATCCCAATGGGGCTCTTCTACTTGATGGCATCTAATAACCACCACATAGGTAATATGGGCTTCTCTGACTTAAATCTCCAAAGAGCTATGTTTACATCTTTGGTACATTTCTTAGAGTAGGAACAGTACTATTTTATTCCTCTTTAAGGTCTTCTCAAGACCTAGGTTAGAGCCTTGAATCTAACAGGCACTCAAAAAACAACTGCAGATTTCTGAATGAATGATTAATTTCCAGAGCAAGAAGAACTTCTTGAAGCAAAGATTTAAGATACTAAACTGGTGGGAATGGGGGCTCAATATTCTGTAGGATATTTTAGAGTGCCACTGACATATTAACATTGGAAAGAGTATAATAAAACAACTTTCTCAGGAAAAATTAGTATGTAAATGCCATTAAGCCAAAAACCTCACATCTATAAATAAGAAACAACAATATAATTTAGCTATTAGAAACTAAAAATAAAGTATAATAGTATTAAAATATTTTAAGGTATTGAGGAGGAGTTCAACTCCCTCAGGAAAAACTGTGCAATGAAAATGCATCAACATTAAAATCAGTGATGCTGTATCAGACCCAAGTCCCTAATATTTAAGTCAGCAAAGATTTGTGGTGGGGATTTCACAAGCATAAATGAAGATGTAATGCCACATAAAATGACTCACATTAAATATTTTAAAGGAGCAATACTAACAGATAGTAAGCAATTCCTATAAAAATTTCTGTATCTTATTTAACATCTTTATATTAGTTTAGCAAATTAAGTTAATTCTTTGTATATATACATGAGCACATATACACACACACACGTATATACATAACAAACATATATATATATACCTATATATAAAGAATATATATTACATATGTATATGTGTGTGTGTATATCTATATATCTATATATATGTAATATTTATTACTAAGGCAATGACTTACAAAGAGGAAGTACTTAACCAGTGTTTATTCAGTGAATAAAATGTAGAAAATACTAAATTATTTCATTTACCTTTTGAAATGAATTTCATAGTATTTATTACATAAAGTAAGTTTTCTTACGTATTTTTAAGTACAATATTTTTATATAGAATTTACATTTTCAGTATTAGAAATCAGTATATTTTAATTTCTTAGGATATAATAAATTTCACATATTCATTTTGTACTTTTTTCATAGGTAATAAAGTTTTCTTCTAAAACACAGGACCAAAAAAGGAATGAAAACAAAAAACTTCCCATTAGGAGTGAGTCACCAGGCCTGCAGGCTCAGGACCATGGTCTTAGAGGACATCAAGGTCAGTTAGCACTAACACAGTACATAAAAATCTTGTTCTACATCCTACTTTAGTAGTAGCGACTGGGGTCTTAAAAGCTTTTGAGCAGCCTTCTAAGATGCAACTGTAAGTCTCCTCTCATCTAGCACAAAGAAGATTGAAGAAAATCAAAGCCATATGGAAACAATTAGTGCAAGGGTTTGATGGACCACAGGAACCTCAGCCTTCATGACCCTGAGACCAGAAGAACTAGATGGTGCCCAGCTACTGATGCCAACCACTAGGAAAGGGATCAAAATTGGAGATCGTGGATAGAGTGGGAGGAAAAACGTGGAACAAAATTAAAAAACACAATAATGACCAGACTTACTGGTCAGATAGAGACAGACAGAACCCCCAAGACGATGGCCCTGGGTTATCCTCCAGACCTGGAACTGGACTCACTCCTGTGGAATAGCTCTCAGTCAAACAGTACAAAGGTCTACAAGCAGAATACAGTATCCCAGGGAGATGTACCCACCTACCCTAGGGAGAATCACCCCTTAGATCAATCAATTGTGAGACATCAGAAGGGCAGCATTTGCATAGAGGGAAAGCTGGAGAGACAAGAATGCATAGATAAGAAGCCACAAAGAAGTGGTAGTCACAGGGAGAAGAGCTTTGTATTGTTGGGATTTTAACTGGTGCTGTGAAACCACATGTGCATGAACTATTCAGAGTAAAACAAATCTGCTTTGTAAATTTGCACCCAAATCAAAATAATTTTTTTTTTAAAAACCAACTTCCTTTTAGTTTCATATTTTAATTTTCTATAATTGCTTGTCCCATATATTAAAACCTAAAGGTTTTCAAAAATAACCAAAGATTCATGCATTTTGTTCTAAGATTAGTATCAGTTACTGTTTTATAGAACACGTTGTCCTTTCTGATATTAGGAGTGGTACATAAAAAGAACGGTGGCATCGGTAGTTCGGTGGCCCAACTTGTGCCTTTGATGAGGGACAGCTAAGTTCAATTCTCAGCCAATGTATCTCCTTTGCATCCACCACCCATTTATTAGTGGAGGCTTGCATGTTGCTAGGCTGCTGAACAGGCTTCAGAAGAACTTTCAGACTAAGATGGAGTAGAAAAGAAAGGCCTGGAGATCTATTTACACTGAAAACAATATGATTACAACAGTCTGATCTGCAACCACTCATGAGGATGGCACAGGACTAGGTAGTGTTTCACATAGTGACCATGTGATGGGGGCTGACTCAATGTCAATTAACACCAAGTACACATGAGAAGAAGGGTGAGGAGAAAATTGAGACCTCTACAGTAGCAAATCTCTTGATGCTTTAAGATATCCATTTGAAGGACAGAGGTATGGGAAGAGGTGTGAAAGTTTGTCCTGCCTCCAAGTTCTCCCTCCCCTAGCTCACACATGAATTGCTGCAAACTATAAAAAATCCTGTAGGAAAAACTTGATAAAAATACTGACATATCTACCAAATTCTACCCCTGGTTTATATAGCCAATTAGTGTACATTGATTTGAATTAAGCAACTAAAATGTAAAGAAATATGATTAAAATGTAATCATCGAAGAGTCCAATGATTAAATAATACCCAAGTAAATCACAGACTAGTTAATAAGGCAGATGCACGCACAGAGCATGGATCAGGAAACAAATGAGATTACTGCAAGAAAATAAAGCAAAATTCTATATGGCAGACTTTTGTTTCTATGTCATATAAAGAAAAATAGCTATCAATTATGAAAAATAAAGAAGCATTTATAAATATCCTCTAACTCAATAATAAAATCAGTTGCCATCAAGTCAACCCTGGCTCATGGTGTTGCCATGTGTTTCAGAGTAGCATTGAGCTCTGTAGGGTTTTCAATGGCTGATTTTTTGGAGATAGATCATGAGCCTTTTCTTCTGAGGTACATTTGGGTGGGTTTAAACTGACAACCTTTTGTTTAGCACCTGAGTGCTTAACTGTTTGCATCATCCAACCTAATAATGTTGTTGTTGTTGTTGTTATATGCCGTCGAGTCGGCCCCAATAATAGGTACTGCTAAAGAGTAGATACAGATATTTAGAGATGAGTATAATGAGAATGTCCATTCACATAAAATATTTCATATAATTTATATTATAATTTCCAGTTAGCAGGAATATCAGATTGTTTTCATCTTAATCATGGGCTTTAAAAGCAGAATGACTTTGGTTTAAATCCCTCTGCCTTTATTTGTTATGTGATATTGGTAATGACTTAACTTTTCTGAGTCTTAGTTTCTTTATCTCACAAAGGTTTGTAAGGATTAAATGAAATCATATGCATAAAAAGCATAACTTGGCTACATTGATTAAGCAAGTGTTCAACAGATGACTTTTAATAATATTCTTCATTTGAAAAACCTTTAAGAACTCTTTGAAATAAAGTAAGGAATCTTTTATAAAGCAAATAATTCTTGGTCTAGCTCTGTAAATTTATTTCTTAAAATGAGACATACATTAATAAAAAATTTAAATAGCCTTAACAATATAATTTCTAATTTACTTATTTATGAGAAGTTAGTTAATGTGATGACAACAATAACCGCTATGTTTGAACAGTGGATTACCAGACATGATATAAAAATGACAAAAATGCCATGATACAAAAATGACATGATTTGGTTGCCAAGAACATATTAAGTAGATGAGTAGGTAAATATAAAATCAGAAAAATTCAGTTGACAGATGCTCGTAATCTATTCCTGATAATAAAGTATAAAATTCAGGGAAGAATTTAATTTAAATGTGTGTATTGTAAGACTATACAAAAAGCTCCACCTTTTTCTAACAGTGAAATTCTACTATAAACAAATTTAACTCACCCGTTTGGATCGCAATTCACTGGTCAAAGGACTAGATTCTTCAGAGGTATGTTTATTCCCTGCTTTAAGTACATCAGGAGAAGGAACTACGAGTTTCATGCAAGTTTCCTTTTTGGCTTGATTTACCAAAGATAAAGGTTTCACATTGGACACCAATCCCGTAGACTGTATTACACTGGTGTGTTTGTTCACAGATTCCTCCTTTGCCTGAGAGCTTTGGAAAATAAATGGAAGCTGCTGTGACAAAACCTGAGGCTGCTTCTGCTGGGATTGGAATGATGAGTGAGTCTGGGATTCAGACACAAGAGGTAATGGCTGGTGTATTCTTTTTTCCTGGGTTTTTTCAGTTGCTTTCTGTCCATCTACTTTTGGGTCTGAAATACCATGTAATAGCACCTGTAAATAAAAATTTAAAGGCAACTTCTTAATATCTATAAAAACAAAGACTAACAAGCAGTAAAATCTGAAGGAAAAAGGGCACTTTAAAAAGTGTTCCTAGTAACTTTAGGTATATATAAAATTCATTAAAATATACCAAATGTTTCTTTAAAAATGTTTTCCCATTCCTTTATCTCTTGTGCAAAAATACGAACTGAGGATAATGATTTCAACTTCAAAACTTTCATCATCAATTTTGTGAATCAAAATTAATCAGTTAATGGAGAATGTCAATGAAATTATTCATACCTGGTTGTTACTTTTTTGTTGTGCTTCACTCTCTGAATCAGAATCATCATCTTCACTTTCTTCAATACTTTGATCTTCTTCCTCTTCATCTTCTTCTAAATCATCTGAATCACTACTACTAATGCCTTCACTTGAGGTGTCTGATGATGTTCCTGAATCACTATCACTGTTGCTAGAACTTTCCATAGCTTTCTTCCTTGGTTTCTGGAAAAAAGACAAGATTTTTAACAAGGTTTTAATTTTAGAAAGAATTCAAGTTTCAGTAAGATGTATGCTGTTTTAATTTTCAATCTCAACTTGTAATTTTAAGAAAAAGGGAAAAGTCAGATGTTGTAGAGCTAATTATTAAACATTTTGATGAAATTAACTTGTCTGATAAGAATCCCCCTACTTAAAAAAAAAAAGAAAAAAACACGCAAGTTCTCTTGTCACATGCAACAAGCATATGGAAGCATTAACAAGAGTAGTTTACAAAATAATAATTACAATTATAAAGGGTATATACCCAGAAGTTACATATTTACCTTATTCTTCCTTCTTTATGCAAGTAGTGAATCAGTAGGCAAATATTAACCTATAACACTGTTCTAGGTTCTAGGCTATAACAGTATCCAAGACAGAGTCCTTCCCTTCAAGAAATTTATATTCTAGTGGTGGCAGAGGTGGGGAATATTTTAAGTAGCAATAATTCCATATAGCAATAAGTGTTATGGAGAAGTTAAAATAGGTACTGTAAAACTTGAAGAGGCTATTTTAGTTAGGACCAAGGAATTTAACTTTAATATTTCACATCAGAAAAAACAGAAAAATATTATAAAGGAGGAAGACTAATTTTCAGAACATGTAAGATCCTACAGGGAAAAATAAATCCAAAATAAAAATAAATCCAAAAAAGGGACATTAGTTTACATAAAAAGGAAGTTTTGTGTATAAAGAACAGACAGTAATAGTAGACAAAAAAGAGGAAAAATCATGAGATGAGTTATATTTATTTATCATTGGAAAAATTAAAACTGTGCCAAAAAAGAAAGAAAAAGAGAAATGTTGAAATGATAGAGCAGTAAGATTAAGTACAAATCAAAGTTAGTTAGGAGCATTTCAATAGCATTTGCTGATAGATAAAGAACAAAACACAGAAAAAGCAGCACTGAATTACAAAAGTGGTTTCTCCATTATGGTCTTAATGGAAATACAGTCGTCATGGCTACTGGATTGAAGAATGAAAGACAATAAATGCACCTCTTATGAGAGGTAGCCAAATTGAAGTTATAGTTAAAAGATTGCAAACCTATACTTTTTCCATTATGCCTCCTGTGGTAGTTAAGTTGTGTGTCAACTTGGCTGGGCCTGGTTTTGGATGGCTGGGCAGCTGGATATAGTTATTACCCATGATGAGACTTGTAATCAGCTCTATGGTGGAATCTACTGTAGCACCTGAGTAGCTGCCTTAGGGATGTGGTTTGCTTCCAGTATGTAAGGAGAAGCTTTGAAGAAGGTTTCTAGCTTTTGGCACATCTGTATCCTGCATTGGGCCAAGTTTTCATCTCAATGGCCTGCCATGATATCTGCCAATCTTGGGACTGTTAATGGACTTGAATTAGTGCCCTGCCATGTGGTCTGATAATTTTGAAACAATGCCATTTTACTTGTTGACCTTGGGCTTGTTAGCCTCAGCAGCCAGAAGCTACATGAGTAAATAGATACCTCCAGCTTCAGTGGGCCAGAAGCAAGAGACAGAGCTGAAGCTCAACGTCAAGAGGCTGTCAACCAGCCCCTGGAGCTGGCACTTCGAACTCAGACTTCCAGCCTCCTAAACTGTAAGAGAATAAAATCCTGTTTAAGACCACCCATTTGTGGTATTATCTGTTAGAGTGGCACTAGAGGGCCAAAACACCTTCTGAAGTTTTAAGTCAAATAAAATGCCTAGGAGTGAGAAAAGTGATCTTCACTTCCACTGCTTGCCATGACTGATAGTTGGAGCTGTGTGTCAACTTGGCTGGACCACAATTCGGTGTGGTTTAAGCAATTGTGATGTGGGTTGTTCCAATGATGAGATCAGATGTATATGTTTTGAGCAGCCAATCCATTGAAAGGGAGTTTCTCTAGGGGTATGGCCTGCTTCCAGTATATTTATGGACATCCTGGGAAAAGAGACACTCTTCTGCAGATTGGGATTCTGTTGTGATGCCTACAACTGTCCATAAGCTTTACCAGTTTTGTTTCTCTAGAGAAACCAGTCTAACACAATGACTCTGGGGTAAGTGCCCCCAAAATTAATTGTAATTAATTATAATTAATTCTGTAATTCAGCAAGCAGACTGATAGTCACCATCATTCCTTGAGCTATCTTATTAAATGTAGAAATGAAGACACTGCTCTAGTTATCTTTGTTTCTAAAATGTTTGCAGTTAATGTCAAGGTTTTAACTCAGCATAAGCTGAGATCTCTCACTCAAGAAGAAATTACTCACAAATATCAGCAGATTAAATTCACTGGTATGGGCTTACTTATTACAGATTCTGGAAATAATGTGTTAACTCATGTAGCTGGAATCAATGGTGGCCTGCATTTAATAAAATTAAATTATGCCAGAGCTTCCCTAGCAGGAGGAGGAAGAGGGAGTCCAAAAGAAATCATCAGTGCAAAGGACTAATGGACCATATGAATCATAGCCTCCACTAACCTGAGAGAAGATGAAGTAGATGGTGTCCAGATACCACAAGTGACTACTCTGACTGGGATCGTAATAGAAGGTACCCGATAGAGTGGAGGAAAAAGTACAACAAAATTCAAATTCATAAAAATGATCAGACTTACTAGTCTGATAGAGACTGGTGGAACCCCCAAGACTATGGTCTTTAGACATCCTTCTAACTTAGAACTGAAGTCACTCCTAGAGATCTAGTCACAATAAAGACAGACCTATAAAGTAAACAATTACACCTAGGAGGAACATGTTCCTCAGAATAATCAACAACATGAGATGAAAAAGGCAGGATTTGCCCTAAAGCAAAATTAAGAAGGCAGGAAAGAACAGGAAACTGGGCAAACAGAAATGGGAAATCCAAGGTGGAAATGGGAAGCGTGTTGACATATTGTGGGTATTACAACAATTTGTGGATAAAGTGCTAAATGGGAAACTAATTTACTCTTGACACTTTTCAACTAAACAATAAAATATTGGGGAAAAAAAAAAAAAGTATTGGCAATCTGCTTCCTAAATGTCACAAAACCTTTATGGAGAGGTTCTACTCTGCATGCATGGGGTCACCATGAGTAGGAATCAGCTCGACAATAACTAACAACAAAATCCTAACTACCAAGAATGGTAAGACAACTAAAGAATTTAAGAATAGCAAATTTAGAGAACAGCTACTACCCATAGGATGGAAGAAGAGTACTAAAATAAAGACAAACTTGGAAGAGAACTTTTCTCCTCTACCCCACCCCCCAAGACTGAGATTCACACTTTGCTGAAGCAGATGTGGCCATGTGTCATCTACTGGATGGCAGAGAAGCTAAATGAGGTACTAGAGGCCAAGATTGGTACGCAGGAAACTGCCTGCTTGGATGACTGCAAATTGTGTAGGGAACCTGCCAGCAGGGGTGTCAGTAAAATTAGCTAGAAAACAGTTCACTGGTGTGCCAGCAAAACTTGTTGCAAAGCTGTCTGCTAGAACGTTAACGAAACTCTTCTAGCCATGTGTACCACTGGGTCTCCTAAACACGACTGAGGGGAAGCTGCTATTTGGCAAGGAAGTTACTCACTGGCAGTTCTAGCAGTGGAACCAGAAGAAAACATTGAAACCGGCAACAGAAGCCCCTTCCTCTTGCAGCGTTCCTAAAGGCCTTCTACCAACAAAGCCTAACACTGTGTCAAATAGTAATACAGATAAAGTCAATTTAGAACTGAGAAGTAATACATTGATAACTTATATAGTCGGAGATATGGATGAAATAAAATTGGCCATAAGATGATAACTGTTGAAGTTGAATGATGGACATATGAGAACTTGTTATGGTATTCTTTCTACTTTCATATACTTGAACACTGAAAAGTTTTAGTGTTTTTTTTTTTTTTTTAAAGCAAGCATTCTGGAGTCAACCTGCCTGGCTTCAAATCCTTGCTTGCTTAGCCACCTGCTGACTAACTATTTGGGGGCTCTGTTTCACAATTTGTAATAATAATACCTATCTCATAAGGGATACAATGTAGATTGAAATAGATATTACATGCAAAGTAATTAGACTAGAGCTCATTCATAGGAAGTTCTTGATAAATTTTAATTACCATTACTATTTGTCTTATTTATAGTGGTGAGGACTTTCAAAAATCTTTTCAAATACATTAATATTAGTACAATACCAAAAAAACATATATCTGCAAAACCAGAAGCTGCTAATTCATAAGAAATTAATCCATAGATTCTGGTGGTTTCAATATAAGATATGTTAGACATTTATTCTTCATAGAACAACTTACCTTATCTTTGATTTTGTCAGCTCTAGAATCCAAAGGCTGGTTTTTGCTTTGTTCCTGATTACATTTTCGATTTCCTCCACCTGAGCTTACGGTTTTAGTTTGTCCCATGGAACTTGAAACAGTAGTGGATAGTACAGACGTGCTGATACCAGATACAGATGATGTACTGTTTCCATTTATCGACCCATTTACACCTTGGGGAAAAAAAAAATATATATATATATATATATATATTTATGTTTAAAAAAATAATGAAAATATCCTCCCTTGAAAGGAAACTCTCCAAATTGCTTACCAGTCTAATGAAAAGACACTAACAGATTATCTAAAAATGCTAATATAATTTTCATATGATATTCTAGTAGTAGTTATCAATTCAAAAAATATTAATGAGCACTTACAAGAAAAATAGTTTGAAAATATTAGTTTTTTTTAAAAAACTTTTTATTATAATTCTTTTTAATTTCTTTTTTTTTTGTTTGAAATTGTAATTTGGGTAAAAGTTTATAGAGCAAATTCATTTTCCATACAGCAGTTCACATATACTGTCTCATGACATTGACTGTAATTTCCCACAATGCAACAGCTCTCCTCCTACCTCCTGCCCATAGTTACCTCTTCCCTGTGTCCTTCCCTCCCATGTACTCCTGCTCTCTGAGATGTCTCCCTATGTATACACAGCCCTTCTATTCTCCCATGATTATTCTCTCCAATGAGTGTATCTACCCAATGTAATTGTTCAGCTCATATACCTGTCTTTTGTTTGGCTGGAAGCCACAGGAATGGGTTCAATCTGATTTGGGTGAAATTTTAATGAGCAGATTTGTTTTGCATTCAACAGTTCAGATACATTTTATTTTGTGACACTGATTACAATCCCCACAATGTAACAGCACTCTTCCCACTTGCTCCCTCCAGTTACCTTTTCCCTGTGTCCTTCAGTCTCATGCATTTCTCCCTCCCTAGTTTTAATTGAGGGTATGAATTTAAATGAAATTAATGATTAATTATAGAAGAACCAATATATTATGTTGGGTTGCATAAAGGGTGTTAATAGGGTACAGAGGAGAAGCAACAAAATGAGTCAGAGGGCCTGGGTTCAAATTCTAATGATGCCACATAGTTATGAAGAAGTTTCCTTAAGTAACTTATTCATTCTTGGCTGCAAAACAAGAATACATATTCAGAATCTCAAAAAATTGTAAGGATTAGGCAAGATAATGTAAACATGACTAGCACAATTCTATAAAAATGTTATTAAGCTTGTGTTCATCGGCAAATAGGTTTTAGAATTGAAGATTTATACTACTTCACTTATATCAATATGGATACCTTTTTCAGGACCATTTCGATTACTTTTTCCTGAAGTCCTTGAATGGAATGAAGACGAATCATGATTCTGGGCTGGGGGAGCAAACAGTGGTGGAATTCCCAGTAATGGTGGAAAGAAGGTTGCTCCTGTACGAGTATGAACATCTGTTGTTCGCCACCATTCTGAACCTCAAAACCAAACAAACCAAACAAATAAAAAGATTTGCATTGATTTTCCAGTTAATAGAACAAAACACTTTCTATATTTGATTCCTGAAAAAAACAAAACTTTAATCATCTTGGAACAGAATTGTTCAATTAAAATTCTGATCATCAGTCTAATTCTAAAATAATTGATTAGAATTTATACACTCATCATTCCTCTCATAAAGACAGTACCTAAGGATATTCACTTAGCAGCTCTCTAGAGTTCAAGCTTATAAGGAACAAAAGTAGTCCATGGTTGTAAAAAGAAAACTGAAAACTTGGAATAAAAAAGGACTATTTGACTCTTTCAAATGCCCATCACATATTTTCCAAATTAGTAAAGCAAGATATTTAAGACTATACAAATCTACTTTAAAACCTTAAAATTTAAAGTTAAATCTACAACCTCTGTTAAAAGCTTTGTCAAATTACATACAATATATATCTGGCTCTGATAATTCAGGTGGTTTAAATAAAAGTACAAAGAGTAGCATACTTCAAATACATTTCTGGAAGAAAACATTCTATAGTCAATCCAACAGAAACATATAGCAAAATCAGTTAAGACTTTTTTAGGATATAAGAAATGAAATATGCTCAAAGATAAAAATTTACATTAAAATATACAAGATTTATAAAGCTTTTTCTGTTAATGAAGCAAGTTTGAATTTTGTTTATACCTCCTCTTACAAATTACAGATAACAATGACTGTTTTACTGAGGTAAAATGACTAAATGGTAGCAAATCATGAAAAGCAGTTTGGATACTAAAAGACTACTGGCTCTTACTTAAAACATTTAGAAAACAGACAAGCCAAATTTTATAGAATGTATGTTTAAAGGAAGGGGGAAGGTTAAGAAGAGTTTTGAAAATAATCCAAAAGAGAGTTTTTTACTGTTCTCATCTAAAATCTCAAAGACAATTTTCTCCAACTGGCCAAACCTCCAGATTACCAAATCAGTCATCTTTCAGTCCAATTTTCCAAAAGGTATGGTATTATTTTTCATTGATTGTAACACAAGGAAATCACAAGAAAAGACAAGATGATGTAATACAAGAAAAACTCAAGATTTTCAGTATATTGTGTTATATTATCTTTAAAGTTTTTCTAAGAATATCTTTCACAAAAATAATACTGTGTAAAGTGATGTGCATTTTCATTATCTAATGGCAAAACCTGCTTAAAAAAAAGAAAAGAAAGGGAAATATTCATGGTAGCTGCCATTCTGAAAGGTCTAACAGAACAGTATAAGCAGAAAAGTGCCAGAGCTGTTCTTCTGCACTGCAGGAAAGCTTTGCTCATGAAACGATGCCAATACACTTTCACCAGTGCCTGAACGATGAGAAATGAGCTGAGAATAACTATACAAAAGCATCAATCATTGATTCACTGCTTAGATGGAAGTGCAATTAGATAAAACAAACTTCTCTTTTTTTAGGAAAAAAGTATGTATGTTGGGCTTGTATCAATACAGGCAGAATCTATTGCTATTTATACATTTGATAACTAAGTTTTCCATAACTGATAATAAGGGATGGAGATGTCCCAAAGATACTAATATTTAACACAGAGCATTACAACTGAATTTACAGACTTTTTTAATGACCAAGAAGTTGATATAGTGATCAAAGTTTAATATGATTCAAATATCTTAGACATAATCAAACATATATAAATATATACTTCAGAATATCAATAATAAATAAGCACATGGTAGGGTTTAGAGAAAACAATGGTTAAATGTGTGTTATAAATAAGCTTGTATGACAGAGAAAACTAAAAAATAAAAAAATAAGAGAAATCAAATAAAGATAAAAATAATTGATTATAGATTATAAATTTTATAAGTATCTGATATGATTTCAGAGGAAATAATACAATGTTTTTTGAGTGATACGTTCATTTATCTTTCAAATTTAGGAAAATAAAAGAATGAAATTTAGTTACTCACAAACTACCCTGTTGATAAAATGAAGTATACAAAATAAAGATTTTATAAATCAACATATGATAAATTTTCTAAGTGTATTCAGGGGTGGTAATAGTACAGAAGGAGTTCTGGTGGTATAGTACCTAAGGCATTTGACTGCTAACCAGAAGGCTGGTGGTTCAAACCCACCAGCCACTCCTCGGAGGAAGATTGGGCAATCTACTTCAGTAGTGATACCACCTCGGGAACCCAAGGAGGGGTCATTATGAGTTGTATCCAACTTGACAGTAATGAGTTTGGTTTTTCTTTTTTTTTTTGGTTTAACAGTACAGTAGCAACATTAATCATTTTCAACTGACAGAGCTGAGTATTTCAGAGGATTCACTGGATCTGAAATTGAGCCTAGAACATAATACACAATTTTTAACTTATTTCAAGCTTCATAGAGTCAGACACTTCACAAAAACTTACTGTAAGACAATATAAACATAATGACCTAACTGTAAATATTTAAAAATAAATTACCATGAAATCCTGTTCCAATGTAAAACAGAAATATTTTTATTACACTACTGTTGTTGTTGTTGTTATGTGTCATTGAGTCGGATCTGACTCATAGCGACCCCTCCTTGAGTTGCCAAGGCAGTATCACTACAGAAGTAGATTGCCCAACCTTCCTTCCGAGGAGTGGCTGGTAGGTTTCAATCGCCAGCCTTCTGCTTAGCAGTCAAGTGCCTTAGGCACTGTGCTACCAGAGCTCCTTATTACACTACTATCCATTAAATAATTTCATATCTGCATTTAATCTTCTGAAAAGCAGAATCCTTTAGAAGCACATATGATTTAAGATAAATTACCTATTTCTCATTTAAAACGTCTAATAATGTCTTCCTTGTGTGTCCTTATTTATTTATTAGGTGATTTCAAATGTTTGGCATTTTTGTTACCTTTCTGAATAAAGTCAAATATAGGCTATTTATATTTAACAATTATTGTCCCGATTCTGCAATTTAAACAAATTGTGTCTTCTAAATACAGATACAGTCTCCATCTATGAATACGCTGTCATAGGCATAATTTTATCACTAAAGGTTCAGTCTCTTAATTGTTTATATGTCTCCTAAAGAGTATAGAAAAAAACCAAACTCACTGCCATTGAGTCGATTCAACTCATGGTGATCCCTCCTTGGGCTTCTGAGGCGATATCTCCATGGAAGTAGATTGTCCAATCTTTCTGCCAATGAGTGGCTGGTGGGTTTGAACCGCCAGCCTTCTGGCTAGCAGTCAACTGCCTTAAGCACTAGGCTACCACAAGGGCATCTACTGTGTTGATATATGCCCCACACCCTGGCCTAGGGCAGAGAACATGGTGCATGCTCAAAGAACTTTGTACAATAAATGAAAGAGTGAATTGTTCATGTAGGGGGGAAAGTTATTACATTTTTTTTTGCCACAGAGTGGAAGTAGCAACATTATTGAAGTCCAGATGAGAAATTTCTTACTCATTAATTTTTATACCAGTACAGAAAGTATTTGATTTCAACGATATAATAATATTGTGATTTAGAAATGCTCAAAAAACAAACCATAATAAACAATAATGAATAATAAAAAATATTTAAGATGCCAGAAACAATATTGCTATTGTCCATTTTGCATTTTTATTTTTATTCAGCAATCCTATATTTAAACAAATATCTGTTGAATGCTCATCTTGCTAAGCAACCATGCTATACATTAACTAAAATAAATTCTTATCAATATTTTTAAAGCAAACATTGATCCTAGTTTGACTCCATTTCAATGTCTACTCCCTTTAGTCCTTTCCACTGCCTCCTCTTCCCCAGATGACTGAATTAAAGTAATAATATGACTCTAGATAGAGTACTTGAAATCTACATTTAACCATCTGTTCTTTCTATATAAAAACAAGATAACTGTGTCCTTTTAAAGAAGCACTTGACAATTCATTAACAATAAAAGTGAACAAAAGAAAACAATGATAGACACAAATTATGAGCTAATTATGTGTGCCAGACACTGTATTCAACAGTGAACATAGTTAATCTCCTGTAATCTTTACAAGCCCTATTAGGCAAGTACTATGATTTCTTAGATGAGAAAACTAAGGCTGAGAAGTTAGGGAATTTGTCCAAGGTCACACAGCTAAGAAGTAACAAAGCCAGATTTAAACTCAGATCTGTTTATCTCTAGAATTATGCTCTAAGGTTTAAACTGTTTTACTTACATTAAACTACATGCATTCTTTAATAAAGTTGATATACCTAAGATGAATCTATGGAAAACATATTGAAGTTTAGACTTCCAAGACAATACAACAGGATAAAGTATAGCACGTTGATTTAAATTAAACATTAATTGGGTGTCTTACTGAATTCATGAATCCTCATAATCTGTAGAATTTGGGATAATACTGATTCTCTTACCAAGTAAGAGGTGAAACTCTAACAGTTTTGAACAAACATGAAGAAGTAGAGAAATTTAAGTTTGAGCTCACTTTCTTTACAAAGCACAGAGAAATGAGGCCTCAAAATAAAAGTGTGGAAATATTCATTATAAGAATGAAGAACTTTAGTTTCCCATTATAAATTATTTTTAAAAAGCTCAAAAAAAAAGCTAAGAAAAATTCATCTAGCTGCATCCTTACAATATGTACACTCTTCTGCTTTCACATTACACATTAGTAAAAAGCATGATAAAAACTTTGTTCAATTACAGTATCCCTTTTATGACAAACATTGATTTCCCTAAACACCTGAATAACTAATTAATGGCAGTGCTACTTAGCATGCATAGTGTGCTTTCTTTTGTTTTGTTTTTACACATGATAAACAGGACTGAGTCCATTATTGCACAAAAATTTTAATATAGCAGGCATTAGACTATTCTACTTTTCCAATTTTAAAAATAAGTTTTCACACTTTCCTCCTTACCTAGAACACTGTTTGTAACAGATGTTTACCTGGAAAAGATGTTAGTTGGGGATGTGCTGCTAAGGCTGTGGGTGTACCAAGTGTCCCCAAACCACCAAATTCTGAATGCCCTGAGCTGGCTGAATGCAGACCAAAGACCGGGTGGCTGACCACTGGGAAGGCACTCGACACTGTGGACAGGTTACACGGCTGGTCCCCAGCTGCTCTGAATAAGTGTCCTGGGGGGAAAAAACACACTTAAAACTGTACGATGAAAACAAAGCAGATTCATCTGACTTCAGCATTCAGAGTTAGTTAAAATTTACAATTTACTACATTTTTATTTTACATTTTTCCTTTGCATTTCTGTTCTTTAAATCCTACAAAATAACATGTTTCTAGAAACATGAAAGTACTGTAAAGATTATTAATTAAAATGAATTAATTATAACCACATTTACTTTGAATTTAAGATTTGGGAATTGATGTTTTAAGGAAATAATTCTAATTAAAATAGCTTGACCTGAAGAAGTGAGGTCAATTTTCTGCTAACACATGTACATTAACAGATTATCAACTTTTTAAATTATTATTATTAATAAGGAAAATAAAAAAGTTCCTCTTAATCTAGGGTTGAAAAGCAATTAAATAAGTCCCAAATCTGTTACCCAGTAATTACCCAAATTATCATATACTCTAGGCATAGTTCCCAGATTTGGTAGGATACACTATAAACTCTGCTCTCTACCCACTACCTTTTAGGTGGGAAGAGTTGACACCACAAAGGTAAATAAAACAATGTACAGGATAGCAAAGATTTAATGAATAAAATTATCAGGTATTTCTAAATGCATTCATGAGTGGTTATAAATGTAAGAAACATTGTTTAACCATATTTATTCAATTGAAATGAGAATGACTTTTCAGTCTTTACTTTTACCCTAAAAAGAACATAAATACAAAGCATTGCAGCCCCAGGTGAGAATGCTGTAATAGGGAAAACACAATTTATCTTTCATACCTTATAGGAATTTGGCAGATTTTTTTTTTTTTTTTTAAATACTTGGAAATCTTCCTTTAACTTTCAGGAAATAATTAAGGTTCCTGGGAGCTCTGGTGGCGTAGTGCCTAAGGCATTTGATTGCTAACGAGAAGCCTGGTGGTTCAAATCCACCAGCCACTCCTCAGAAGGAAGGTTGGGCAATCTATTTCTGTAGTGATACCACCTCTGAAACAAAAGGAAGGGTCGCTATGAGTCAAATCCGACTCTATGGCAGTGAGTTGAGTGGCTTGCTAGTTGGGCTGCTAACCAAAAAGTGGTTGGTTCAAACCCACCAGCAGCTCCTTGGGAGGAAGATGAGGCAGTCTGTTTCCATAAAGGTTTACAGCTTTGGAAAATCTATGGGAGTTGCTATGAGTTGGAATTGACTTGATGGCAGTAGGTTAGCTTGCCAACTTTGAAAATAGGTTATCAAACCCACATTCCAGATGCAGGATATGAGCCAGGATACAATTAATTAGCTAAGATCTCATGAGAATGAAATACCTTAAAAAGTTAATATGTGAAAAGTATTGTGCTCTGTGTTAAAATGAGAATAAGGCTTCCTTAACATCTGTCTGTATCAGCCCTGACTGTACATTAAAATTTCATTAGTTTTAACACAATATATATTTGAAGTAAATTAAAAAATGTAAGAAAAAGTTATTTTATTATTATTTAGTTACTAAACAAGAAGCCCTGGTGGTACAGTGGCTAAAGCACTAACTGCCGAGAGGTCAGCAGTTTGAATCTATCCGTTGCTCCATGGGAGAAAGATGTGGCGGTCTGCTTCCATAAAGATTTACAGCCTTGGAAACCCTATTGGACAGTTTTACTGTGTCCAACAGGTGCACTATGAGTCAGAAACTGACTTGACTACAATGACATTCTTATGTTTAGTTATCAAATCAAATCTCTCCTGTTGTTTCCTAAAAACCAAGTCAGTGTACCCTTAGAGACTGATAAAAACCCTATATTCTTACTGAAATACCTTATATTCTTTATTGAAACAGTAAAGTTTAAATAATTTTAAATAAGATGTAACTAAATTGCATCAAGTCTTATATCAGACCATAAGATAAAAAGTACCGATTGAGGATATTGCTCCCACAATAACAAAGCAGTAACTAGATCTCACAGGATGAGGGAAAGAGACAAAGAAGGGTGTCTTTCCTTTATTAGCCATTCCTTGCTTCTGTTCATCAAAACGTAACAAAAATTGGTGTATTTGTCACTTTTTCATTATCAGAGTACTAGACTGCATTAGCACTGAAGGTGAATCAAAATGAAATTGGGCAAGATAGTTACTCAAATATCACTGTCTTCAAAACTAGTGATAATTTACCTGAAAGGCTGTGATTATTGTATTTTATTTTTTGGCAAATTCTCAAAAACTCAATTAGTTTCATTACAAAATGAGCCTGTTACCTTAAGAATCAGTGTTTATTTTCACTTGCAACTACATATAAAATTTCAGTTTTCACCAAATCAATATTCTGACTGAAATGTGCTAAATCAAGTGTTTTATTTATATACATAGTATGATCAATTACATTTCCTCCTAAAGCAATTTTCCTGATAATCAAGATGAGTTAAGCATTCTAGTTTTGGGGATTGTAAAGTCATATATCATCTGTATTTTACAAAGTAATTTTTAAATTATATTTGCCAACTCTATGTGTGGAACAGTGGTTTCATACAAAAAATTTACTGAGTAAACTTGAAATGACCAAAAGTATAAAAATACTCTAAAGATTAAAAACAGATTGAAATTATAAAGGGTTGAAAACTGAGAAAAATACTTCTATAATAGCTAATAAACTGGTAGTAAATGATGTTTTCAGATACACAGTTAAAACATGAATTTTATTGTTGAAATAAAAGAAGTAAATGATCTACACCTTGGAGTCTCATGAACAGAAAACATGAACAATAAGAAAATGAAGTTATCACTCTGCCAGCAACAATTAAAACATACTCATACTAAGTTGGGTAACAAAAAAACAGTTCTTTTAACAGTGAAAAAACTGACATCTAAAAGCAACTGAGACAAAAACTTCAAAAAAAAAAAAAAAAAAAAACCTTTATTCACAGTAGATTCAAATAGGAAATTTATGGACCTGTACATAACAAAACTCACTACCATCGAGTTGGATCCGAATCATAGCGACCTCTCCTTAGGCTTCCAAGGCAGTATCACTACAGAAGTAGATCACCCAACCTTCCTTCTGAGGAGGGGCTGATGGGTTTGAACCGCCAGCTTTCTGGTTAGCAGTCAAATGCCTTAAGTGCTCCACCACCAGAGCTCCCAGACCTGTACATAGATAGGGCTAAATTTATGCCTGGCAGCACTGAAGAGACAGTAGTTTAGATCAAGGCCACCTTGCTCCATTTTCTTATTCTTTCTTCTAAAATTCTTGGTTGAAATAATTAAAACACAGGAAACACCTAAGTGACAATAGAATCTATAAGGCCTGTTCCTTGCTGCTAAGAAAAGATTCAGCTCTGTATTCATTTAGTGAAGACGACTTGGACAATGTGATAATGCTACCGATGCCATGCATTATCAAAAATACCCACATTACAGACTCTCTCTGCTACATATGAAAAAATATTACAGAAAGGAAATAATTTAATAATACACTGACAGGTTCTCACTCCATTTTGCATGAATAGCATGAATCTAGAACTCAATGATGTAAA